>NC_054595.1:5775245-6375245 GCF_004785595.1 Juglans microcarpa x Juglans regia
AGTGGATGATGTATTTCTATGGATTTTGTTGTGGGTTTGCCGAGGACTCCTAGTGGGAAGAACTCTATTTGGGTGATTGTTGATTGGTTGATCAAGAGTGCTTATTTCTTGCCTATTATTAATACTGACTCTTTGGGTAAGTTGACTCGGTTATATGTCAAGGAGATAGTGCGTTTGCATGGAGTACCCAAGAGTATTGTGTCAGATCGGGACCCGCGGTTCACCTCCCATTTTGGAAGAGCTTGCAGGCAGCTTTAGGCACTAAGTTGAAGTTTAATACTGCATATCACCCTCAAACAGACGGTCAATCAGAGCGTACTATTCAGACTCTGGAGGATATGTTGCGGTCTTGTGTCATGGAATTTCAAGGAAGTTGGGAGAATCATCTACCGCTTATAGTTCTCTTATAATAACAGTTTTCATTCCTCCATTCAGATGGCCCCGTATGAAGCTTTGTATGGAAGGAAGTGTAAATCGCCCTTATGTTGGGATGAAGTTGGCGAGAGCAAATTGTTGGGCCTGAGATAATTCAAGAAATGAAGGATCAAGTTCAGTTTATAAGGACTAAAATGGCGGAAGTGCAAAGTCGCCATAAGAGTTATACAGATACAAGAAGAAGAGACTTATCCTTTGAAGTAGGTGACTGGGTTTATTTCAAAGTCTCAGGCAAGCGCTTTGGTAAGAAAGGAAAGCTTAGTCCAAGATATGTTGGTCATTTTCAGATTGTAGAGAAGGTTGGGTTTGTTGCTTATAAAGTGGCCTTGCCGGACTATTTTGGTGGTATGTTCTTAGTCTGCTCTTAGTTGAATCTTATTCCTGTCTTAGTCTTAATGTTGACCTTGTCAATTTCGAGGACGAAATTTTTTTTAAGGGGGGGAGGATGTAACACCCCGTATTTTAGTGTATTTTTATTGAATGATTATTTTTATTTTATTCAAAATTTTATTCTCTTATTTTAAAATTATTGGATTTTTAATTGGGTTATTTTTATGATTTTTAGTTTACGAAAATTATTTTCGAAGTGCTTTCTTTAAATTAATTATTGTTATGTGTTTAAATTTCTTCTCGAATTAAATTAACTTATTATTGGGTTTAATTATTTATTTTCATGTTAATCACTGTGTTTGAAATATTTTATTTCACTAGCTGTTTTAAAATCGTTTCCGTTGGATTATTTTTGTGTCCCAAGTTATGAAGATTGGACCTCATTTCTTTTCCATCTATTTTTCTTTTCTTTTTCTTTTTCTTTTCTTCTTTTCTTTTCTTTCTTTTCTTTTTCTCCTCCCTGATTTCCTTCCCGCGCGCGACACATACACACTCTCTCTCTCTCTCTCTCTCTCTCTCTCTCTCTCTCTCGCCGTGCATTCATCTCTCCCCCAGCCCGCCGCCATGCGCCGGCGATGGTCGACACCGCCCGGCTCCTCCGCTCCCCCTGCCGCCGGCGATCACCCCCCTCCATTTCCAGCTCCTCCATCGCCGCCATTAACCACCACGAACCCATTGAAGCCGCGGCGTTCCATGCACCACTGCGCCGCCGTCGCGCCACCTCCGGCCACCATCTTCCTACCACTTCATCTTCGACCTCTTAGCAACCCATTGGACCCAACCCCACCTCCGATCCGCCATCGGTGAAGCTCCACCATCCACTTTTCCGATTTGGATATTTTGGTCTTCTACCGCTCATTGCGCCGCCACCCACGGCCAACCTTCACCACCACTAGCTTCACCGACCTCCCTAGGCCCTACCCTATCATTTTTGGGTCTTCGTTTGTCTCCGTTGGAAAGTGGGTATCTGTGACCCACGACCAGTGTATTTTACACTGTTCTGTAGCTGTTTTTTCACTTCTTGCAGCTTCGTGATCATTCGAAAATTACTTTATAGCGCTGTAAGTATTTCTTCAAAGAATTCTTGTGAATTTAATGTATTTTTGGACTAATACATTTCACTGTATTTGAATTGTTGATTGGTTTTGCCGGACTGAGTCCGAAGAGTACGGGGGTCGGATGGATTGGTGATTGGAGTTGTTTGGTTGGATTTGATTGGATTGGTAATTGTTGGTTTGGATATTGTGTTAGTTCATGTACATTGCATTTGGCACGCATGATTATGATTGTAAAGGAAAACTGGGTTTTCGTATATTGCATTCATGTTCATGTGTTTATGAAAACTGGGTTTTCATGTGAGTATGGAATTTGGGTGCGTGTGTATCACGACCCCAAGCCGAGATGGGGCATTATCTCAGTGGAGCTCCTCTGGTTACTCGGGAGCGGAATATACTGAGTAACGTCCCCTGGATTGTCATCGGGCGACAATGGGATCGGACTAGAGATTCGTGCCGACTCCGTGGTCCTTCTGCTGGCGGGGACTAGAGGATGTCTGGCCACGTACGCGCTGGGCACGAAACTGGGCATCGTTCGTTGCGTAGTGTGGGTGCTTGGCCATGTACGCGCCGGGCGCGGAACTGAGCACCGCTACGAAGCCAGGACGTGCAGATGGTCCATAGGGGAGGCCATGGTGCATAGGGTAATAACGGATTAATTGGCTATTTTCTGAGAAAATAGTGTGCGTTGGATTTTGTGTAAATCATTTTCTGGGAAAATGTTTTACAGATATTTTGGGCCAAAATGAGATTTTGGCGTGTGTTGAAATAATTATTTTCGGGAAAAATAATGTGTTGAGTAAAATGCATATTTCATCATATGCATGCATGTTGGTTGCATTAAATGCATTTTATTCTTGAGGATTATTTGGGCTATACTTACCTGCGATACCATTTTGTGGTAACGCAGATTTTGATGCAGATGATGAGGAGGAGGGTGAGCCTGAGGAGACGGCTCCGCCCGAGGAGTGATCTGGGATCACTCGTTTGTTTATATGAAAACTATTGTAATATATTTTTATGGATGACTGTATAATTGCTATTTAAATTTTTACTGATGTTTGATTGTAAATAAATTCTGGTACTTAGTTGACTATCCGCTGCGTTATTTTATTTGTACACTGTTGCATGTACACACACTGGCACTTCGTTGGGATGTGTGATCGTGTTGTCACCATCTTGTCGTCTCGATCCCTGTGTATTTATATAAGGGGGATTGAGGGCGCCACAACTTGAGATTTGAGAACCCACAAATTTAAACCCGACGAAAGTTCGAGTTGGAGTCGGACTAGGAGTGGTTTAGATTTAAAGATGAGTTGAGATGGATTGAGATAGTTTGTGAATTGAAGAATGAAAATTGAATTATTTATTATATTTTGTGTAGAGATTTAAGACAGCTATTTTGAGATTTGAAAAAATTGAATTGTTTATTATATTTTGTGTGAAAATTTAAAAAAATTATAATGATGAAATTAAATGAGTTGAAATGAATTTTAAATGCAAACGAGACCTAAGTCGATGGTCACCCCTACATAGAGGAGAGAGATAGATGATCCATGTTAATCATTGTGTAGGCCTTATGTAACGAGTAAGTACACCTGGCTACATAATTTGTAAGGCCACAATGAGTGTTAATCATGGCACAGCTTATTTGCAGATCCATATAATGTTATCATGGTAAGAATGTGCTTTGTCGCGATTCATGTGGTCGTCTGTCTTTAATCCCATGCTTTTTTTTTTTTTTTTTGGCAAAAAAAATGTCCCAACTTTCAGAATCTCCAAAGGCATTGATTGATCTAATGATTTGATTTTGTTTATTCTTTTTAAAGTCACCCTTAAATTTAATTTAATTTTTTTTTTAATAAACGATGTGAATTATTGGGATGAAAAAAGAGGTCGGATCACGTGAAGAGAATGGTAAAACATTGATGGAGCACAAAAACTACTCAGGATAAAAGAAAAAAAAAAAAAAAAAAGGGTGAGTTTTTCGTTTCCCACCTACCCAGATCCAATCAATATCTTATGATCACTAGCTGCTTGTCCTTACATATTTAAATTTAAGGAAAATTTATTATTAAGTTTTTTCAATCTGCTATTTAAAATTTAACAAGTTATGATTTAGATTTTGAAATTAGGGTTGGATTTTAAATTGGTTTTAAAATGAGCCATTCACCATTACTCTTTAGGCCCGTTTAGATACATAAACATTCTTAACTCATTTCGTCTCATCTCATCATTATAACTTTTTTAAATTCTCATACAAAATATAATAAATAATTTAATCTTTTTAAATCTCAAAATAATAATAATATTAAAAAATAATATTCTAACAATATTTTATTCAACTAATCTAAAATCATCTTATTTTTTCTCATCTCATCATCCAAACGAGCCCTAAAAAAATGTGATAGTTATATACCACGTCATAATCAATCATAAGAGGACATGTGTCATATTATATATATGAATAATTCTATTTGAAAGTTTTTTAACCATAAATCATCTATATGACATTATAATAATATGCATCCTAAAATTTAAAACAAAAAAACATAATCAGCACGCCATGCCATCATAAACGATAAGAAAATTTAAAACATTAATAAAATATAAAATATAAAAACAAATATAACTTACAATTTTTAAAAGATAAACCAAATTAAATAAAAAAAACACATAAAAATAAGAACGTAGCATTTGATTTATTTAAAATGCATAAAATGCATAAAATGCATAAAATTCATGAAATATTTATAAAAAAATGAAAAATTAATATAAAATACAAAAACAAATAATAATAAAAACCTGGAAATGTTTTTTGATTAATTCACTTTTTAAAAAGAGAGATGGTCACCCCTCGTGGGAGGCCAACTTTTTTAAAAATCATTTAATATTTTTCAATATATATTATTTTCATAATGAATTATAATTTTGCGTGTTTTTACTTTTTGCTTGTTTGATTTTTTAAAATTTATAACTATGTTGTATTTATTTTTAACATATTTTTAATTAGTTTTTTACTGTTTACGGTGATGTGGCATGCTAACTTTGTATTTTTTAGAATTTTTAAATGCTTACTCTATACAACACGCCACGTGTCCTTTTATGATTAGTCATGGTATAATTAACATAACTATCAAGAATAATTTTTTTTATTAGTCATTATTTATTATCACCTTACGAAAAATATATACACACTATGAAAAACACTCTCACATCCTAAACAAATTATAAATATAAAATATAAAAATAAATATTAACTGATGCATAATATTTTTCAATAATTAAATCAACATTTTAGGTCAGGAGAATAGTTAGGATCTAATAGCCCAAGGACCTAGGTACTAAATAGTAATTTTTCTTAAGTCTAAACCTTGACTAATCCTCAAAAAAAAAAAAAAAAAAAAAAAAAAGGGTATGATTGAGAAATGCTTGTTTATCATCGACGTGACTTTGAAGATGCATTTTATTAATTATAAAGTTCTTCAAATTCTATCAATTTCATAAAGAAAACGCATTTTTTATTATCACCCTTTTTATTCTTTTAAGACTTAAAATATGTATTCTTTTTATTTTATAAAAGAGTTCTTCTACTCATAATTTCTGTATTATACACATATTTTTATTTTTTATATTTTATTTTTCTTCACTCAACAAATGTGTGATATAGAACTGTTGAGTAGAATTTTTCTTTACAAGATTAATATAGTTATTCACAATTCTCAAAATTAGTAAAATAAGCTATACTGTTTATGGTAACTCTGGATTTAAAGAAAAAAAAGGTAATCGCCTGATTATAATTTTAAAAAATTCATTCTCATTAGTCACTATTTATTATCACACACCTCACATTTTATAGAAAATACTTTCATACCTTATGAAAAATACTTTTACATCTTATGAAAAATGTATAGATGTGAGATATAAGAGTAAATAATGACTGATGTATAACATTCTTCTTAATTTTAAGAGTAGTTTTCTTTGAAAAAGTTTTTGATCCAAAATGTTTTCTCATTTTTTTAAAAATAAATTAATATTTTAAATAGTGAAAGAAAGTCACACTCAACAGAACGGTCCGGTCACCCTCCTCCTCACTCTCGTGACTCAGATATCTCCGACTCTATTGCGACGAAGATAATTGGGTTGCTAGGATTCCCACGTTTTCAAACCCAAGCCGTTACAACACGGGGATGCGGCGAGTCGTATGGAATGGCACCGGTCGTCGCCGGAATCTCCGGCTGTAAACAATCGTTTTTTATTTTTATTTTCTGTTAAGCATATTTAACTTGGATTGAAAAACAAAAGTAATTACTTTAAATCAGTATTTTTAATAAATGAAAAATAGTTGGGCAATTCGGATTCTCCTATAAAACTATGATTCTCGGCTTTTGGAATTTGGACTCTTCTGTGCTCCTCGTAACTCCTCTGCTTCTCACTCTTCCCTCTCTCTCTGTCTGTCTCTTTCTCTCTCTCTCCGAGAGTTGCCTTATTCCTGAATTCATTCATTGAGATATCTGTTTTAGATGCTTTTATATTCGTCCAGTTCCTGTTCCTTCTCGGCATTCTTTCAATTTTTTGGATACAATTGTAGTTGTTGTTGTTGTTCGAGAGATGCATAATTTGGTCAAGTACACAGAGCACCGGAATGTTACGAATAAGCTCGTGAAATCTCTTGCCAAACAGTTTCCGGTTTCCAATGCCGAGAAACCAAAACTAGTTCGGATCTCCGTCACGGATGCCGATGCTACTGACTCGTCGAGCGGTGAAGAGGAAGACGAAAAGCCGTTTCGTCAGTACCGAGTAAAGAGACTCGTGTACGAGATCAGAATCCGTGATTTCTCGCACTACGCGGCCATTAACGCAAAGCCACAGAATGCAGAGCTGAAACAGAGGCCAAAGCAGCCCAAAGAAGAAAAGAGTACTACACCGGTACGGGCACCGGCAAAGCAGCAGTTTTTGCAGGATGGTAAGAGATACCGAGGCGTTCGAAAACGGCCATGGGGTAGATGGGCGGCTGAAATCAGAGACCCTCTCCGGCGGGCAAGGGTCTGGCTCGGGACGTACGACACAGCCGAAGAGGCAGCCATGGTATACGACAAGGCTGCCATTCGCATCAGAGGCCCCAACGCTCTCACAAACTTTGTCAAACCTCCGGTTTCACCTCCAACGCCTAAAGTTGATACGGAGAGAAACTCAGTGAGCACTACTACTCCGGCGAGTTCTACTCAACGAGCAGTTGAAGAAAGCAAGGAAGATTGCGTGTGGTTGGATCCACAAATGTTGAAAGATTTCATACTTTTGGATGAAATGATGCTGCCAGAAACATATTCAAGAGAAGATTTAATCGACATGTCAGTAGATTTAGAACAAGACTTGGGATCTTACAAATGGGACGTGGATGCATACTTTTCGGGTTGAAATAAATATGATTTGTAAATAGCGTTGTCTTCTGTAGATCAAAACCATCACTACTCTATCATCAATTTCTAATGTGAATATGCATCCCTCCTCCTGATTTGATCGTGGATTCTTATTTCCAGCTCTCTTATAAGTCTTTAATTTTTTTTAAGCTGCTCTTACTTTTTTATAATTTTATTTTCTTCAGTTACATATAATTAATTTAAGTTGTCGTTTGTTTTCACAACTCATTTCATCTTATCTAATCATTACAATTTTCTCAAATTACTATACAAAATAAAATAAATAATTAAAATTTTTAAATTTCAAAATAAAAAAAATATTAAAAATATATATTATAATAATATTTTATTCAACTTTTAATTTTAATCTCAACTCATCACAACTGTAAAAACGTAATCCCATGTATATCAATAATTTTAACTTTTTAGATGATCACAATATGCGGGATCAAAGTTCTTTTAAAATTATTGTCGGAATTTGAAAGTATTAATTCAGAGAAAGTGTAAGATGAAGTAGACCCTACAACATTAAATTTTATCTAAACAATATTATATGAGTAATAAACGATATAAGACTTACTTTATGTATTACTTTATCGCTTGAAATTTTTCAAGTTAGATAAAAATGTGAGTATTAAGATTTCTGGGCTCAATATGACTCAAAAGTTTCGTTTGTATTCAAAATCTACCTTAATTTATTTTATTATTATAATTTTTTTAAATTTTTACATAAAATATAATAAACAATTTAATTTTTTTAAATCTCAAAATAATTTTTTCAAATTCTCACATAAAATATAATAAATAATTCACTATTCACAAACTATCTCAATTCATCTTTAAATCTAAACCACTCTTAAAAAAATATCGTTTGAATAAAAAGAATAATGTTAGATATAAGTTTCAAATAGATAGATTACATATAAATTAAAATGGGTTTTTTTCTATTTTTAAGATGAAATTTATTTGTTTACAAAAATTTATTTGAGATTTATATATTTGAGGCATACAGAAATTATTTCTCAAATGAAAAACTGGCACTTCAATTCCATTGGTAAACTGATGGGCCGCCTTGGGGCTTGAGAGCCATAAAATATGGTGTTAATATTGAGAGTTGTTGGCCACTTCGTGTATCAGAAGAGAAGAGGGTCCATGCATGTTCATTAATGTTCAGTACTATGATTTATCCATGGCGGAAGGTCAACGACAAAGCTGCAGTCTGCAGCCACAATTATTAATGGTGCTGCTAGAGCCACCGCCGAGAATCTCATCGGTAAGATAATTTTTTTTTTATACAATTTTTTAAATTATTTAAATATTTTAAAAAATAAAATTATATAAATATATTAAAAAATACTTTCTTAATCACTAAATAAAAAAAATAAATAATTAAGGATAGGGGTGGGCTCCGACTTAAACCGAGTCAAAATGCCAACCTTCGACCTCTGACCTCCGATAGGGGTCAAGGTAAAAATTATCTCCAACTCCAACTCCTATCAGAGTGCATGTGGGCTTGCCTGGCTCGGATTGGGCACGGGCTCATAGCCCACTATCCAAGGCCCAATTATTGGCCCATCACTGTTTAAAAATATATTTTTTTTAAAAAGACCAAATAATGTAAAAAAATTAAAAAATCTAAGATACTATAAAAAAATAAGTTAAAAAGTTAAAATTTAAATACAATAACTAAATCATGTACAAAAAGTGTTTTCATGATTGCTTAGCAAATAGGAGGAGAAAGAGAGTGTTGGAAATGCGTTCGAACGGGGTGTTATATGAGACGCCGGAAAGCATTCATCAAGGGGTAGTAGAATATTTTTCTCCTTTCCTTCAAGGGGAACAACCGGTTGAGCAGCCTAGACTTGAGTAATGCATTGATCCCATCATTTTAGAGGAGGAGAATGCCTCTCTTCTTCATGCGCCTACCATAGAGGAAGTTTTCGAAGCTTTGTCTTCCATTCTGTCTCAGAGTGCTCTAGGTCCTGATTGGTTTGGTTTAGGTTTCTATAACAGTTATTGGGAGGTGGTTAAAGTTGATGTGTTGAATGCAGTTTTGGATTTCTTTTCGTCCAAGCACCTTCCCAAGTTTTTCACGGCCTCATATTTGGTTCTAATACCAAAGGTGGATTCACTTACAGGTTTTGATAAATTTCGCCCCATTAGCCTATGTTCCTTTTTTTATAAAATTTGTTCTAGGATTATTGTGAATTGATTAACAGGTCTCCTGCCTTGCCTGATATCTTTGAAGCAAGAAGCCTTTATCCCTGGGAGAAGTATCTTTGAGAACATTAGTCTCACCCAGGAAGTGGTTCATTTTATTAACAAAAGAGTTCATGGGGAAAATATTATGTTGAAAGTGGATATGGCGAAAACTTATGATCGTGTGGATTGGACTTTTCTTATTACAGTCTTACGAAGGTTTGGTTTTTCTTCACAATTATGTGACTTGGTGAATACTTGAATTTCTAGCTCGTGGTTTTTGGTTATGATGAATGGCACAATCAAGGGTTTCTTCTCGGGAGGCCTTGATCTTCGTCAAGGGGATCCTTTGTCACCTTATCTTTTTATCATCTAGCAAAAGGTCCTATTCCGGATGATTCATAGTAGCGTGAGAGAGAATAAATTTGGTCATTTCTATTAGGCTCGAGGTACGCCTATTATTTCTCATTTGATGTATGCTGATGATGTAATAATTTTTTCTAATGGAAGTTAGAGATCAATTTGAGTACTTCAGAACATTCTGAGTCAATATGGGAGGTGGTCGGGTCAGTCTATCAATATTCAAAAATTAGCATGATATTGTTCGGACAAAACTTCCCCCTATGTGCAAGCAGAGTCTTTTACGTCGTACTGGGTTCATGGAAAATACTTTTCCTTTTAAATATCTAGGTGTTCCGATTATTTTAGGGCGTCTTAAGCAATCTTATCTAGAAGGCATGGTGGATAAAGTGAGGCAAAAAATGAGTGTATGGAAGATGCGACTATTATGTTATGGTGGAAAACTAGTTCTGTTAAGGCATGTTATTCTAGTATGGCGATTCACCTCTTTGCTGTTTTACAGGTCCCTCAAGCTACTATCACCAAGCTTCACAGGTTGATGAGCTCCTTCTTTTGGAGAGAATTCGATGGGAGAGATAAAAAGAAATGGGTGGCTTGGAAATATCTTTGCACCCCTGTGGAAGAAGGTGGTATTGGGTTACGACATCTCCAAGACATTCAGAGAGCCTTACATATGTGTTTTGCTTGGAGTCTTTTACAAGGTACTTCTCTATGGGTTAATTTTTTCAAAGCAAAATATGTGCGCTCGAAGCCTTGGTTTTTAATATAAGCCACCAAATGGTCTAAATTTTGGAGAATGGTTGCTAATTATATCTCGCTGTTGCTGAATAATTCTAAGTAGAAACTTAGAGAATGAGAGATTTTTTTTTCTGGTATGACAAGTGGAGGGATAATGGTCCCTTAATTAATGAGATGCCATTAATGGATTCACCCATGCTAAAAGTTAAAGAGTGCAGGTTGTCGGATAGTTGGGATGTGGATCTTTTGGAGAACTTAGTTGGGTAGGAGATGCTGTATTTATTCACTTTTTTTAAAGTGATTGCGTGATGCTTGCACACTCACAACTGTAACTATCATTTCTCTCCATAAAGTAACGCTCAAACTCAGACTTACATTGCATAATATTCGTCAATGCACGATTTTGATGATACCTTCGTAGCCGCAATAAATTTGAACTCTGTGCATGTGTGTTATCTAAGGAAGATGTCGAGCCGGTCAGGCATGAGGAGCTATCACCTTCGGTTAAAGATTGACCACTGTTGTTGTAATGATTATATAAACCATCAAGATCACATTTAAGCTTGGTAATAAACTAATCAGCGTCCTTATCACCGAGTACGTCCCTAATTCAAGGTTCTGGAATCGTCAACTTATATCTGGGGTCAAGGATCGCAACGACAAATAATAATCTATTTATATTTTCAACATTCTTTCAATATTTATTATATTTGTATTTCATCTTTAGAGCCATAGCATGCAACAAACCCATACTGTCAACACGACTCTGTTACAAGTGGTCAAAAAGCACCGAGAGCTTCTTGAAGCACATGTCCGCAGTAGGATATTTTGTCCCAAATATCCGTATAGTTATGTCATAAAATAATTTAAAAAATTGAATAAAATACATGACATTGACCTAATCAATTGTGTCTGGCGCATTGAGCCCCCTTCTTCTCCCAATTGATTCTAGCAAAGTATACCTCATGCCCCCATCCTCGACCTCCATTCGCTCGAACGTTGGTTGGTACTTCTGTGCTATATTCAACATCATGTATGTAGAGTTTCATCGAGTCGGAACGTCTAGTTGCAACATACTGAAAGATGAGATCTCAAGGTGTTCAATTATTACCTTAAACTAGTAGAGTCGCTGGGGGGAAGCCCTCACATATCTCACAAGGTTTCAGACTTTAGTAATGGAATCATCAACCTCCTTCAACCCCTCATAAACTATGAGGTTGATGATATGAGCACAACATCAAACGTGGATAAACTGGTGCTCATGAATGATATCCTCCTTTATCGTCGTATTTCGCTTGAACTAATCAATGACAGTGTCATTTGCATTGGCATTGTCAACTGTGATACAAAGCACTTTTTTGATCCCCCAATCCTTTATATAGTCATCCATCTCCTTGCCAATGAATGAACCCTTGTGATTAACAATTTCTTTGAAACCAATAATCCGCTTTTGTAACGTCCACTCACTGTCAATAAATAGGATTGTGATACACATGTAGCCCACATTCTGTATGAGTGCCACGTATCAGTCGTAAATGATACTCTCTAGCTAGTGGCAACAAACATTTCTTTCATCACTACCTTATCCTTGGCATGCCTCTTCAAACAATCATGCATCACCGTATACTGTGAAAGTATGGACATCGTAACTCTAAAGTGTGCACAAATTTGCGAAAGCCTGCTTTGTCAACCTTGGTAAAAGGCATATCATCAGTGATGATCATCTTCGCAAGAACATCTCTTAACATCTTCTCACTATATTGAGGGATTGAAATCTGCTTAATCTGTGTGCCATCAGTGGCCGTAGAAGTCTCATAACTTAGCTTCTTCTGATTAGTTGCCACCAACCCTTTTTGTATCTTATACCACTAGCAGCCCATAAGATGTGCTATTAATACTAGCGTGCCTTGTTTCTTCGAATGATAACTGCATTATTGCCCACAATAGTGGCATCGAGCCTGTGGGTTCTCACGATCACCAAGAACTTTAGTGAAATGTTTCTATGTCCACGACCTTTTTTTACTTGGTCGTGTTGGTCAATTGGCCTCAACATTTATCAACTCCTCCTCCTTATTAAGCATATCAACATCTTTTGTACGTCATCCTCTTGTGGAGAATCATGGCGAGATGGTGTGACATCCATAATTTGTATGAAAATAATCTAAAAAATTAACAAACAACCATCATTTAACATGTTCTAAAAATTATGTACACACTGGAAACACATTAAAAAGAAAAACAAATGTGTTTAGTCGTGTTTTTGCTTTTAAAAATAAATAAAAGACAAACTGAACGTATGCTCGAACCACACTCGAACGAACAATCTGTGTGAATATCGCTCGAGCCACACTTGAGCGAAGGCTTGAGCAGACAATCTGTGTGATGTTTGCTCAAATCACACTCGAGCTAATATTGAGCAGACGTTCTCTCCCTCTCCCTTTTTTCACTCTTTTAATGCGTTACTGCTCAAAATTGCGAAAAGTGTGGATTCGGCTGCGCAGGCCTTTATGGTTGGTACAGGATGCATAAAATGTGGAAAGGGTTTTCCAAGTAAAAAATACTTGCATTGCATATACGTACATATAACATATACGTGTGTATATATATATATATATATAAGAATGCTAAACGGACGAAGGTGTGTACGGACTAAATGCACTGATAAGGGGGCAGTCCATTCAGTCGAGTTTATTGCATGGAAAGGGCATAATTACAGAGTATTATAGTTGCTCAATCCACACGTAAAGAAGACAATAAGGGGGCAGCAGCCAGAATGAATGCAAGTGCTCAGGTAGGGCTGCATTTTTGCTTGTGTTTATTATATCTGGGGCGGGCTAGGGTCTGTGAGAGGCCCCACAGCCAACGTTGTTTCAGAGATATGGAAGGAAATAAAGAACAAGTTTCGAAAACAAAAGCCAAAATGGTGGGAGGATCATTCTCATATGCATAATTCAGAAGGACAGTAGTAAAAGTGACCTATTTTTTTGGAATTGTTTTCGTACGTAGAGTGCACTGCAAGTGGACGCGTGCTGGATCCATCGCCGCTCGCACTGCAAGTGGAGGTGCTCCTTGTACACAATATTCCTGCTTATCCATTAACTTGGTCGTTTGATATTTGAGAAATTATATTTATAGTCGTATAATATATAAGTATTATATAATTATTTTGAAAAAAATAAGTAAATATAAGATTTATAAAAAAAAAATTAGTTTTTTAATAATAAATTTAATTTTTTTAAAAATGATTACGTGATATTTATATATCTTATAATTATATCTATCATTACTATTTTGGAAGTACAAGCTAGGCCTCGAAGGTATAGCACAAGCACGCACAAGGTAGGCTTGATGGAGACAAAATGTACACCAAACCGATTATCTAATCCAATTTGTAGTTAAAATTAAGATACTAAAGTTGAATTTAGTCTTCAAAGCAGGCGCGCGGGACAGAGACGTTACGCAAAGAATTCAAAGGTTCGGATAGAAAGGACAGGAAATCACAAAGAGAAGAAAAGAAAAAAACAAAAAGAAAAGGAAAAAGGGAGCAAAACAACGTCATTAGTTGCTTTTATTTATTCCAAAACACCCACAAATCACAACGTACACTAAATGCTTTTTGATTCTCTTGATTGTATGAATTATAACGTGTGGCTTCTGCAGTACATCAACTTGTGAGCTTATTCGGTTCGATTTCGAGTCTGCTTTTTGTGGCCCAAGCCAGCAGTGTAAATCTATAACTACGAGTATGTGTATTCAACTAAAGGCATTTTCTTACATTCTTTTTATTTCAATCAATGATATATATATATATCTTTTTTGCTGAGTAAAAAGAGTAGGCAGGGACGATCGGAGGTGGCTTTCTCATGATGACATGTCCAATATAGCTTGATTAGCTCTTCTTATGGTTATTTTACTATGCCTATAGTTTTACTGTTGAGGTTACCTTTAATTACGAAGATGTGAGTTATCCCTCCCCTCTCCCCACCTCCCATCAGTGCACAATTCTATTGACAAGATCACATTCTAACTGCAACTTGATAAACATTCTAACTGCAATGAACAAAAGTTTCACTTCCTTGATTCCCAGCCTTCTATTATTTTCTTTCTTTCTCGAAAATTTTTTTTCGAGAAAGAAAGAAGAGGATGGTCTTCAGCCCTGTCCATGACCTTTAACATTAATTGATCATGCTCTTCTTGTCCAGAACACTAAGATATATGGTGTTTGCTATCCAATTTCTGATGGATTGAAGGCGCACACAGGTCATCAGCACATATTATGTGGTGGCTTGAAATCGTGCAATCTTCTTGTCTAGAACACTAAGATATATCTAGTCGAGCTCCAATTTCTACTCCTGACCCCCAGTTGGGTCATCAATATCATCTGAAAAAATAATGAAGATAAGGGGTGAGTTATCAACAACTAAGTAAGTAGAAAACTTATACTAGTGTGTAAACATGAGCCATTTTTAGAAAGTTTGGTATGCAGAAGTAAAACATTTCATTTTCATATGCACATCTCAAAACGTATTATCAGAAAATCAAAGCAACTTTTCAATCTTTTTATAATCATATACCATTTTCATATTCAAGAACGCTTTGGCATAACATAATTGAACATCTTTATCTTATCATATCATATCATATCATATCGTATCATATACCATGTTTAATTCCTGTGGTAGGGTTATGTTATCCCCGATGGCCAAACCAGGCAGTATCATATTGTGAAACTTCCCCTTTACTTCCCCTTTTTCAATCTCGGAGCTCGAAGTGTGCACACAAGAAAGAACACATAAAAAACCATTTTGTTTCCAAAGTGGGTGTACTCATATCATATCATATCATATCATATCATATCATGTTGGTACCAACCATATCACGTGAATCAGTATCATCATATCAAAACCATATTCAGAATCAGAATCAAAACAGATAAGTATGACAAAAGTTTTTCGTATCCATATTATATCAAACCACGTGCTAAACATATTCATATCATTTCCATATGATCATAAACAAACCCAAATGATTTCCATATCATATGTACAAAAGCTCACAGATATCGTATTCGCTCTTTTGCATATTTCAGAAACATGTTAAATATTGTTCATGTCTACACTATTCATGTCAAAAGCATTTCTTTTCTCTTTCATACGTATTTCATGAGTGAATGCAAAACATATACTGAGGTTATTTTTTCTCCTTTTCTTTTTAAAATAGCATGCACATTTTTACAAACTAACCTCAGTTCATTTATTTTTATGCAAATCTAGCATAGGAAACCGCTTACCTGACTCCTGCAACGTATTATCTATGCCTTGAAAATGACTTCTATCAGTCTCGTCACCTATTCATAAAAATAAAATATATAAACTAAGTATGAAAGACCAATAACACAATTTCGATCTAAAAATTAAGGCCCAAATTCTAAACCATATTTCAGCAAATTTAACTAAACTCAAACAGCCTTATAATCACTTGGACAGCCCACACTTTAACTCAAAATACCATATACCTATTTCAATATTGACCTATACACCTACCGAAGCAAACATCAAACTCAAATAATCAATATATCAACCCCCTCCAATGGCCCCTAGCTCCAAGTAACCACCAACAACTCAACCAATTCAGGAAGAATGTACCTCCAAATAATTTATACTCCACACCAACGGTCGTATAAAACCCGAATAGTATAAAAACAGCCACTACACAACCCCGAGTATCCATTAAATTCACTGCACATCCCACCTAAATAATCCAAACTTAGAAACCATTCCAACACATGGTGTTCACTTACACAAAGAAAAATGCCCAAAGAAAACCCACAGACAACCAATGGTGGGCTTCGATGGTTACAAGGCTTCAAGGACTAACGAAAATGCAGCACAAAAATCACACAGCAAAAATCTGCACTGGAGAGAAAGAGAGAATGTCGACTGTGAAGGCCTTGTGTTTCGGAGTCAAGGTGTAAAATAAGAGAGAGAGAGAGAGAGAGAGAGAGAGACTTGTAGACAAAAGAACACCAAGCGAGAGAGGAAGAGGAGATGATTTGTTGAGCGAGCTAAAGTTTTGAGGAGAAAAACCAACCACAAGGGACAAAACTGAACTACCGAGTGGAGATAATAGAATTAAGGGGGGGAGTTTCGACAAAACAGAGGAGAGAAAAGAAATGGGGGGAAACTGTTGGGGAGTGGGGGAAGGAAAAGAAAGGGGATGACTAACCTACTAAAAGGTGCCGTTTTGAGGGTCTTTGGGCTGGGTTTCAGCTGGCTGGGCCACAGGCTTGGGCTTCACATCCTCCCCTCTTACAAAAAATTTCGTCCTCAGAATTTGCTACAAGCTATCAAAATTCTCGTCGAACAAGTGAGGGTACTTAACTCTCATCTCTTCTTCGAATTCCTAAGATGCTTCATTAATAGCATGATTATTGCACAACACTTTAACCAAATGAATAGTTCGAGTTCATAACACTTGTTCTTTCATGTCCAAAATCAGTACTGGTTCCTCAGTGTAGGTCATATTCTCTTGAATCTGAAGTGGTTCATGATCTATAACGTGAGTGGGGTCATGGATGTACTTTCTCAACATAGACACATGAAACACGTAATGCACTCCCGAGAATGCCGGTGGTAAAGCCACCCTATAAGCCACTGGTCTAATCTGATCAAGAATCTCAAACGATCCAATATATCTTGAGCTCGACTTACCCTTCTTTCCGAATCTCATAACTCCTTTCATTGGTGCTATCCTAAAAAATACTTTATCTCCAACCTCAAACTCTAACTGGCGACGATGTATATCTGCGTAACTCTTTTGTCGGCTTTGAGCTGCTTTCATTCTAGCCCGAATGATATCTATCTTCTCTGTGGTCTGCTGAATAATCTCTGGCCCTAAAAGTTTCCTTTCACCTACTTCATCCCAATACAATGGAGATCTACACCTTCTGCTATACAAAACCTCGTAGGGTGCCATCTCAATGCTAGCCTGAAAACTATTATTACAAGCAAATTCGACCAATGGTAAATGTCGCATCCAAGTTCCCTTAAAATCCATCACATATGCCCTCAACATGTCTTTTAAGATCTGAATAGTCCTTTCTGACTGCCCATCTGTCTGAAGGTGAAAAGCAGTACTGAAACTTAACTTAGTACCCATTGCCTCTTGCAAGATTCGCCAAAACTTGTAAGTGAAACGAGGGTCTCTATCCGACACAATGGATACTGGTACCCCATGCAACCTCACTATCTCCTGCATATACAACTCAGCTAGTTTCTCCAATTTATAAGAAAATTTAATGGGCACAAAATGAGGAGTCTTTGTTAAACGATCCATGATCACCCATATAGCATCTTGTCCGCTCAAAGCCCTTGGGAGGCCTGTCACAAAGTCCATGGAGATATGCTTCCACTTCCACTCTGGAATCTGGAGTGGTTGTAATAATCCTGCTGGTCTCTGATGCTCCGCCTTCACCTGTTGGCAAGTTAGGCATTGTTCCACAAATTTAGCAATTTCTCTTTTCATACCATTCTACCAGAAAGACTCTCTCAAGTCTCGATACATCTTGGTACTCCCTGGGTGAACTGTGTACAAAGAACGATGTGCTTCTTCAAGAATTACCCTTTTCAGTTCATCATTAGTTGGTACGCACAATCTACATCTAAACCTTAAAACTCCATCCTCGGAAACGCTGAAGTTAGATTCGTCCTCATTCCCGACTTTTTCCACTAGCTTTACCAACCCTGAATCCACTTTCTGAGCAGCTTTGATTCTATCTATCAAGGCTGGTTGAACTACCAAACTAGCCATGAAAATACTTGTATCACTAGTGATGACCTCAATATCGGGTCTTTCTAAGTCCATTAACAACCTATGTTGAGTGGTAAGTGTTGCAACTGTCGGTCCCATTGACTTCCTACTTAAGGCGTCGGCTACAATATTAGCTTTGCCTGTTTGATAATTGATGGTGTAATCATAATTCTTGATTAACTCAAGCAATCTCCTCTACCCCATATTTAATTCCTTTTAGGTAAAGAAATATTTCAAACTCTTGTGATCCGTATAGGTTTCACACTTTTCTCCATACAAACAGTGTCTCCAAATCTTAAGTGCAAATATGACTGCCGCGAGTGGCATAATTTTGCTCATAAACTTTTAGTTGGCGTGAGGCATATGCTATATCCTTCCTATGTTGTATCAATACACACCCCAAACCAAGCCTTGATGCATCGCTGTAAACTACAAATCTCCCTCTAGCAGATAGAACTGTTAACACTGGAGCTGTCACTAATCTTTGCTTCAACTCTTGGAAACTTTCTTCACATCTTGTTGTCCATTCAAACTTATTATTATTTCTTGTGAGTGCAGTGAGAGGAACTGCTATCTTGGAGAAACCATCAATGAATCGACGGTAATAACCTGCCAATCCCAAGAAACTTCTATCCTCATGAACATTCTTCGATGCCGACCAATTAACTACTGCTTCCACTTTTCCCAAGTCCACTGAAATGCCATCTTTTGAAAATACATGCACCAGAAATGCGATTGAATCAAGCCAAAATTCACACTTCTTCAATTTAGCAAACAATTTTTATTTCTGAGTGTCCCAAGTACTAGCTTCAAATGTTCTTCATGCTCAATCTTGCTTTTGGAGTATATCAGTATGTCGTCAATAAAAACAACCACAAACTTATCCAAAAATTCATGGAACACCTTGTTCAAGCCGTCTTAGCCACGTCTTCTACCCTGATTTTCAATTGATGGTAACCAGATCGAAGATCAATCTTTGAAAATACCTGAGCACCTCAGAGTTGATCAAACAAATCTTTTATACGGGGTAGTGGGTACTTATTCTTTATGGTCACCCGATTAAGTTCCCTGCAATCGATACACATTCTCATCGATCCATTCTTCTTTTTCACAAAAAAAAACTGGAGCTCTCCAAGGTGATACACTGGGCCTGATGAAACCCTTATCCAACAAATCTTGCAACTGCTCCTTGAGTTCCACTAATTTAGAAGGTGCCATCAGGTAATGTGCTTAAAAAAGGGGTGTCGTGCCTGGGACTAATTCAATAGCAAACTCTACCTTCCGTTCGGGTAGGAGTCCAGATAAATCTTTTAGGAAAACCTCTGGATATTCACTCACAACAGGTATCTGCTCTAACTTCAACCCCTCTTTTGGCTCTTCTACTACACAGGCTAAGAATCCCTGACAACCATCACGTAACAATTTTCCAACCTGAATGGTAGATATGATGGGTGGATGCAATCTCACTTTCGATCCTGTGAATCGAAATTCACTTTCTTTTAGGGGGTCTAAAAACCACTTCTTTTTTAAAACAATCAATACTGGTATGGCAGTAAGCCAGCCAATCCATACCCAAAATTACATCAAATCCAATCATGTTAAACACTATTAAATCTGCTGGCATTAATCTTCCCTCAATAGCTAAAGGACACCCTGATAAAATCTCATCACAGACTACCGAATTTCCTGTCGGGGTCGCGACCACTAACTTGTGCTTTAACTTTTCGGTTTCTAAAGTGCAAAATCTAGAGTAAGTCATGGAAACAAATGAATGTGTCCCTCCTGATCAAATAACACAGTGGCATTATTAGAAAACAAAGAAAGGGTACCTGTGGTCACAATCAACATCATTCATGAACTAAGATTTCCAAGTCTTAACATTAACCAACAGATTAACATCTTAAAACAAAACAAAGAAACCATACCATTGATCACATCATTTCTATCCTCAGCCTCTCCAGGTGTCAGAGTAAAAACCCGTGCAGGCGTAGTAGTACTCTGGATGTTGCCTTGCGCTGTCCCTACTGCTCTGGGTGGTGGTGGCTTGTTGTTGTCCAATTGCAATGGGTAGTCCCTAAGATAGTGACCCGGTTTGCCACAACGGAAACATAGTCCTGCCTCCATCCTGCATACTCCGGCATGTATTCGTTGCAAGTTCTACACTGATATGCTTGTTGGGTGCCCTGAACTGGCCTCTTAGCCATGCTCATTCCTCTTTTTCCACAATCCCTGGTCCATGCCAGAATGATACCCAGATGTTGTGATTCTTTTCCTCTGATCATGCATTGCAGCGCTCCTTTGAAGGCTTCGTTCAAAAACTGTGGCCTTATTTACCAACTATGAAAAGTTCCGAATCTGGAAGCCCACTACTCATTCATAAAGTTTTTCATTCAGCCCTTGCTCGAATTTACGCGCCTTCTTTTCCTCATCAAGAATTAGATACGTAGCAAAACGGGATAACTCAGTAAATCTAGCTACATACAATGTACATTCATAGTTCCCTGTACTAAGGTGGCGAATTCCATAGCCTTGTCCTCTCGGACCGAGCTTGGGAAGAAGCGTTCAAGAAAAATTTGCTTGAAATGCATCAAACTAACTATTTATGTCCCTTCCGCTTCTCTAATAGTTCTTTTAGAAATCCACCATCTTTTCACCTCCCCAATTAGCTTGAATGTGGCGTATGCCACCTTCTGTTCACTGTGCAGGTTAGGACCTGTAATATGTCCTCAATGTCTTAAATCCAATCCTCCGCCAGGGTTAGTTCGCCTCTCCCATCAAATAAAGGGGTGCATCCGATTGAATTGTTCTATGGTACAACCTCCTTCATTATAGCTGCGTTGGCGACCCGGGAGATTCTACGTGAGATCATCTATTAATTGATGTGCTGCTGCTCGTAGTACTTTGAAGCACTCGGGTTTGCTTCCCTTTTGTTCTCGTTTGCGTTCAAATCTGACATACTTCGTTCTCGACAACGAGGTGGCATCCTGACAAAATAACTTGGATTTTTAATAATCGTTTCAAAAAAAATTATAGAGTTCATATAAACATAATTAATTAGTGGTACTCGTAAAATAAAACATATATATAATACTTCAAAGTTATAAAGGTACCTATAATAAAGAGAAAAGAAGTACGCACAACAATAGTAATGGTGAATCTCCAAAATCTAAACCTTTAACCCCTTCTAACTATATAAGAAGTCTTCGGAATCAAAACAAACCTCAATCAACATGAACTTATCTCATAGATCCGTAAAATCCTACACATCAAAATCATTCCTAAAGTCTGCAAATTCTAAAACTTCCAATATCTACAATATTCAACCTTTTAGTCCACTCCACTATCACATCAAATCTGAAAATGATTTCTTAAAGACTATCTATACTCCGAAATCTCACATACTATAGTCTGCAGAACCTCAAACCTGTCTCTGATACCAAATGTAACGCCCCATACCCGGGTGGGTTGGAGTATTACTACTTGTCACTTATAAAAATATCTCCCAATACATCTAAAAATCTCCAAAGATTTCATAAGTAAAAATCAATCTCATATCTTCTAAATAAACACATTACAAACTCCATAAAGTCATTACTGCTATAATAATAAACCAAGGGTCCACAATCTCCAGGTAGTCATAACATACCAAACTAATAAATCCACAAGTCCTACTAAACCAAAAACATAATTAAATCTCAACATAATAAACTGATACATCTTAAGTCTCAACAGATCCAAATAACATAAAGAACTTCAAATACTCAAGTCAAACCCTTCTACTAACAATGGTACCCTTAGGTACTCGACCTTCTATCTATATCTAGTCAAGCTCCAATTTCTATTCTTGACCCACAGCTGGGTCATCAATATCATCTGAAAAATAATGAAGATAATGGGTGAGTTATCAACAACTAAGTAAGCAGAAAAACTATACTAGTGTGTAAACATGAGCCATTCTTAGAAAGTTTGGTATACAGAAGCAAAACATTTCATTTTCATATGCACATTTCAAAACGTATTATCAGAAAATCAGAACGACTTTTCAATCTTTTTATAATCATAAACCATTTTCATATTCAAGAACGTTTTGGCATAATATAACTAGACATCTTCATCTTTTCATATCATATCGTATCGTATCATATCATATGATATGTTTAACCCTCGTGGTAGGGTTGTGCTATCCCCAGTGGTCAAACCAGACAGTATCATATTGTGAAACTTCCCCTTTTACAATCTTGGAGCCCCGAGTGTGCACACAGAAAAGAACACATAAAAGACCACTTTGTTTCCAAAGTGGGTGCACTCAAATCATATCATATCATGTTGGTACCAACCATATCACATGAATCACTATCATCATATCAAAACCATATTCAGAATCAGAATCAAAACAGATAAGTATGCCAAAAGTTTTTCGTATCCATATCATATCAAACCACGTACTAAACATATTCATATCATTTATATCTGATCATAAACAAACTCAAATCATTTTCATATCATATGTACAAAAATTTCCAGATATCGTATTCGCTCTTTTGCACATTTTAAAAATATGTCAAACATTGTTCATGCCTACACTATTGATGTCAAAAGCATTTATTTTCTCTTTCATACGTATCTCATGAGTGAATGCAAAACATATATTGAGGTTGTTTTTCACATTTTCTTTTTAAAATAACATGCACATTTTTACAAACCAACCTCAGTTCATTTCTTTTTATGCAAATCTAGTATAGGAACTCCGCTTACCCGACTCTTGTAGCGTATTATCTATGCCTTGAAAATGACCTCTATCAGTCTTGTCACTTATTCATAAAATAAAATATATAAATAAAGTATGAAAGACCAATAACACAATTTTGATCTAAAAATTAGATCCAAATTCTAAATCATATTTCAGCAAATTTAACTCAACTCAAGCAGCCGTATAATCACCTGGACAACCCACACTTCAACCCAAAATACCATATACCGATTTCAATATTGACCTATACACCCACTAAAGCCAACATCAAACTCAAATAATCAATATATCAACACCCTCCAATGGCCCCTAACACCAAGCAACCACCAAGAACTCAACCAATTCAACAATAATGTACCTCCAAATAATTTATGCTCCACGCCAACGGCGTATAAAACCCGAATAGTAAACAACTACTACACAATCCCGAGTATCTATTAAATTCATTGCACGTCCCACCCAAATAATCCAAACTCAGAAACCATTCCAACACATGGTTTTCCCTTAGACAAAAAAATTGCCCAAAGAAAACCCACGGACTACACAATATGAAATCATGTCCCAGAAATTTCATTGGCGTGAAATAAAATAACTTGAAGTGAATGAATATGTGTGGGTGAGAGAAACAGAGAATGAGAATGGGTTACCAACGAATGATAATGTCACCAGTGTTGGGCTTCGATGGTTACAAGGCTTCAGGGACTAATGAAAATGCAGCACAAAAATCACACAGCAAAAATCTGCACTGGAGAGAAAGAGAGTGTCAAAGGCCTTGTGTTTCGGAGTCAAGGTGTAAAATGAGAGTGAGAGTGAGAGAGAGAGAGAGATACCTATAGACAAAAGAACACCAAGCAAGAGAGGAAGAGGAGATGAGTCTGTTGAGAGAGCTAAAGTTTTGAGGAGAAAAACCAACCACAAGGGACAAAACTGAACTGCCAAGTGGAGATAATAGAATTAGGGGGGAAGTTTCAGCAAAACAAATGAGAGAAAAGAAATGGGGGGAAACCCTCGGGAGTGGGGGAAGGAAAGGAAAGGGGATGACTAACCTACTAAAACGGTGCCGTTTCAAGGGTCTTCGGGCTGGGCTTCACACATGCATGAACATGTTTTCGACTCTTCATCGCATCGCATCCTTGACATGCATAATTTACATGGCATGGTCCTACATTTCATGATGAAGGTGAGATTGTGGGGGCATTATCAGCCAAGCCTCTCCTTTGTGAGCAACAACTAAAATTGTATTTCACAAACTCTTACAACACCAGAGAGCATTTACATCCAACTTGTTAAAGTTTTACTAACCAAAACTCCATTTTCTTTGTTAATTATTCACTTTTCAAAACACCTCTATGTTTCCAATCAATATTTCATCAGTACTTTGTTTAAGTAAATTTTATTCTCATTGTTTCTAACAATTAATCATGCTTTTGACAACGTCTTTTCCTAATAGTTATGTTTTTTAAAATTTGTTTTGATTAGTTACAAGATTGAAGTTAGAAAAAACTTTATTGGGTTGATTATCTTTTGATCATTATTTCTTATCAGTACCGAAAGATATTCTTAGAAGGGAAATTGAAAGAAAAAAGATCCAAGCATTTTCTTGTGTTTCTTAGATCTTTGGGGTGGCTATGCATGGCTCCTTGAGCTCCTTTGTTGCGGTCTCTAATTATCCTATCTACATAGGAAGTAAGATGTATATATATAGTAATTTTATATATATCCTTAATTTAGATTTAAATCTCATGAGTAATTCTATCTTATTATATATATTCTCTCAATTATATACACACTTATATTGGATTTATTTTGGGAGACCTTCAAAATCTTGGACTAAGTTATGGCATCTTTTAACATGATGCTAACTTGTACCATTTTCTAGAACAAATGTTGGGATCATATTTCAATATCATTGTTGAAATTGCTATCATCTAGGTTAACGATTCATGATCGCTTGTTCCAGTAATAATGAACCACATTACTGTTTAAGCTAGTCAAGAAATCCTTTTCAAAGTATGATAGATAGAGTTCATGACCCCATACGTGGTCAAGAATTTTGGGTAAGTACCACAATCGCTCCCACCACTTTCAGTAGAAGAGGACCAGCTACGGTAGAGAATTTGATCCCCAATTGGGTAGTGTTATTTGCCCAGCTCCATTAATGTATGGAGGCGGCGCAGAAGAGTTTTTTGCAACTTACGAGTCGTAGCAAGATGCCAAAAGATGGAGGAAAAGAACTAAAGCCTACCACAAAGGGGTTCTTCCTTCTGCTTCTCTTAAGAGAATTCTTGGAGCAATTACTCCTGTGAATCACAAGGGAAGCTGAGGCGAAGTTCTTCTCCAATCCGATGCATTGATCAATATTGGTTGAGGAATGTGCTGTGAAATTTATGGGATTTCAAGATTCACCCTATATCTTGATTCCTACGGAAGGATAGAAGACATCGAGGCTTTAACATTAGCTGAACTCAAAGATAGAGGATAAACTCGTAAAACAAGCAACTATTGTTGAGAGAAACATGCAAAAGGAAGCGATCTATGACACAGCAATTATAAGGATATGAGAAAAGCAAGGCTCCATGGAGGCAAGGGGGTAGGTACCATGCCCGAATTTTTGAGAAGTTGAGCTCACTGTGCCCAAAAGCAATAGGGTACATACTGAGAAGTCATGTTAATATAAAAATAAGTAAAAAATTTGGCTATTGATGTCAAAAGCCATGACACTACTACTACCATCGAGATTGCAGCGTGGCCATAGATTTGAATCAACCATGTTGGAGTACTCAACTGCCCTGTGGTAGAGTTTGCCATATACCATCGCGGCAACACCATCCTGAATCATGCTTTTGCTCTCACCTCCAATCGACAAAGTCATAAGAGTCAGTTGACGTGGCACATACCATACCAATATGTTATATAGTTAAGCTACTTGATTATGGAGCTATACATTCTTTTATATCTTGTGCACAAGTTATTATTCTCTATGGACATAAGACCAAACCTTTGAAGAAATGTTTGTGTAACTACTCCAGCAAGGGGTTCTACGCTATAAGAGCCTCATAGAATACTGCTTTTAAAAAATATCTTACCAGAACTTGAACTTGAATCTGTTCATATACAACATGGAAGGATTCAACGTCATTGGGTATGGACTGGTCATCGACCAACCATACTACAACCGAATGTTGTACAAACGATGACAGAAGCTAATTAATTCACCGAAGCAATAAAACTATTTTTCTCTTATGAATTAAGCTTGCATTAAACTAACAATTAGGATACCAAAGGAGTGGGTGGGAAGCCCCAACAAGACACCTGTGATAATTGAACTAATGAAAACAACTCTTTGCCCTGGAAATAACCAATACGACCTGTCTTGGGAGATATGGCTGCCACAAAGCCGTCAAGCTTAAGATATTGTCATCACATACTAAAAAAAATGAATACCCTATATTAATTTATTGTTTCCATATTAAAACAGGCACAAAACCCCCATAACATGCAATGATATGCACATTGTGTGGTAAAGAAACTAGGTCTGCAATATTGACCAGTAGCATTATACTACTTATCCCCAAAACTCCAAGACCGTATATACTTTACACCCACAGAAGCAATGCATCTGCCTAAGACTTAGGAGACTTGGGGCAGAAAGGGGGTTAGTGCATCTCACCTGGATTTCCATAGATTGCAGGAACATCAACCAACATAGTTAGTATGGCAAACTTATCATGGTTACATTGTAAATTTTCAGGCCTAAATGATAATTTGCAAAATTGATCAAATGATGCCCAGAAAATCATTAAAAGTCACACTAAGGGGAAAGAACTCATTGACAAATAATCAACTTAAAAGTCTCTCCCCACGTTCTTTTGGCCCAGCATTATAGAAAGGTGAGGCCAGTCACCTTCTGATTGCAACAAAAGGCGATCTAGGTCAACAAGATAACTGATAACTACACTAAACAACGGGGACAAACAAAAAAACACTAAAACCGCTGGGCCAAAAATAATTTCAAGGGAAGGTGAATGTGCTTCATAATAAAATGATTCGTGGATTAAAAAGTCAGACACTCTCATTTTTAGCTAAATTAAACTCCACACCCTAGTAGAGGAACAAAAGCTCCAAGAAAAGAGCACTTGCAGCTGTTCAAATGGTTATTCTTACATCTTAAGAGGACAAAGTTAATTCCTGCTAACTTGTTTCTATGAAATTATTGACAGTTTACACGAGAAAGAGTTTATGAAGTTGTTTGAAAGCTGGGTTCATTAGACAGCATTTCAATACTAAAGAAAGAACAAAACTTTGCAATGCAAAAGGGCATGGTCCGAAGATCAGAAAACAGAACCTCTTGGAATGATCATGAAGATATCTACCATGCACTGGTGGATGGATGTTTCAGGTCAAAGCATAAGCCCTTAGATTCAACATGATTACTTGATGCGTATCAGGAAAGGTAGCTATGATAACCAGAAATTTCATGGCAGCTACAGATAATAGCTTACTTGGCGTGTTCAAGCAGCTAACTTAGGATCCACTGTTCCAGTTGAATTGCCTTCTCCCGTCAGAACGTGGTCTGGATCCTGCACATAAAATACACATGGGTGAAACGCATTTAACAAACAATAGGAGTTAAGATAGTTGGAATCTACCTCCATTCCCCATTTAATGTAATCTGGGGATTCACAGGCCTTATATTCATCAACCAAACTCTCAATTATGTCTCTTGATTCGTCAAATTCTGAAAGGTCATTGTCCTGTACAAGTTTAAAATTATATTTAAATAAGACCCAAATGTAATATCAGAACTCAACAAAGTTGACAGTCTCAAAGCATTTTCTAATTTATCACCAACATTACTCTCTCTTTAGAAAAGGCTTATGTAAAAAATTAATGCGCTTATTGCTCGACTGTTTAGGAAGTTCATTGATAACAGTAGATAAGATATATCGGGAATCCAATAATAATATATTCATGAAAT
The DNA here is from genome assembly GCF_004785595.1 of Juglans microcarpa x Juglans regia. Lineage (NCBI taxonomy): Eukaryota > Viridiplantae > Streptophyta > Magnoliopsida > Fagales > Juglandaceae > Juglans > Juglans microcarpa x Juglans regia. The sequence goes on from NC_054595.1 coordinate 5,803,380, forward strand.
TAATAAAGCCTACCCAAGCATTGCAATGCACAAACGATAGAAAGAACACACATGAAAATTTTAACTGGTGCAGTGTCCATGACAGACATTTATTCTGAATTGAAACTACTGAACTTACAATGATGGCAACTTACAGCGAACATTGGGAATTTCCGGTAGTTGTCAAGAAATGCTTGCTTCTTTCTTAACTTCTCATACTGACTCAAACACTTGCTGAAAAGGTGCCTGATACTAGTATGGCTAGCTAGCATAAGACCACTGACCTAACAAATACAAAGCATACCAACCTTATTGCTCATCTCAATACTTCTTTTCAATTATCACTTGAATTTAAAAGATAACAGGGAGGCCTGTTTTCAAAACTGTTTAAATCAACACTAATGGACATGTAAATTCCTGAAAAAATTTTGAAGAACAGACATTGACAGAGAAAAAAAAAAAAAAAAAAAAACAAACAGAACAAGGAATCTTACCCTGTGAGCAGTTTGAACATATGGAGACTTTCTAGACAGAGCAACCTACCAAGAAAAAAAAGAGATAAATGATTGTATAACTAAGTTCAAAAGAAGGGTTTAAGCGTCAGAAGTAATTGTTTCTAATCTGGAAAGAAACCTTTCTCATGTATACTCCTTGCGTACTTGGGCTTTGCCAATTCTTATGAATAAAATTTCTTGATTACCGATAAAATAAAATAAAATAAAATCTGGAAAGAAACCTGAATGCTTGCAGGGCCCCACTCAATGAAGTTGACAAGCTTTCTTTCGCGTATCCTCTGCAAACTCTCGTGAACCTGATCACAGAGAAGGCAAATAACAAGAAGTGGCATTATTGAAAATCATCCCCATAAATTTTCCATTTAGAGAGTCCTGATAGCTTAACATATTTCCAAGGTCACAACCACAAAATTAAAGAATATCAAGCAGCTTAACCCCCTTCGCCTTTATTTTTTTGTGGTGAAACTATGAATTTAGTCCTCCTTTCTAAAATTAAATTGAAATTTTGAAAAATAGAATTTATTTAATAAAAAATTTTCATTAGTGGAATATTAGAGCATCATTTCTTAAAAAAAAATTCAAAACCAAAACAAAGTTTTTGAAATTTTTTCTCCTATAAAAAATTTTTGTTTTTTGTTTTTAAATTTTAAGATTATTGATGTCCTGCTGGAAATGCTAAATTTTCAGTCTCATCTTATTACAGATTTTTGTCAAGTCATAGTAGTTGTGTTTTTCCTTGGAAAAGTATATGGAAAGTAAAAGTTCCCAGTAAGGTTGCTTTTTTCTGTTGAGTGGCTTCTTTGGGTAAAGTATTGACTACTGATAATCTTAGAAGGAGAGGTCTGTTTTTAGCTGATTGGTGTGTCATGTGTAAAAGGGCAGGAGAATTTGTAAATCATTTTTTTCTTCAGTGTGAAGTGTCAAGATTCTTGTACTGAGGTTTTGAGTTGGACAGGTTTACATTGGGTAATGCCTAGAGAAGTGGTGGATTTATTGGAAGGGTGGAAGGGTTTGAAGGGCCGTAAGAGGGTGGTGAGAGTTTGGAAGATGATACCTCTGTCTTATGTGGTGCATATGGATTGAAAGAAATGGGAGATGCTTTGAAGATAAAGAGCGCTCATTGGGAGACCTTAGGGATTTCTTTTTGAGTACTTTGAGTTCTTGGGTTAAAGTGTTTGTAATGGAGGATAATTTTCTGCACTTGTTTTAGTTTTCTGGCATGTAGTTTCTTTTCGTTTGTGGAAGTTGTAGGTGTTTCCTTTGTATACGTCCTGTGTACTTGGGCTTATGCCTATTTCTTGAATAAATTATTACTTATCAAAAAAAAGATTATTGATGTAGTCTAAGAAGGATTGATCTGTTTGGTATGAAATGGTTGCATCTCCACCTAGAAATAACACAACCTTTAAAAAAGGAGGAAAAGTAGTAAGCCGTAGTGTACTGAACTAAGAGAATGTGGGCCATACGATACTCTAGATACGGATATGAGAACATTTACACTTGAACTCTGATCTTAATAAACTATTACATTATTTATGGCCAAAAGTCACAATGAAAATGAGTCCTAAGTATATTCCATCCAATAAAAACAAAATGCCAGCTTCTCAATACAATTACCCATATAGGAATTCCTAGCTTCTCATATAGGAATTGTGAATATTACCTGAGTAGGGTCAACTTCCCCTTGAATGATATTCAATATTGATATATATTTTGCTTGACTGGCCTCTTTTGTACGAGCATATGAGGAAACCATAATATTTTTAGCCTGCAGAAAAGATATACGTCAAAAGACTGCCAAACCCTGCATGGATGCAAAAATTATACGCAAAGATTCTTGCCTGCAAAAGTCTTCTCATAACATCAAGCACGGTGGTTTTGCGAATCAAGTTAGCCTATTAAACATAGAGTTGCATCAGATTCAGATAAAGTACCTCTTTAGAAGCATAACACGCCCAATTCAAAAATTCCCAGCAATATGATACGGCAAAATTATCAAAGAGAGAGGAAGAGAACAAGATGAAAAGATAAATGGCATGCATATGTGAATTTTACCTGGCGCTCCACTGTAAGTGGTGTATATCCTGTCATTAGAAAGTGGCATCTTGGGGTCGGAATTAAAGAAGCAAGAAGGCCAACCAAGTCATTGTTCATATAGCCTGGATATCGCAGAGTGGTTGTGCTGGCAGACATTACAGTGGAAACCAAAGAATTCGTCTGAGCAAAGGTAGGATTTGATAAATGAAGACGTTCCACACAAATTCTATTCAATGCAGTATTATCAAGAACAACAACGCAATCAGCATTTAATGTCAGTCGCTGGAGTGTCAAAAGTGAGTTGTAGGGCTGGACCACCACATCACTTGTCTCCATCTGGTTAGGAAATACACTATATGTCTGAACCAGTTTTTTGCTGTAGCGATCATTAAGAGTTTCCAGCAAATATGAACCCATACCTGCATTATTTCAATTGAGAGCACTCAATAAATGCACAAAGAAGGGAGCACTTTAAGAAGTAATGTGCATACCATCATGCAAATACTACAAAGCATGAAGGGCAAGGGCAAAGGATCCAGGTCATTGAGGCAAAATTTTGACTAGATGATTATAATGATAACCAAGGTAGCAATTGAGTTCATTTTTTATACAACTTTAAGATGCTAAGAGCAATCTGAATTTAGTTCAACTTCAGCACAAACAACGAGGTGCTTAGTTCACTCTATACACCAGAATTATATATCAGTTGTGCTCTCCAATGAACCCAATACCAAAGAGTAAATTATCATATTTACATTAACTAATCAGCAACGTAATGATAAGGAAGATGTACAGAACATTTGGTTTATGTAAGAGCCGTAAAGACAGAGAAGTAAGAACCGTAAAGACAGAGAAGTAAAGAACCTGAGCCTGTTCCTCCAGCAATAGAGTGGCATAAAACAAAACCCTCAAGACTATCACTCCCATCTGCTTCTCTATCAATCATGTCCATTATATCCTCTTCAACACCCTTCCCCTAATCAGAAATTAACCACCATATGAACAATATGAAAATCAGACCATCAAGCACTATACATGCCAGTGAAATCTTAATTTTTAAGCCTATAATCGGAACTACTTGTGATCTTTCTTGCAAACTCCAAATAATGATTCTCTAAATAGTGGAAGTATGACTCATCAGAAATTCTCACGATAAAACATTAATTGCATGTATGAACGTGTGAAACACCCCAATAGCGAAGAATCTTTTGTTTAATAGAAACACTTAGCGAGCGATCAGGGCATTATCGGAACACTGTGGCCATGGAAGAGTTCTCTGAGTTCATTTTTTATCTGGATCTCATGGATCTCCCCCTGGTAGGGGGAGAGTACACTTGGTCAAATGGTCGAGTGTGGTCGAAATTGGATAGATTCCTCGTCTCTCCTGCGTGGGAAGTCCACTATCCGGAAGTTAGTCAGAAACAGTTAGCCTGAATAGCTTAGATCATTTTCCTATATTACTAGATTGTGGGGGCATTCACAGGGGTTGCCGATACTTCAAGTTCGAAAACATGTGGGTAACATCGGATGGGTTTGTAGAGATGGTGCGTGCTTGGTGGTCATCGTATCAATTTATTGGTACTCCAATTTTTATTCTTGCAAGCAAGTTTAAGGCATTGAAACAAGACCTGAAGAAGTGGAACTTGGAAGTTTTTGGCCACATCAATGACCAGAAATCAACACTGTTGGAGGAATTGCAGGAGTTAGAGGGCAAGGAAATATCGGGAGATAATTCAGAGGAGGTGTTATTGAGGAAAGACACAATTGTGGCAGATTTGGAGAGGGTTTTGTTGTCGGAAGAGATTTCATGGCGCCAAAAATCCAGGGCCCTTTGGTTGAAAGAATGTGATAAGTGTACAAAGTTCTTTCATAAAGTGGCTAATTCACATCGGCGCAACAACGCTATTGAGTCGCTACATTCAGACTCTCAGGTGCTATCTTCTCCCCCTGAGCTTGATAACCATATTGTGCACTATTATGAGACCCTTCTCTCAGAAACGGCTTCTTGGAGGCCAAAGCTTGATGCCTTGTCTTTTGAAGCAATTGACTCTCAGAGTGTGAGTGTTTTGGAGAGACCTTTTGATGAAGAAGAGATCTACAAGATTATCTCTGGGATAGCTAAGGATAAAGCTCCAGGCCCGGATAGTTTTTCTATGGGTTTCTTTCAAACTTGTTAGAACATAGTGAAAGGTGATGTCATGCAGGTCTTTAGTGAATTTCTCTCTTTTCAAAAGTTGAAAATCCCCTTAATGCGACGTTCTTTGCTCTCATTCCTAAGAAACATGGGGCTTCGATTATTGAGAATTTTCACCCTATAAGTCTGGTTAGTGGTGTTTACAAGATTATTTCGAAGGTTCTAGCCAACATGTTAAGCCCTGTGCTAGAACATATTATCTCCAAGTCTCAGAACGCATTTATCCGTAGGAGACAAATTCTTAATTCGGTGCTTATTGTAAATGAATGCTTGGATCATAGACTGCGGGAAGGAGGTTCAGCTATTCTTTGCAAGTTTGACATGAAAAAAGCGTATGATCATGTGAACTGAGAATTCCTCTTATACCTACTTGGGAGGTGTGGCTTTGGGGATAGGTGGATTTTCTGGATGCGTCATTGTATTTCAACCGCCCGGTTCTCAATTCTAGTTAATGGTACACCGGCTGGTTTTTTTTATAGTTCCCCAGGTTTACAGCAGGGAGATCCTCTTTCTCCTCTTTTGTTTATTATAGTTATGGAAGCTTTAAGTTAGATGGTGCAGGCCACTGTTGGTGGAGGTTTCTTATCTAGTTTTCAAGTGGGCATTGGATCTGATGGCCCTATTACCATTTCACACCTTCTTTTTGTAGATGACACCTTAGTCTTTTGTGAAGCTAATAATAGCCAGATCCAAACCTTATAAACATTGTTACTTTGCTTTGAAGCAGTGTCAGGGCTTAAAGTGAATCTTGGTAAGTCCGAGATGGTTCTGGTGGGAGCGGTCTCAAGTATCCTTAACTTAGCAAGCCTTTTGGATTGTAAGGTGTCTTATTTACCAATGAAATATTTGGGTCTTCCTTTGGGTGCAACTTTCAAGGCTAGAGCTATATGGGATGGGGTGATGGAAAAGATAGAAAAAATGTTGACTAGTTGGAAACGGGTGTATTTATCGAAAGTGGGTCATCTCACTCTTATCAAGAGTACCTTTACTAACTTCCCTGCATATTTCTTATCTCTGTTTCTTATGCCTACAGGGGTGATGAATAGGATCGAGAAACTCTTTAAGGCATTCTTATGGGGGGTTTGGGGGAGGAGAAAAAGTTTCATTTGGTTAGTTGGAAGACAATATCTACCCCAATTGCATATGGGGGGTTGGGAGTGTGTAATTTGAAAACTTTTAATAAAGCTTTATTGGGGAAATGGCTATGGAGATATCACTCAGAGGGAGGATCATTGTGGAAGGAGATTATAGATGCTACATAAGGTGCTACTTGGGGTGGTCGGTGTTCCAATAAAATGAGAGGGGGATATGGTATGGGTTTATGGAAGTTTATAAGGAAGGGTTGGCCTTACTTCAAAAAACAGATTCGTTTTGTAGCCGGTGAGGGCAATTGTATCAATTTTTGGCGGGACGTGTGGTATGGTGAGCACACATTGGAAAGGGCTTTTCCGACTCTCTATCGTGTTGCAGCTAATAGGGAGGCTTCAGTGGCGAATATGTGGTTATTTGTTCATGATTCTCTTTAGTGGAATATTCTTTTTAATAGGGATTTTCATGATTGAGAACTATCCATTGTCTCATATTTTTTCAATCTACTATATTCCATGGGGAATCTTCTAGCATAGTGTGATAGTTTGAAGTGGAGGTCTAATAATCACAAAAAATGTACAGTTAAGGCATATTATAACATTTTGGTTACACAGGTCCATAATCCGTTCCCTTGGAAGAATATTTAGAGGTCTCGTATGCCTTCTAAAGTAGCATTTTTTGTATGGAACGCCACTCTTGGGAAGATTTTGACCACGAACAATCTGCGGAAGAGAGGATGTGTAGTAATGGATTAGTGCTGCATGTGTAAAAAGAATAGAGAATCTGTGGACCATCTCTTACTACATTGTGAGGTAACAAGGTTGTTGTGGGATGAAATCTTCCAAAGGGGTTGATGTTGTTTGGGTTATGCCTTTGAGGGTGGTGGAATTGTTGGGTTGTTGGAGGAAGATGCAAGGCTGTCAGCAAGTGGCAACAATGTGGAAGATGATCCCATTGTACATCATGTGGTGTATTTAGACAGAAAGGAATGCATGCAACTTTGAAGATAAGGAATGCACAATAATTGAGCTGGAGAATTTATTTCCTGACACCTTAATGCTTTGGTTTTTCGCTATTGTATTAAACGAGGATAATGTCCATAATTTCTTGTATTTAATTTATCGTCCTTAGAATGTTTTTAGGTGTTCTTCTGTATACTTCCTGTGTACATCGGCTATGCCTATTTCATTCATATCAATAATATTATTTTTTACTTATAAAAAAGAAAAAGAAAAATAGAAACACTTAACTAATAATCTGATACTGAACCATATATTGGTATTGAGTCAGAATATTGAAGGATTTAACATATATCTTTATTAACAGATTTCACACATTCCTGCTTTAGCCAGTTTCAAAACCACCAAAAAAGCGCATTTTTTTTTCAACACCGCAAGAACTTAAGTCAATTAACATGCAACCATATTAGAGCTGGATTGGTAGCATGGACGGTACACATTCAAGAAGAAAATGAACCAATATGCAAATATCCAATCACCTAAGAGTAAGGCCTGGTTTGGATACTAAAACAACCTCAACTCATCTTATCTTATCTCGTCTAATAATTACAACTTTCTCAAACGTCAAACAAAATACAATAAACAATTCAACTTTTTTTAAATCCCAAAACAAAAATAATATTAAAAAATAATATTTTATTCAACTTTCATCTCATCTCGTCTCACCTCATCTCATTTCATCTCATCTCAACTCACTATCCAGACCAGGCCTAAGCTTTGAGTACACTAAGCCGTCATAATATTGGCTCAGTATCTAAAGAGACTGTCATGGAAAAAAAATAACAAACCTGATGATAACCACTGGCCCAATTATTTCCTGCGCCTCCTCCATGATCTGAAAGAAAGACGTTCTCGTGATTGTAGAGGTTTCTATATTCGCTATTTTGGATTCCATTAATTACCCTGGGCTCCAGGTCAATCAGCAAAGCCCGTGGGATGTAGTGCTGATCATCAGCTTGATAGAAAAATACATCTTTCCGGTCCCCTCCCTGTGGCATCTCTAACTCAGTAAATAATTATAAAATTTAAGTCCATTAGTAGAATAAATAATACCTGTTGACAATAAAAATCCTTTGGTCAACACTGAACAAGGTTGTACAGTTACAATTTACCAATACAACTAATTCGGCATTACCTTGATGATAAAGTAGGAATAAAAAAAAATGAAAACTTGCATCCAAGTATGCAAATTAAAATTTCATCTGAACCTAAAACACACACAGAGCTTATTTTGAAGTGGAGTTTAAATTAAATTCCTCCAATCTTCCTCAGTTTTTATTTGGCAACCAAATGTGGGCAATTTACCAAAGAAAACTAACCACATGCAAGAAAAAATCAAATAGGGACAAATAAATATGTAAGAAAGAATAGAGAAAATCAATGTAAGCTTTTCCTTGTTTACACAATAAAACAAAACTAGCCGTCTCATTACCCTAACAAGCCTGCTTTAGGCAATTTTACTTCCATTTCCTCTCTCATTTACAATAAAAATACATACTCGTACACATCATCTCCAACTCAAACACATGAATAGATACATACACATGATTTATGCCACTTAATTAAAATATCTCTAATTTGATTAAATACAAATGGAAAAGGTACGAATGTGGAGAAGGACCTGAGTGGAAAAATCTTCGAGAATGCCTTCCTTGCTGATCCCGTGCTCGAGGCAGAGCTGCTTCCAGAACTCCATGCCGATCTGGTTCCCGCATTGTCCAACCTGGAGGGTGATGATCTCCCTTGGCATTGTTTTCCCTCTTCTTCCCCTTTTCTCAGGAAACTAATTAATTTGGGTTCTGGATCAGACCAGAAAGAGAGAGAAGCGGGACCTTCTCTGGCGCGGGGAGATTTTTTAAAGGAGAAGATCAGCAAGGAGAGATGTTGAGATGAGTTAAAAGTTGTAAATAATAATATTTTGTGAGTTTGATTAAGATGGGTTTTCTTTTATATGTTTAACTTTTTTAAGTAAAAATGTATAAATTAAGTTAAAATGTGTTTAACTTTTTTTATGAAAATTGAGAAAGTGGTAGGTGTCATCAATGATTGGTTTAAGATGAGCTCAACAATCAAACACAATCTCAAACTGACACTAGTGAAACTATATTTTTTTAAATATTTTTTTTAAAAATAAAAAATATATCACTTCCTTAATAGTCAATTCTTTAATCATTAAAAAAATAAAAAATAAAATAAAATACCAAGCGATAATTTTAGGGGCAAACTCATGGATCAAGGGTCATTTTCTTTTAAAATTAAGATCAATTCTATTTTTCTATTAAATTTTCTTTATATATATATATATATATATATATATATAAGGGTGAGGGTTCGAATCTAATTCTCCTATTTGGAGACAAGTTTCATTTGGTCCAAAAGATTTTGGTATTTTTCCATTAAAACTAGAGAATATTGTTACTCGTCATTTTTTTCCTTTTGCAGTTTATTAACGTGGCAATTTTATGATTAGAAAATTATTTATTATTTATTGCAATTATATAATTATTTCATGCCGCGTAACAAATGGTGAAAGAATAATATTTAAGAAGATGATTAATAAAGTTGTAAATAGTCTTCTCTCTCTCGACTCTCTAAAGGAACTAGAAGAGAAGGAAAATATATCTTTGTTCTAAAATAAAGGTAGACGACCGTATTCAAGCACGAAAAAGTTGGATAAATGGGAGAAGCTATGACTGACAGAAGAAGAGAATTATACCATCGACATAGGAAGTAGAGTTTCAGAGGAAGTTAAAAGTAAAAGGGATCCAAGTCTAGTTGGGAAGGTTTGTACAGGGAGGATAATCACTCAAGCTAGGGTCCACAATGGCGAAGGTTTGGCGAATAAGCAAACCAGCAGTGTTCCTGGAAGTCAGGCCGAATACATTTATCATTACCTTTGCCACACAAGCTATGGAATGGATAACCATAGCTTTTCGACAATAGCCTTTTTGCCCTAAAATTATACGATGAATCTACTCTACCTCGAAAATTGAGCTTTGATAAGGAGATGTTTTGGGTTCATATGCATGACTTGCCCCTGGATTATATGACTAAAGAGTGTGGAGAACAAATCAAAAGTACGTGTTCACGATGTTGATGTACAACCAGGTGGAAGTGGATGGGAAAACTCCTTAAAGGTTTATATAGAACTAGAATTAACAAAGCCAATTGCAAGGGGTCGGATGATTAGGATCTGGCAACCATGCATTGCTTTTCCTTAGGTTCTTGGGTGGAAAAAGGCTTGGACTTTTCGATCTCCCCAAAAGGAGGCACCACATGTCCTCCATGCAAGGTAGTCTCTTAAATTCCCAAGAAGCACAATGATGAAGTGGAAGAGGAGAGTGTTTGCTAGGGCAAGAAGAAAGGGGGCCCACATGGCGCCCATGCAAGGAGCTTCTGAAGGCTTTTCATATTTCTAGAAATAGGTAATGATGGGAGAGAGAATGAATGGGGAATAAAGAGTATAAATAAGAGGGCATTAATGGTCAGTGCCCCTTACACATGCTAGAGGAAAATTAAAGGTCATTTGCTTAATTTTTCAGATTTTCTTTACCTCCTCTACTCTCTATCTAGGCCAAATCTAGAAGAAGACCAAACACAATTTTTCTTTCATCCAAACACTCTCTTGGCACACGCATAGAAGGGAAAACAAGGAAAATCATGTTGGAGAGATTTGCATAGTGAGAACTTTCAAAACTTCTATCCCATTCTCTTCTCATAAACACACGCACTTGCAAGGATTTTTGGGTTGAAGAGTTTCGGTTTAAGAGATGGGACGGATGTGTGTCGTGGCTTTGTTGTGAGTCTCACGGGATTAATGAAGCACTTGATTCGACTATGAGGAGGTGACCATGCTTAACCTTATTGAGCATGGGTTGTCTAAGGTTCTCTTTTCAAGGGACCCAATCATCAATGGAAAAAAAAAAAAAGGGTCTTGCTAGGGACAAGAGATGTTCGGCCCTTACTAGGATTTCGTGTAAAGTACTACTTAGTCATTGTTGTAAGAAGCATAATCTAGAGTGCCATGCATTTTCGGCCATTAGGGTTTTGTCGAGTGAAACCACACTTGTCTTACACACACACTTGTTTTCCTCAAACCGTTTGTATATGAGTTATAAGAGTCAGAAGAAGAGTTTATAGCCGATTAGGGTTAAAAGCATAAACCCTAGTACACGACATACATGTTTGGATTGATGTTTGTTATCCACAGTCTAATAGTTAGTAAATATACACTTTCAACTTGCTTGATCATCAAAAATATACTTTTGAAGCTTTGTAAGTTAGTCTCTAACTTATTCTTAGATATTGTGTTTATCTTTACATGTAAACTCTGCATGTTGGTTGTTCAAATTGGATTATGGAATTGTTATTTGTTACATGTTATGTCATATCTTATACGTGCATCATGTTATGCTCAAATGTTGCTTGTCAAACGGTTGGTTCAAATGACATATTTGGAGTTTTGAGAAATGGTATATGCTTTGTTGAACTTTCACATGTTGTACACAAGTACATGTTTTGGCATGTCCTAATTATTTCAAACTATACACGTGATGCACTCTTTGAATATGACATAAGTACATGATATTGTTGCATGAAAGTTACATGATCACATGTCACATGTTTTCAGGTTATGTATTAAAAGAAATGGTTTTGTCCTGACCTCAATGCTAAGATGAGGGAATATCTTGGTGGAACTCTACTGTCTACTCTGTAGTGCTTAAATTGGAATGAAAATCTATGGGTTGACAAAGTACAGTCAACAGACTTCGAATGAGTTCTTTTTAAAGGATTTCGAAGTGAAGTAGTTGTACCTAAGGCTAGTGAGTGCAACCACTATAGGAATTTTGCCTTCTCGCGGGGGTGAGATCGCCGCATTTCCCCTGTTTTCTCGCAGAAACAATTCACAAACTGCGATTTTCAGTCTTCGTTAATCGGTCGAAAATAAAGCGTCTGCTCAGAGAAATTTTGATGAGAAATCATGGGCCCCCGCAATTGTTGCTACTAACTCGGCAGACATTTCTCACAACAAAATCGGCTAGGCAATTTGGTTTGAAGGGCAATTACGGTGAGGAGACGTCGCAAATTTGGGTCATTTACGACGATTTTACATCATCATAAAATCCTAATATTCGCCAATTTATGGGGCTTGCTGTAAGAAGCATTGTTCCCATTTGCGATGAATTCGTAGACGCCGCAAACTCAGACTCTTCATACGGCAATTTTGGGGCTGGTGGTAAGAAGCTTTGTTCTCATTTGTGGTGAATTCGTAGATGCTGGAATTTCAGACTCTTCATACGGTGAATTCGTAGATGCTGCAATTTCAAAGATTCAGTAAATTCCTAGACACCACAATTTCAAAGATTCGGTGAATTCATTGATGCCGCAATTTCTTCTATTCTACATGCAGTGAGGATGTACGGAGCAAGAAATGCCAAAACCACCACTTTCTAAAATTTACAGTTGCTGGGTTGGATATGCGGTGAATAAATGAAGAAACCCACTCTCAGAATTAGATCTATGGGTTTTCCGAACGCTGGCTTCAAACAATAGTTGAGCAAATTTATGGGTTTTTTGAAATGCTGCGCAGCAACATTAACTTTATTTGAAAGCTCATGTTTTGAACCTAGGTACGTTTGCAATTCAATCGATATATGCAATTAATTGAAATAACCTGATCGATCGCAATTCTCCTGGATATCATCTTGGCATATTGATTCTCCACTAAGTATAGCTTAAATGTTTAAAATATTGATTATTTGCCAATATATCTAGCTGCCCAGTATACGTTTCATGCATTAATGACCAATCATCAAAAATTTCTGACAAGCAGATGATCATTGCAAAAACATTAATATGCTCATCAGGAAATTAGATAGATGTAGATGCATCTAATTTAATTGAACTCAATAGCTCAGTATGTCCTCTATGTTCATCATGAGGGCCTTATAGCTACCTAGTTAGGGTCGATGAGGAGAAGAAAGGCCGTGTGATACATGAATTTGCCTAAACTAAATTTCAAGCTTGGAACAATATTATATATAATAAGAGCTAGGGAAGTAGCATATAGCAGTACTTCAAGTTGATCTATATTACGTCCGATCGAGTTGATCTATATATCATACATGCAAGATAGACATGATATAAACGTAGAGTATTCTAAGGAGACCAAAGAAAGGCTCCCATGGCAAACTTTCTCTTAGTTCCAACATCTCCAGTGATTGGCAGCCCATACTCTCTGAGCAAACAATCAAGTTTCCACTCCGGCATGGTCTCGTAGTCGGCTCTTGTATACCTTGGATAATGCAGTGGCATCTGAAAGTACTGCCCGCAGCGTTCTTTCCCCTGCAGATAGCCGCTACTCCCACCGCCCACGGTCCGAGAAGGCGTGGCCACTGACTCCATTAATCCTCCTCCACTCATTTTTCTCACTGCTTAAAATCTTTCCCTCCTCTCTTTTATGGTCTCTAGTTTGTGGGTTTTGTGAAACTCTATGATTTTGGTTTTGTGCAAATTGGTGGCCTTTTTATAGACGGAGAGAGAGAGAGATCAGAGAGAGAGAGAGAGAGAGAGAGAGAAACGTGGTGCAGGCATTGTCGATGTATGCGTATATTGCAATTAATTACGGAGAAAACAAATTGTGATAGAGAACGTAATAGGGGACGTTTGATCTGCAACACAGTGGGGTTCAAAGAAAAATAATAATAATACCATAAACGAAAGGAATAAAAGTCAGCTAGAACATTATATGGAGAAATCCTTTTCAGTCAAGAAAATGACATGATAAAATACAACCACTCTAGTTTTTCACCACTATTTTTACAATTATGTTTTAGAAATTTTGATAAAATCATTTTGTATATAATTATAAAAAAATATCATCATTTTACAAAATATACTTTTATTTTAGAATATGGCTGTATAAAAGATTATATATATATATATATATGTCTTTTATCATTATTTCATTTAACATGGGTACGTATATTTTTGTCTATTCATAAAAATAAATTAACACATATATGCAGTACTATATACTATATAGACAAAAAAAAATGACATCTCATTATATTAAGTAAAGCAGAATTGGCATCAGTTTTAAGAAACATTGATCTTTATCAATATTTCATAACGTATATATTTTTCCTCAAAAGTATTTGCATACACAATTGAAGGAGCATTTACGAGATAATATAGATTTCATGAAAGGAGAAGAAAAATAATTTTTTTACTTGATTTTGCTGGGTTTGTGGAGCCTCGTTTGTGACTTGAGCCGAGGCAAATCGAAAGTTCGCGCTCAACTTTCGCTTGAGACAGCGCTCAAGCAAACTGCAGATAGAGATTTCGCTCAACACTCACTCTAAAGTTGGCTTGAGCGAAGACCAGACAGAAAGTTCGCTCGAAACTCGCTAATCAGTTGGCTCAAGTGAAGATCAAGTAGGGAGTTCATGCATCACTTGAGACTCTCACGAGCAAATAATTTGATAATTGTTTAATTTGGATTTCCGCACCGCATAACACTATATATATATATATGTTATGAACAATATGGCCAACTAAACAATTGTATTTCACCTCATATTGTATTTTGACATTCTTCAAGAGAATAAAATCTTCTGCAGCTTCGTGAATATAGGCATGTTGCCAAACTATGTAGATTTTGTATCGCGCATAATTGATTTATATTTTACTTTACTTTTATGTTATCATTGGTATTAATAGCCAAGCTGGTTCAAGTCTAATGCAGAACAATGATAGGAGAAGAAGTGAAGGTATTTGGAATGAAAAAATTTATTAGCACAGACTTCGAATACTGGAGGATGCAGATCGATGATTATCTTTATGAAAAGGGATTTCATCTTCCTCTGTTGGGGAAGAAGCTTTAAACATCGACGACCCTAGTAGCTAGCGACATCAATCCGTACCTTTCCATTAAGCCGATGCATTAAATATTACAAAGACATCACGAACTTCATTATATCGCATGCATGCAGCAAATATTGGATTATCAATATATAAAATAATAAAAGCATGAATTCTACAATACAAAAAAAAAAAAAAATTATTATTATGGAGCCGAAGGAATAATATTGGATAAACTATACTTTTTAGTAGTTTATTGTGCTAGCTGATCGATTGTCGCTTGTTTGAATGTTGCTTAGTTGACTTTTTAGATGTCTCCTTTATTTTGTGATCCCATCTTTGTCGTTTGTCTGGGTAACCACACACGTGTTTAATAGGGTTATGTGAAACAAAAATGCTTTGGACAACCCACCTGTGGCCCCGGCACGGCATCGTATCCGATGTAGCTAAAATGGAAATGACGTCGTTTCACAAAAATTGAAAACAAAGCTTCAGTTCCCTTTCCTTCTCATTGATCAGTTGGTTCTCTCTGCAACGAAACATGCTCTTATGAAAACACGCATACATAGAGCAAGTCAAAGTTATAAACTGTTTGTAAAAAATCATGAATCTCTTTTCATTTACTTCTATATGTTTTCTCAGCAACCAAAAAGATAATCAAGTAAAATTAGAGCACAAATCGAGACCCGAAGTTATAAATTTCCTCTCGCATTTATTTTTCTCTATTTTTCCAAACAACTAAACACCCAGAGAGAGAGAGAGAGAGAGAGAGAGAGAGAGAGAGAGAGAGAGAGAGAGAGAGAGAGAGAGAGAGAGAGAGAGAGAGAGAGAGAGAGAGAGAGAGAGAGAGAGAGAGAGAGAGTTATTGGGAGGTCAGGTATGTAATTCATTTAGTGTGGAACATCCTTTAGAACGTAACTAGAGGGGCCGGTGACGATTGATTTTGGTCTCAGAATTGACCAAATTCTCCATGGAGCCATTCCTAGAAGTGGGAGAGAGAGGACGAAGAAGTATCGGGGGCTGTGATTGGGGGAGGGAGAATAAGGGTTCATTGGGTCGAAGCACTGGAACCTTGGAGTAGAAATAGAAATGGAGCTAGAGATGGTAGAGTGACGAGAGTCCATGGAGCCCGATGGAACTTGCGAGTGTGAGCAGGGGATAGGACAAAGAGAAGAGACCCAAAACCAGTGGCTTCGTGTATAGGATGAAAAGAAGAGACCCAAAACCATCGTGGGTTCAAAGGTTGTGACGTGGAGAAGACAAAGAGAGGTCTGGGCTCTCTCGAAGATGAAAGGTAATGGTGGGGATGGAAAAGAAGAAGATGGAGAAAATAGAAACAGAAAATGGGGGCAAAATGAAGACGAATAGAGGTTTGCAGCTTTCTCGAATTTGGAACGTAATCATGGGAATGGAGGAAGTAGAAGATGGAGAAAATGTGGGGACATTGATCGGTTGTCCATAACATTTTTGTATGTAAAATCATCACTTATTCTAAAAATTTAAGTTAATAGGAAGAGGTAGATTTTATTATTTATTTTATACTTAACAAGAATGAGATTATATACAAAGGGTTAAAATTATAAAAATATTATTCTTCTAGCTAGGAACCTGATAGAAATAAAGTTTTCCTCAGGTAGAAACTACAAAAAATGTCATGTTTTGAAACTTATAACTTGTTGTGGGCTTATAATCTGCCATTTGTACACTTGATGGCTGTGCAGACAGGCATGATAGTTGCTTCAGAAAGTTGTGATCATCCAGAAGTGTAATAAAATGTTATCTGGTTGCCTGCAGCTCTTATATATACAATTAATTGATCTTGCATGTGTCAGTACCACCTAATTATTATTATTTTTGTATTGGTGTTTGTCTTTAAAGTATTTTAATTCATTATTCATTTGTTTTCTTCTGCAAATTAACAGATATATATAGTGAAGGTCTTAGTCTATATATATATATATATATATATATATATATATATATACACCATGGTGTATCTTTATCTGGTCAACATGACTTACGTGCATGGGAACTAGGTCAAATTCATTAGTATGTCAAGGATCATATGGATCAAGATTATCTGACAATTGAAAATGCTAAGATCAGTGACACTGTGGACATTGGCGTACAAGTTTGATGGTAAAGATGATTCCGGGCTTTCATCGATCGTAGTGTACTAATGATGTGTGTAGCTAGATATACATAGAATACAACATGTGGAGGTCGACGGACCCAATATTGTACGTATATACGTAGTTTAAAGGGACCCTAGCTACTGTAAGCTGCCTGTCGCATCAGTTAGTATTCATATAAAAGTAATTTTATTTTAATTACTATTTTTGTAATGATTAAGTTATGAGCGTGCCGTAAGTTTAATTATATATACACATGACGCTTATAAATAGCAAAATACAAATAATATTATAAATTAAAAATAGGCTATATATATATATATATATATCAAGTTAAAACCATCATGTAGAGATCTTTGATTTCATCACCAAAAAAGATATCAATGTGTAATTATAACTTACAATAATGAGAACTTCAACATTGAAATAATACACGGTCCCACTTTATCAACTACAGTTTTTTGTCTCCTTAAAAATAAGAGCATTTTAGTATACATGAACAAAAGAGGAATCCTACGATCAATGTGATTGGACCAATGATAAATAAAAGAAAAACTGATATTAATATACATGTTACTAATTATCTACCAGATATTAATGCATATAGATAGTCGATTCTTATTTTTTTGGAAGAAAAATAACTTGTTTACTACGCAAATAAGAATTACCAGTATTGGCTAAGGAGACTTTGAAACTTGCTTTCGGCTAAAAGAAAATATTAATATGCCGCTTAAGTTTGCTTTCTCATTTTGATCGTATATATATTTTATTTTAACTCAATAATTAAGAAATTGATTTTTAATATATTAGTAAATTTTTTTATATTTTAAAAATATTAAAAATATATAAAAAAAGAAGCAGCCTAGCACAACTCTTCAGCTAAATATGCAGGTAGTATCGAAATCCCCATATTATAAGGCCCCAAAGCACTGTGCACGTCACGATTGCAACACACGAATAGCTGTTTTGTCTTAACCAAATAATAATTACCAAAATATTAGGTATATATTTGCCGGCCAGTACTCAACTAGTACTGGCTCTCTCTCTCTTACATTGCATATTGCTACTTTCGCCATTACGAGAGACTGGATTTTTTAAGATTAAAAATTTTATCTCAAAAATTTTAAATTTTATCTCAAATTATATTTGAAGATAAAAAAATTGTCTCTAAACCATATCAAAAAGTTTTTAAAGATGAAAATCAAATTTTGTCTCAAAAAATCAGTTTTAAAAATGAAATTGGACAAAACTAATAGAAACCGTTCGAACGGAACTTTTTTTTTTACACGAACCAATTTCGTCTCAATACATTATTCGAATGAAATATTTTTCCGTTCGAACCGATACATCCATTCTAACAATATGAAATATTCATTCAAATTAATGATCATATTTGATTTTGTTCGAACGAACGGAGTGTTTGAACATATTTTATACATTCGAACTAATAAATTTTTCGAATGACTTGTTTTTTAACATAAATTACGTCCATTCAAACATAAATTTTATTTTCAAAACTTATATTCGTTCGAACAAGATTTTGCATATTAATGTTATTCGAACAAATATTTTATTGTTTGAATGTCTGTACAGACTATATTTCTCGGTTGTCGTTCGAATGGGTTAATTTTTGTTTGAATAGGTCTATTTTTGTTTGAATGGGTCTGTTTTTGTTCAAATAGATTTATAAATGGTAATTTACGGTTCAAATTGGTTATTTACCATTTGAACGGTATTAATCATACAGATCAAAATTTAATTAAAAATACCATACTAATATTACACAAATTGTAATTCAAATATTAATTGTTCAAATGTTTTGGAATATCATAATATAAATGCAATTAAAGAAAAAATAAATTTTAAGATTATGGTGGTGGTGACATAGAGTTTTGGGATAACATTGACTGGAACTGTTCAAACATTTTTTGGTTATTCAACCCCAGCCGCTTCTGCATGTTCTCTTCTAATCTCGCCTCGAAATCCGATGCTTGATCTAATCGGGTTAGCAACTCTTTTTCCTTAGACCTCAATCGGTCTATCTCAAGTGTTGCTTCCTTCAATTCCATAGTCTTATTGTCATTCGATCTGCCTCGAGAAGAGGATGATGATGTTGATGATGGTTTCACGCAACGTCCTAGACCCCTCAAATATCCAGAATGTGATCCAAGAACTTGAGAAATGATCTGAGCATCGTTGACAGATGATTCATCAGTCAGATCCATGTCAATTTTCATAAGAGATATCATCTTTTCTCACAAAAACAAAAACATTAAAATTAGTATAAGTAACAAAAATATTATTAGACAATGAAATTAAATAAATTTAAACTTACATAATTTGTCTCTACTTCGGGATTGGTCCAAACATCATCACGATTTTTATGTGTTTTAGCATACAATTGGATCAGATCATAGTCAGTAGGACTTTCTTCTTCATTCAAAAGAAAAATCTATATTATAACTTAAATAAGAAAAATGTATTATATGTTAATATTTAAGGGGGACGAGAATAATATACCATTTTTTTAGACAAACAATGAAAAGATCGAAAACCCATATGATGGTATATTGTTAATTTTGATCTATTTACTTGGTTCACAGTACTCCGTTGCTAAAAAAAATTATGTTTATATGTTTAATACATCTATCATATACAATTAAAAAAAGATAGCAGCAAAATTATCTGATAAACACGATCTTCAAACATATCACAAATCTTCTCTCATTCGTTGGGTGACATTGCTTGGAATGGATTTTGGCACACCTCTATTGTAGTACTGAACTTTTTATAGTGTGCATGATATCGACCTTTGTACCTCGGGAATGCATTCGACATCAGTTCCTCAACTGTTCATTGATCCTCTCGTCGGCCAAAATTAAGTTCAAACTCGTCCTTTTAAAAATTATAAATAATTAGTATAAATACAAAGTAACTTTAAATTAATATATTATATACTTAGTTGCTTGAGATGTAGCTTATTACCAAGCAACGAGTTTTGATGTGGTCTTTCTAATTCTTATGTTTATTATATTTTAAGTATTAATAATTTTAATTGGAGTGCAAAATATGTTCTATTAATGCTATTAGTCTTTTAAGTAAAATCTTTTAAGTTTAGTCTTTTAAGTAAAATATACTACTTTATGTACGAACATAATTCTATTCGAACTGGGTTGGTCCCGTTTGAACGAAAATCATAATGTTCGAATGGGACAAACCCAGATTCCAGACAGGAAACAAAGCAAAACACTGAACCACAAAACCGAATTTTCACAAACATAATCTCCTAAGATGCATATTTCAATAGAATGCATTTCACATGGAATTGCACAAACACAAATATACCTACATACGATTATTAATTAAAAAATATAAATTATAAAATCACTAAAAATTAGAAAACTTACCTCAAATTTTAGCAATCCAATAAAAATATAAATCCACAATACCTACATATGCATAACACACATTATGAGAAAATCCTAAATCAAATGCAATAAACACATTCTACGAAACAACATCCGTTCAAACGGGACTTTATTATGTTCGAACTAATATTATTATTATTATACTTATAAGTATATATATATATATAATTATAATAATCTATTATATATAATAGATTAATAATCTATAATATATAATATACATAAATATACTATAGCAACTATTTTATATTATAATTGACAATATATAATATAGTTTTGGTCTAATACTTAATATAGTATAGATTATTAATATATTCTTGTAATAATCTATAATATATAATATAGTAACTATACATAATACTTATACTATAGTAGCTATATAATAGTTATACTATATATAGTACTTAGTAGCTATATAATAGTTATACTATATATGTTACTTATTAATACATAGTAATTATATTAACTAGTATACTTATCATAACTTATAATAGCTATAGCTATATAGTAATTATATAATATTAAATACAAGTATTATAATACTATTATTAGTATTATTTTTTTAATTTTTTTAATTTTGTACTTTGTAATATTAGTATTATTATATATTAGTATAGTAATATAATTAGAAATATATTAGTTTAATCACCGCTCAAATAGATTTATTGTCCGTTCGAACAACATTTATTAGTATAAACCGATTTTTTACTATTTGAACGAGACGTTATGGACATTATATACCCAGTTTGAATAGATTGTCATTTACGTTCCCACTTCGAATGAAAATTCGTCGAGAGCAACCAGATCGCCCGTTACTCCTCCGCCACAAAATCCGTCGTAGCAAGCCCACATTTGAACTTCTAAGAGGTATGAGTCAAATCCTCTATTCTATTGTCTATTTTTTTTGTTCGAATGGGTTGTGTTTTGGGGGTTATGGATTTCGAATCCAAAATCCCTCATTTCGGTGTTTTTCGGCCAACTAACTCCAAAATAATTGATAGAAATAATGGAGCTTTACTCCTTAATCATTTCTACCAATTAAAACAAAAGATAACATCTAGATTAGGTTTTTTGCTTCGGGGCTGAGTCAACTCAGCCATATCCGTTTGGCGTGTTCCCGTTCGAACGGACCAGTAATACATTCGAACGCTCAGTTGCCAAACAGACATATTTCTGTTCAAACAAATTAAACTCATTCGTATGAATATAAATTGCCTATTCGAATGAACAGAACATACCATTCGAATATAGATTTTCCTACTTCGAACGATCAAGTTACATTACATTGGTTAGTTCGAACATAATATGTTGCGTTCAAATGAGTTATTTCAATTCAATTATTTTAATTATATTCTTACTTTCCTTGTGGTCAAACAGTATACTAATAGCATCTAGTGGAAGAAAACGTACGAGAGCAGACCGGCCAAAGTAGTAGAGCAGCTCATGCTCAGAAGACGAAGCCCATACTTGTTGAGTGGGAGATCATTTTGGATTATTTTTGCGATCTTCTATGGGAGGGACGGAACATACAGTCCGTCATCACCGACCAAGGATGGACGCCGATCTATCAGCAGCGGGGGACTACATATCCAGAAATGGTCGGTGAGTTTTATTGTTCCATGGGAGAGCATGACATTGATGCTCTATGCTATAGCTTATCGGTTCGGGGAGTGAGTATTACTTTCTCACTTTGCATTATTGTCGAGTTCTTTGATCTTCCATGCATGGTCGGCGCATACCCTGCAGTGGCTGCGGCGGTTACACCGCGAGCAGCGGCTACACCATCTGATACGGACACACAGGCCGTATCCTCATCGCCAGCACCAAATGTAAAGTCGGATGGTAGTTTAGATGAGGATCTACCTGATGATGGTCTGACAGACGATTAGGTCCTTTAGCTTGTGCGAGACCCTTCGGCTCCTTCATATGATAGGAGCAAGGTGATCCGACAAGCCGACTGTATAGTATTTTTCAGAGTGCTTAATTTGATTGTTGGGTATAACATCGATCCGAAAAAATACAAGACTGATTTCTGGATCGATCGAACTAGATTTTTGTTGTAGATAGCATAGGGGGACCCAATTGATCTAGTATTGTATTTCTTTCTCCGCATTCGATTAGAGTCACGCTATTCCAGTGGAGGTAGTCTACCATTTGCACTGCTCATATCTAACCTCCTACTTCGATCGGGGGGTTACAGTGTCTACAACTGAATGGAGGTCGCCATAAATGGGACCGTTTAACAAGATCACATTCAGCAAGAGCAAGGGGCACTTGCAGGAGACTGCACCAAAACAGTTGAGTGGCACGCCAACCGATCCAGCTTCTAGTAGTACTATTGTTATTGAGAGACAAGCTGTTGGGGCTACTTTGGATCAAGTACGAGTTCTATTTGTGGAGTTCGTTGAGCCCATCATAGAGAAATTTAGGGATTTCGATGGACGCATTAAAATGTTACAAGAGGATTTTGGCCTACTTAACAAGTAGATCGTTTTAGTTATTATTTTACTTTTTTATATTGTATAGAATATTATATATTTGTGATGTTAATGTATGGTTTTTATTTCTCGTGTTGGCTACCTTTTTTTATTTTTTTCATTTTACTTACCATTCATGATAATATAAAAAATGAGACTATATTTAAAGTTATATTTATATAAATTTAACATAAAAGACATTACTATAAAGAATTAATTACATAAAATTAATTTATAAATTTATAAATATTTTAACTCACCGTAAATAATATTCTATAATATATACACATTTTTTATATTTTGAAAATGATAACAAATTAATGAAAAAAATATATACACAAATAATGATGATAAACGACTAAAATATAATTCCCAACCTAATTAATCATTTGAATGAATAAATATGGTGTTCGGATAGGTTCGAACGATATTTCACTCATTCGAATGGTCCACCAACCTTGCCGCTATATTTTCTCACCAAATCTCCTCCGTTTGAATAAGTAAATGTAAGTTCGAACGGTTATGAACTTTTTTCAAGAAAAATAAATTAATTTTCCACCAAGATTATTATTCGAACAGATTATATAATGTTCGAACAGACATTAATTCCATATTCAAATCTATTTTGTTCCGTTCGAATGTATATTTATCCGTTCGAACGAATTTAAAAACTCAGCCAGTTGTTAAGACGAAATTTTGTCTCCAAAAAGTACTCTTAGGGACAAAATTTAATTTGTCTCTAACAAATTTCGTCTCTAAAAATTAAATTACTTGTAGTGCGTATATATTGAAGTTTGCTCCTTAATTTCTTGTATGCTTTTGCTACTTTCATTCAAATTTTCACCTTTTTTTTTTTTTTTTAATGAGTAATGGTACCAATATAATACAATTTTCTTTTCACAGTTCTATTTTGGAAAATAGTACCTGTAAGAAACTATCCAGAAATAATTGTGTTTTTTAATAATTAATTAGTATATATGTCATTAATACAGCTGTAGTACATTAAGAGTATTTATTAAACAACTATACATAGGATCCATGATTTGTAATCACGCTGATATATATGCAGCTCATGATTCCTTCTTTTAGTGCCTTTGACATTGTGCAGATGATCTACAACATTCAAATCTTGAGGATCAACAGCTTTTGATTGTACCGATCAACATGAGGAGGCTGCAATCTTCACGGTTGTTATTTCACTTTATCCCATTAATTAATTAAGGGTGGGACTACTCTACCGCCCACCTTTACCGTTGGGCGTACTGTTCAATTTTTTTTTTTTTATATTTTTTTAATACATTTAAATATTTTTAAAAAATAAAAAAAATACACCAATACATTTAAAATCACTTCTTTAATCATTAAGTAAAAAAAGAAGGGTCAAGCGGTCACTTTGAGCAGTCAAAGTATGAGGCAAAGTAGTGTTTTCTATCAATTAAATATTTCACTCGTTCGGCCCTCTTATTTAAGGGAAGTCTGGCCCACATACGAGGAGAAGTGCTAAGACAAATATAAATGATAAATCTAGTATATTTTCTAGTCTCATCAGCTTAAATTTTTGAGACAAATGATAATTTCACAATAATTATGTAAAACCAGAATTGAAACAGGTAAAAAACTCAAAATTTTTAAAAATGTGACACTATCACATGATGATAACCAATTGTAAAATAGACTAAAACATAGTCGTGCAGGCCCGTACCGTTATTTAACATCTCACATAAGAGAAAGGATAAAATTCAGAGGCATGACGTAAGAAATTCATGATCTCTGTTATAGTTTTTGTGCATCATAACAGCATATGCAAGCATTAATTGATCTAAAGAGACCACAGAAAGGATCCCATGGCAAACTCTCTCTTTTGTTCAACATCCCCAATGAGTGGTAGCCCGTATTCTTTAAGCAAACAGTCAAGTTTCCACTCCGGCATGGTCATGTAGTCGGCTTTGGTGTATCTTGGGTAATGCAATGGCATCTGAAAGCTGTATTGATCCTTCCCTTGCTGTCCGACGTTGGCTCTTCTGCTGCCTTTGTTTAAAGAAGCACTTCTCGTTGCAGGTTTCATTCCCCCTTGAGTACTCATGCTTCTAATTAATGCTTTCCTTCGCTCTTTCCTTGTATCTCTCAAATGTGTTGGAAAACTATATATCATGAACCTAGTTATGGCAAACTGGTTGCCAATTTATGGTTGTGTAAAAAATATTCGAGGGATGAGAGGGTGATTGATTAAGGATTAAGGATGTTCTGCTGCATGCATGTGGTCGAGGTACTACACGTACTGTCCAAGAAACATTGCTAACATAAAAAAGGAAAAATAATTATGTGGGGAAGTCCTTTATTAATATAGGTTTTGACTTTCGGATTAATGTCAATGCAATTTAGTTGCTGCTTTTAGGTAGAGCGGCTAGCTAGCTGAACTTTTTGTTGCTTCAGAAAATATAAATAATCATTATTATATTGATGGAAAGTAATGAGCTTGATTTATTATTTTCATATGATATGATATTTTTTTTTTTATAAAAAGCTGGTAGTCACACACGTAACAGCTCCATCCCAAATTTATTAATATGATATGATATACTTTCATGAATATTGCTATCTAGCTAGTGTATATATATATATATATATATATATTGCTAAAAGTCAAAAGACCTTCCCCCACAAATTAACCTCCCAACTTGGGTCTCCCCCCCACCCTCAATACATAAGATATTCTATGACATCATGCACCTGCCGATCGAAAGGTTGTGATGCGTGCTTCTCCAGGTTTTATAGACAAGTTGTCTTTTAAAAGAAAGCTAGCTAGCATGACTTCCATACAATATCTTTAATAATCTTAAATTTTTGCTTGAGTTAGGTATTTAAATTATAAGGGTACTAATCTATTTGGAAAAAATATTATTTATAAGCCCTTTTATCGTATTAAATGCACTAAGGCCCGGCCGTTTGGATGACCAAATTTAAAGCATCTCATCTGTATCTTGTCAGGGTTGTACGGTCCCAGAATTTTGCCTATCCAAATATTGTATTTCATTTCTAAGTTTTGAAAACATTCATTTAAATAAACAGTAAATAAACAGTATAAAACAGACAGTGAACAATTTAAAACAGTAAATAAGCATGCAGTACAACCTGACGTGACCAATGCAAAATCTCAAAGATTCGGTATTGATCTATAAATACCGTGGGAGTCACACATTTTTCAAATCCTAAAAAGTTAAAACTATCTCATCTCATCTCACTATCTAAACATACTTTTTTTTTTTTACAAATTATCTCATCTCATCTTAATTTAAAAAATCTCATTACTATTTAAAATATGTTATCTCATCTCTTATAAACTGTGTATCCAAACCCGGCCTAAGTCTGCTATGTTAGTTAGGTGCGTATATGCATTAAAAAATATTTATGTATTCTATGTTTTTGTTTTAGAAGTACGTAATAAATTATATCATGATAAATGGCAGATTTGCACACCGACTTGTAAAAAGATCAATTATAATTTATAATGAAATCTTGGGTTAAATATTAAAATAGTCATTGTGAATTGCACCAAAGTCGAATCACTGTCTGAATTTTATTTATTGAGCTTTTTATTCGCTATGATTAATTTGTCTGTCATTGTCATGAGATATGTTTCGAAATCATACTGTTGTCTCAACAAATATTTCCCTTAGTTTGCAATCAGCTGTAATTCGGTACAAAAGTCGATATCTATTCTCTTTAGGCACTTAATTTTATTTTGTGGAGCTTCATTAACAAATAATGGAATGATTCCTGATTAATGGTTCCCTACATAATAAATCATAAAATGAAATGGAATCAAATTATATTGTGTCGTATGCATTAAGATTATATTAAATAACTTATCCTATTGTTTCAAATTACAGATTTAGTACTTTCAAATAAGCTAGGTTTATATGATCTTGTAGAGCTGGCGATTGGATGGACTGAATACAACTGTGAGTACTATGTTGTGATTTAATTTTGTATGATTTTATGTTTATGTTTTCTTCCCATATAATTTTTTTATGTTATTGTCTTGTGTAAATGTTGTTATTTTCATTTTCATGCCTAAATCTTTAACTTAAATTTTCCAAGTCTTAATAACCGCTTGAACCTTGAATTGTCTTGTCTTATGACTCATTAATCATATAGATGAATATTTTGAACAATTCTTTCTTTTTATTTGGTAGGTAACATTGATGAATTGGTTTATAATCTAAATTAGTTCTCTTCATCTTGATTGCACCCTCTATTGAGAGATATTTGTGTGGTAAAATTATCATTTCTCCCTTCCTTGAAGAGAGTTTATGACTTGCATGTCCATAAGTATTCTGTATTCTCTCTCTTTGTTTTCTCATCCCCTAAGATGATTGATTCGTGCTTTAGATCAGTTCAAGTGAAATTAAAATTTATAAATGCATCTATGAGAAAGAGTGATGTAATTTCAAGTTGACATGAGAGGTAGAGAGAAGCCTAAAAGGTGGGTAGAAGTTCTGTAGTGCTCAATTTCCATAGGGTTAGGAATGCTACATTATATCATTACATATTGTAACACCCCGTATTTTAGTATATTTTTACTGAATGATTATTTTTATTTGTTCAAAAATTTATTCTCTTATTTTATAATTATCGGATATTTTAAATGGGTTATTTTATGATCTTTAAATTGTGAAAATTAAATTGTTATGTTTTCTTAATATTTATTTATTTATTGTACATTTAAATTGTTCTTCTTTTAAATTAATTGATTGTGGGATTTAATTATTTTATTTTCATTGTATCATTACATTTAAATTATTTTAATTGATTTGCTGTTTTAAAATCATCTTCGTTGGATCATTTTTTTGTGACCCAAGAGGTGAGGATTGGACCTCATTTCTTTTCCCCACTTTTCTTTCTCTTTTTCTTTTTTTTTTCTTTCCTTTTCCGCTGCATTCCTCCTCCGCGCGATAGCCCTTCTCTCCCTCTCTTCCCGTGCGTCCGCATCTCCCTCACCCAACCCACCGCCGTCGCACCGCCGTGCGCGACACCGCCCGTCCCGTTCACTCCCCCACCGGCCGGCGACCCTTCCCTGTAAATCCCAGTCTCTATCTCGCCGCCGATAGCCCTCATGCCCAACTCCAAGCCGCGGCGCATCTTGAGCTCCAGCGCCGCCATCGCGCCACCTCTAGCCACCATCTCTTCACCACTTCATCTTTGACCTCCTAGCAACCCAATAGACCCAACCCTAGCTCCGATCCGTCACCGGTGAAGCACATCCAACCCCATTTTCGATTTGGATATTTTTGGCCTAAAACTACCATTTGCGCCGCCACCCTCGGCAAACCACCACCACCATTGGCTTCACCGACCTCTTTAGGCCCTACCCTATCAATTTCGGGTCTTAGTTTGTCTCCGTTGAAAAGTGAATTTTTGAGACCCACGGCCATAGTATATTTTACACTGTTACGTTGCTGAGTCACCACTTCTTGCACCTCCGGGATCCTTCGAAAATCATATTATAGCACTGTAAGTATTTTTCCAAAGAACTATTGTGATTTAAATATATTTTTGCACTAACTCATATTATTGTGAACTGGTTGGACATGCGGACTGAGTCCGAGGAGTTCGGGGGTCGGATGGATTGTGGACAGAGTTGTGTGTTTGATTGGTATTGTGAATTGTTGGTTGTTGGTTTTGGTGTTGTTCATGTACATGGCATATTGCACGCAT
This sequence comes from Juglans microcarpa x Juglans regia, assembly GCF_004785595.1. Taxonomy (NCBI): domain Eukaryota; kingdom Viridiplantae; phylum Streptophyta; class Magnoliopsida; order Fagales; family Juglandaceae; genus Juglans; species Juglans microcarpa x Juglans regia. The sequence continues at coordinate 5,831,831 of NC_054595.1, forward strand.
GATCATGTTTGTAAAGGAAACTGGGTTTTCGTGTACATGCATTCATGTTCATGTGTTTCATGAAAACTGAGTTTTCATGTGTTAAAGGATTTTGGGTGCGTGTGTATCACGACCCCAAGCCGAGATGAGGCATTATCTCGGTAGAGCTCCTCTGGTCACTCGGGAGCGGAATATATTGAGTGACGTCCCCTGGATTGTCGCTGGGCGACAATGGGATCGGACGAGATGGTCTCATGCCGACTCCATGGCCCCTCTGCTGGTGGGGGCTAGAGGATGCTTGGCCATGAATGCGCTGGGCGCGGAACTGGGCATCGCTCGTTGCGTAGTGGGTGCTTGGCCATGAACGAGCTGGGCGTGAAACTGAGCATCGCTACGAAGCCAGGACGTGCGGATGATCCCTAGGGGAGATCATGGTGCATTGGTTAATGGAATAATGGGCTGTTTTCTGGGAAAATAGCGTGTGTTGAATAAAAGGATTTTATGTGATTCATTTTCTGGGAAAATGAGGTTTTATTGATTTGGGTCATTTTCTGGGATAATGACGGAGTATTCTTTTTGGACCAAAATGGGATTTTGGCGTGTGTTGGAAAATATCTATTTTCAGGAAAAATAGTACTTTTGAGAATAATACATATTTCATCATATGCATGCATGTTGGTCGCATTAATATAATTTTATCTCGTAATTGTTTGGTTTATACTTACCTACGGTACCATTTTGTGGTAACGCAGATTTCGATGCAGATGAGGCTGAGGGTGAGCCTGAGGATTCGGCCCCGCCCGAGGAGTGATCTGGGATCACTCGTTTTGGTTTGAGACTTGTAAAATATTTATTTTGGATGACTGTATAATTTTTAAACCTTTTTACTGACTGTTTAAATTGTATTAACAATTCTGGTATTTAGTTGTATTAATTATCCGCTGCGTTGTTTTTGTACACTGTTGCATGTACACACACTTGGCACTAACGTTGGGATGTGTGACCCTATTGTCATCATCCCGATGTCTCGATTCCCGTGTCTCCTTACATGGGGGTCGTGGGCACTACATATATCATAGGGTAATAAGAGATCCATAAGTATCAATTCCCCATAAACCATAACTTAGTTATTACTAAACCATAATGCAGAATGTAATAAGGTTCAATCTTTAGAAATGTAATAAGGTTCATATACTTCATATATGAAGTATAGCTTGGGTATAGTTCATCTCTGTTTTTGTGTATTTTTTTTTTTTGAAAAATCATTTACAGCGAGTAAATATCGCCGGAAATACTTTTTTTCGTTAATTTAACTTATTTCTGGCAAATTTTAATCGCTGGAAATAATATATTTTGGCGACAGTAATCGCTAGGACTACATAGTAGCGACGATAATTTTTAATCACTAGGAAAAATAATGAGTCTTTTGCGGCGATTTTACAACCTTTTGCGATGATATATATCGCCGCAATTGATTTTTCTTAACGATTTAATGGTGAACGGAAAAATAATTTCCGTCAATTTTTTGGACAGTTGCGATGCAAAAAAATCGTTAGAAATGGTAGTTTTGCGACGATTTCTGCCTATCGCTAAAGTTGATAAAAGAAAGACACTTTAATTTCGTTGAACATGATGTGAATTAAAAATCACAAAAAATGTTCAAATGCAGCGATTAGTAAGGGTATTTGCGACGATTTTGAGCGCTGAAAAAGACCTGACTTCTTGTAATGCAATTTTGGGCTCGAAATCGACCAAGTTCTCCATGGAGCCATTCCTAGAAGTGGGAGAGAGAGGACGGAGAAGTATCGGGGGCTGTGATTGGGGGAGGGAGAATAAGGGTTCATGGGGTCAAAGCACCAGAACCTTCGACCCCATGAACCTTGGAGTAGAAATGGAAATAGAGCTAGAGATGGTAGAGTGACGAGAGTCCTTGGAGCCCGATGGAACTTGCGAGTGTGAGTAGGGGATAGGATGAAGAGAAGAGACACAAAACTAGTGGCTTCGTGGGTGTGGCTTTGTGGATAGGATGAAAAGAAGAGACCTAAAACCATCGTGGGTTCAGTTGTGACATGGAGAAGACGAAGAGAGGTCTGCGGCTTTCTCGAAGATGAAAGGTAATCGTGGGGATGGAAAAGAAGAAGATGGAGAAAATAGAAAGAGAAAATGGGGGCCAAATGAAGACAAGAGAGGTCTACGGCTTTCTCGAATTCGAAGCGTAATCATGGGGATCGAGGAAGTAGAAGAGGCAAAAAATGTGAATTGGAAATGGGGGTGGAGACTAGAGCCCGTTCTGTTTTCGATTTTTGTGGAATGACATCGTTTCCATTTTAGCCACATCAGACGTGATGCCGCGGCGGGGACACTGGCCGGTTATCCATAGCATTTTTGTATATGAAATCATCACCTAATCTAAAAGTTTAAACTAATGGGAAGATGTAGATTTTATTATTTATTTTATATCTTAACATGAATGAGATTATACACTAGGGGTTAAAATTATAAAAATATTATTCTCTTAGGGAACCTGATAGAAATCAAGTTTTCCTCTTGTAACTTGTTGTGGGTTTATAATCTGCCATTTGTACAATTGATGGCTGTGAAGCCAGGCATGATAGTTGCTTCAGAAAGTTGTGATCATCCAGAAGTGTATTAAAATGTTATCTGGTTGCCTTCAGCTCTTATATATACAAATTGATCTTGCATGTGTCACCACCTAATTATTATTATTTTTGTATTGGTGTTTGTCTTTAAAGTATTTTAATTCATTATTCATTTGTTTTCTTCTGCAATTAACAGATATATATAGTGAAGGTCTTAGTCTATATATATATATATATATATATATATATATATATCATTGTGTATCTTTATCTGGCCAACATGACTTACGTGCATGGGAACTAGGTCAAATTCATTAGTATGTCAAGGATCATATAGATCAAGATTATCTGACAATTGTAAATGCTAAGATCAGTACTGACATTGTGGACATTGGCTACAAAGATGGTGGGACGTCCATTGGCGTACAAGTTTGAAGGTAAAGATGATTCCGGGCTTTCATCGATCGTAGTGTACTAATGATGTGTAGCTAGATATACATAGAATACAACAGGTGGAGGTCGACGGACCCAATATTGTACGTATATACGTAGTTTAAAGGGACCCTAGCTACTGTAAGCTGCCTGTCGTATCAGTTAGTATTCATATAAAAGTACTAATTGTATTTTAATTACTATTTTTGTAATGATTAAGTTATGAGCGTGCCGTAAGTTTAATTATATATACACATGACGCTTATAAATAGCAAAATACAAATAATATTATAAATTAAAAATAGGCTATATATATATTGACCACTTTAAAGTCTATTTAATCAAACAAACACACACACAGAGAGTACATATATATATTAAGTTAAAACCATCATGTAGAGATCTTTGATTTCATCACCAAAAAAGATATCAATGTGTAATTATAACTTACAATAATGAGAACTTCAACATCTTTTTTTTTTTTTGAAAATAACCTCAGTATTCATTCATTGATCTGAACCAGTATTACAAAGTTTTTCCTTACACAGTATACTCTCAATACAAGCTGGAACCTCTTCTATCCAAACAATTTCAAAAAACAAAGATAAGGCTTCTTTAGCTAGACAATGTGCTGCTTCATTAGCTTTTCTATAAACAAACTTAACACTTGATTGACTTCTTCCTTTTAACAGTTTCTTGGCATCTTCAATGACACATCTATATTTGGAAAAATCAATTTTCTTTTTCTTCATCAACAACATTCACGATGACTTGAGCATCACCTTCAAAAACAACTCTGCTGAAATTAAGGTCTCTAACAAATTCCATAGCTTTCCTTAGTGCATAACCTCCTGCTGTTGCAAGATCAGACACGAGGCTTTTTTGTTCACCAGCAGTAGCCATAATTTCACCTTCCTCGTCTCTAATTACTACTCCGAGGCCTACATTTTTTCCTTCTTTATCAACAGTTGCATCCCAGTTTGCTTTTACAAATCTCTCCCTTGGTCTGCTCCACATTGACTCTCCTCTTATTACTCTTGCTTCTGTGTTTTGCCTCAAATTCTGCTGAACTTGGTGATAAATTCTCAGTTCCTCTATGGCTTGAAAATTTCTTGAAAGACAAATTCATTTCTTCTCAACCAAATGCTTCTCATTACCATACTGATCTCTTCTAATTCTTCTATACTGACCATTTCCTCCAACCTATCAAACAAGCTTGACATATCAGGTTCATTGGTCCTCCATTTCTGTATCACCAAAATTGAATCAGACCAGACATCTGCAACTGTAGTACAGGACCATAAGGCATGTATTGCTATTTCTACTTCCTTCTTACAAATTGGGCACAGTTGTTCTTTTATAATACCCTTCTTGTAAAGACTGTTTCTTGTTGCTAATAGCACTTTTGCAGCTTTCCACTAGAAAAATTTAGCTTTCCATGGTATATTCAAATTCCATATTACCTTCCATCTGTTCTCCCTTCCCTTCCATTTGAGCACTCTCCTTTTGCCGTCTCCCTCATCTTCATTTCCAGATGGTAAGCACTATTGACAGTGAAGACACATTTTTTAGTATACCCCCATATTAGTTTATCTTTAGCCTCCATTTTACTTATAGGTAAGCTCCATATTTGCTCTGCTTCTTCTTTACAGAAAATACTCTTGATCAAAAGCTCATTCCATTCCCCACCAGTAATCAACTCAAAAACTTTGGCTTCTTGATCTAAAATTGTGCAAGGAGATTGGACACAGTAAGAGGAAGGAGTTGGTAACCACTTCTGCCCCCAAATTTTAATTTTTTTCCCATTCCCTACTCTCCATCTTAATCCTTCCTTCAACAATTTTAAAGCTCCCCAAACACTCCTCCATATGTAAGAAGGTCTATGTCCCAATTTTGCTTCTGTCAAAGGGACTGTTTTGAAATATTTTTCTTTAAAAACCCATGCTGCCATGCTCCTCGAGTCCTGTAAAAATCTCCACCCTTATTTAGCTAGTAGAGCCATGTTGAATGACTTTATATCTCTGAAACCCAAGCCTCATTTACCCTAAGAAGTCCCTAATTTTTCTCAACTGCACCAGTGCAAACAGCTGCTTGTCTTCTTATTCCCCCACCAGAAATTGGCCAATAAAGAATTTAACTCCTTACAAAGGTTTTTTGAGAGTTTAAAAACACTCATAGTGTAAGTTGGGATTGCTTGTAAGACTGTCTGAATCATTAACTCCTTGCCAGCTGCTGACAGGAAAGTATTTTTCCACTTATTAATCTTCTTCCACAACCTTTCTTTTATGCTTCTAAAAGTGTTGTATTTGGATTTTCCAATCACAGGGGGTAAACCTAGATACTTCTCATAGTTGCCCTTCATAACTGCTCCCCCTAGCTCCATTATCTTCTCTTTATCCTCACCCCTCGAGTTGGAGCTAAAAAATACTAATGTTTTTTCCTTGTTTAGGAACTGACCAGAGGCCTTTTCATAGATAAACAAAAGCTCTTGTAACCTCATCCACTCTTCTATTTTCACTATTCCAAAAAGTATGCAGTCATCTGCAAAAAGCAGATGATTTACACGTATTCCACCCCTTGACACAGTTACCCCTTTAGTAATTTCCTTCATATCAAACTGGTTTATTACAGAACTGACCCTTAACACAAAATAAATAGGTAGGGTGACAAATGGTCACCCTGCCTTAGTCCTCTTGATGGTTGGATCTTAGAACCTGGTTTACCATTGATAAGAGCAGCATAATTAATAGTGGAGACACACATCATAATAAGATCAATCCATTTCCTGCAGAAACCCATCCTTTCCATCATTCCTTGCAAAAAAACTCCATTCAATTATATCGTATGCTTTAGACATATCAAGCTTGATGGCTATATTACCCAATTTACCTTTTTTCCTTACTTTCATGGTATGCAAAAACCTCATATACCACCATTATGTTGTCTGTTATTAGCCTTCCTGGAATGAAGGCACTTTGATTGAGTGAAACTATTTCATTTAGGAATTTTTTTAGTCTATTTGCCATCACTTTTGACATCAACTTATAGCCAACGTTACAAAGGCTAATTGGCCTAAAATCACTGGCCTTCTTGGGTTCCTTAACTTTAGGAATTAGAGCAATGTATGTATGATTCATAGAAGGTGTAAGAGAGTTACCATTAAGCCATTCCAGTACTGTTTTGCTCACCTCATCACCAACAATATGCCAATGCTTTTGAAAAAAGCAAGCCCCAAAGCCATCTGGTCCAGGTGACTTTAAAGGGGCCATGTGTTAGAGAGCTTCCTCAACTTCATCTCTAGAGAAAGGCTTGGACAAATTGTCATTCATTTCTTCTGTTACACATGGAGCCACTGCCTACAAACAAGCTTCAATATCCCCATCACTTGGGGTTGTGGATTTGAACAGCTTCTGGAAGTATTCATTAAAAACCTTGCCTATCATTTCAGGCTCTGTTTGCATCTCATCGTGTTCATAAAAAATCTGTCTTATCCAGTTCTTTTTCCTCCTTTGGTTGGCACAGCTGTGAAAAAACATTGTATTACGATCACCGAGTTGATACCAGTCAAGCTTTGCTCTTTGCCTCCACTTCAAATCCTCCATTTCAAGATAGACCCCTATCTCTTCTTGAAGTTTTTTTGTTTTTTTTGTTTTTTTTTTATCTCCACCATATTATGACTCCCTTCATTCATCTGTAAGTTTTTCAACAATTTTGTTTTTTCTTCAATATTTTGCCCTTGTCATTCTCTAATTGCTTGTTCCATTTAAGAAAGGCTCATTTGCTGTCTTCCAGCAACTTCTGAAGTGTCTTAGCTGAATCTCCCCCTACTTGACTCGTGATCCAAGAATTTTTTATGACTTCCTCACAACCATCTAGCCTCATATCTAAACATCCTCCTCCTCCTCCATGCTATTGAAAGTACTTGGTTCATACTCAGCAAAAGGGGTTTGTGGTCTGAACATCTTGTTGTTAACACCTCTACCCACCCTTCTTTATAAATCTCCTTCCATTTTAAATTGGCTACTCCCCTACCAAGCCTTTCCTTAGTGAAAGTCTCATTGTCATGCTTGTTACTCCAAGTAAATTTGTCTCCCCTCCAATCCAGATAAAAAAGACCTCCCCTTTCTAGTACATTTCTGAACATATTCATTTGCTTCTCCTTTGTTTCCCTCCCACCTTCTCATCATGTGTTAAGATTTCGTTAAAATCCCACACCACACACCAACCCACCCCATCATTGGGTCTTAGAGAAGCCAACAACTTCCATGCTTCTTCCCTAAAACTGGTTTTTGGTTGCCCATAAAAACCAGTTAGCAACCATCTCTCTTTTCCTTCCTCATTTGTGACCCAAGTATTAACGTGTCTGTTTGATTGATTCAGTATCTCTAACTCCACTGACTGGTCCCATAGAAGCATAAGACCCATTTTCCTTCCTTCTGGATCTACTACAAAGCACCCCTCACTTCTCACCTTTCTTTTTATGCTATCACACTTTTCACTCCTCAATTTTGTTTCCATAAAAAAGATTACATTTGGCCTCTTCTCCTTTATCAAATGGCAAAGGTCTTGAACTGTTCGAGGGTTGCCAAGTCCTCGATAGTTCCAACCTAGTGTTTTCATAATGATTGGTGGGGCTGTCCACCAGCCTCCACCAAAACAATTTGTGTCTCTTTCACCTCACTATTACTACCTTTTGCTTTTTTCCTCTCCCCTTCCATCTCTTCTCCTTCCCCATCTTGTCTAAATAGCCTTTTTGATAAGCAAGAAGCATTGTTAGAAACCTTAGAGTTATTTTTTTCCCTTGCTTTCCTCTTCCAAACCCCCATAGTTCTTCCTTTTCCCTTCATTAAGCAGTCACCTATATCAATTCTTTCTCCCAATTTACTCCTCTCCTCCCTTGATTCCTCACTCTTTTTCTCTTGATTTTCTGTTGTAGTTTCCTTCCATGTTTCAGTATTAACCATTTTTGCATTCCCCCTTTCATCTTCTTGAAAACCTTGGCTTTTACTCATTGCCTCCTCACTTCCTGCATTAAGTTCTTCCTCCCTCTAAGTTTCATCTTGTTTCTAACTTCCTTCCTTCTCCTTCAAACTATTATTCTTTTCCTCATCCTCTGCACCAACTACATTTCTTGCTGTCGTTTTTTGTTCTCATCTCACATTTCTACCCTCCTCTTTTTGTTTAATTTTAGCTTTCATCCCTGCCCTCATCCAAGTACCAAACTAAGTCTCTTCCTCCTCCTTTCCCAAACATCCTTCTTCTCCATGGATGATACAACCACATTTAAAATAGAAATATGAAAGTTTTTCAAATTTCAGAGGAACCCAATAAGTTCTCCCTTTAATGGCGATAGTCCTTCCCCTAGCCAATGGTTTCCCAAGCTCTATTTCTATTAAAATCCTCAGAAATGAACCCCACCCACTCCCATCATCCTGTGACTTTACTTCTAGTACTCTACCCACAGTCTCACCTAGTTTTTCTCCTCTTGCCTTATTCATACACACTATTGGTAAGTCATGAAACTGAACCCAGAATCTCTCCCTACTGAAATCCATCTGTTGTGGTGGTATAAATCCATCTAAGGGCAATATCACAAACATCTGGTTGTTGAATAACAACTGTCGCCCATCAAGGATCCTCTGTTTATTAGCTTGGTTAGCAAAGGTGATTACAAAAATATTTGTGCACACCTCTTGAAACTGAGTCTTCCTGCTTATCCTCCACACTTTAGCCATCGTTGCTACAATAACCCCCTGACTTATTTTCTTTCCATCCATACCTTTCCCACTAGACAACATTCCCCCTTATTTTTCAACTCGTCCGATATCTCATCATCCAGGTCTACTTGCTGAGATTCTTCCTCTATCAGCTTCAAACATTCTCTTTTTTTTGCAAGTTTATTCGTCATTGCTAACCACCTCCTTCCTGCTGTAAAAAGGAAAAACAGACCACCCCCTTCCTGATACCACTCTGTAACGTAAGGAATGAAAAAACAATCGCCATGCTCTTCTACCACCATGGTTCTCTAGGTTATTATGCCAGAGCAGATTTGAAAATGTCACCACCACCTCTCTGCCACCACTTAGCTACATAAACCAGACTAAACCAACCTTTCCACCACCTTACTACCACCACTCAATGCCGTTGTGCACACACCCCGTACCCTCTGCCACCTCCTAATTCTGTTAGAATATTTGTGGACCCCACTTCACCTCACACCCCTCCCCGAGAGAAAAGATAGAGAGAAGAATCTAGAGAGTGAGATAGTTGTGTGAGAACTTCAACATTGAAATAATACACGGTCCCCACTTTATCAACTACACCTTTTTTTCCCCTTAAAAGTAAGAGCATTTTAGTATACATGAACAAAAGAGGAATCCTACGATCAATGTGATTGGACCAATGATAAATAAAAGAAAAACTTATATTAATATACATGTTACTAATTATCTACCAGATATTAATGCATATAGATAGTCGATTCTTATTTTTTTGGAGGAAAAATAACTTGTTCACCAAGCAAATAAGAATTACCAGTACTGGTTAAGGAGACTTTGAAACTTGCTTCCAGCTAAAGGAAAATGCTAATATGTGGCCTGAGTTTGCTCCCTCATTTTGACCGCTTATGTATTTTTTTTAACTCAATTATTAAAGAAGTGACTTTTAGTATATTGGTATATTTTTTTATTTTTTAAAAATATTAAAAATATATAAAAAAATAAAAAGTCAAATTTGTGGTAGGTGGCATGCCCAGCGATCAAAGCTGGCGACAGCCTAGCAAAACTAATCTTCAGCTAAATATGCAAGTAGCATCGAAATCCCCATATTATAAAGCCCCAAAACACTGTGCTGATCATGAATGGAACACACGAATGGTTGTTTTGTCTTAACCAAATAATAATTATTGAACATAATTACCAAAAAGATTAGGTATATATATGCCGGTCAGTACTCAACTTGTACTGGCTCTCTCTCTTGCATTGCATATTGCTACTTTCGTCATTACAAGAGATTGGATTTTTTAAGATAAAAAATTTTGTCTCAAAAATCCCAAATTTCATCCCAAATTGTATTTGGAAATGAAATTTTTTTGTCTCTTGACCGTCTCAAAAATTTTTTCAAGAAGAAAATCAAATAATTAATTTTAGAGATGAAATTGGGCGGAACTAGTAGAAACCGTTTGAACGGAACTTTTTTTTTTTTTTTTTACACGAACCAATTTCGTCTCAATACATTGTTCGTACCCATTCAAACTGACACGTCCATTCAAACAATATGAAATATTCATTCGAACTAATGACCATATTTGATCTTGTTCAAACGAACAGAGGATTTGAATAGATTTTATACGTTCAAACTAATAAATTTTTCAAATGACATATGTTCGAACATAAATTATGTTTGTTCGAACATAAATTTTGTTTTCAAAAATTATATCCATTCAAACGAGGTTTTGCATATTAATGTTGTTTGAACAAATATTTTATTGTTCGAACGTCCGTACGGACTGTATTTCTCAGTTGTCCTTCCAATGAATTATTTTGTTCAAATGGGTCTATTTTTGTTCGAATGGGTCTATTTTTGTTCAAATAGATTTATAAATGGTAATTTACCGTCCGAATTGGTTATTTACTGTTTGAACGGTATTAATCATACATATTAGAGTTTAATTAAAAATACCACACTAATATTATAAAAATTGTAATTCAAATATCAATTATTCAAATGTTTTGGAATATCATAATATAAATGCAACTAAAGAAAAAATAAATTTTAAGATTATGATGGTGGCATAGAGTTTTGGGACATCATTGACTAGAACTGTTCAAACATTTTTTGGTTATTCAACTCCAACCGCTTCTGCATGTTCTCTTCTAATCTCGCCTCGAAATCCACTGTTTGATCTAATTGGGTCAGCAACTGTTTTTCCTTGGATCTCAATCTTTCTATCTCAAGTGTTGCTTCCTCTAATTCCTTAGTCTTGTCGTCATTTGATCTGGCTCGAGAAGAAGATGATTATGCTGATGATGGTTTCACACAAGTCCTAGTCCCCTCAAATATCTAAAATGTGATCCAAGAACTTGAGAAATGATCTGAGCATCATTGACAGATGATTCATCAGTCAGATTTGCAGCCGTTTCCTTGAGTGATATCATATTTTCCTACAAAAACAAAAACATTAAAATTAGTATAAGTAACAAAAATATTATTAGACAATGAAATTAAATAAATTTAAACTTACATAATTTGCCTCTACTTCAGGATTCATCTAAACACCATTATGATTTTTATGTGTTTTAGCACAGAATTGGGTCAGATCATAGTCAGCAAGACTTTCTTCTTCCTGCAAAAGGAAAATCTACATTAGAACTTAAATAATAAAAGTGTATTATATGATAATGTTTAAGGGAGACGAGAATAACTTACCATTTTTTTAGACAAACGATGAAAAGATCGAGAACCCGCATGATAGTGTATCGTTAATTTTGATCTATTTGTTTTGTTAACAGTACTTTGTTGCTAACAAAATTTATGTTTTTATGTTTAATACATCAATCATATACAATTAAAAAAAGATAGCAGCGAAATTACCTGATAAATAGGATCTTCAAACATATCACAAATCTTCTCTCATTTGTTAGGTGGCATTGCTTGGAATGGATTTTGGCACGCCTCTGTTGTAGTACTGAACTTCTTATAGTGTACAAGGCATCGACCTTTGTACCTCTAGAATGCATTCGATATCAGTTTCTCAACCGTTAATCGTCGGTCAAAATTAAGTTCAAACTTGTCCTTTCAAAAATTATAAACAATTAGTATAAATACAAAGTAACTTTAAATTAACATATTATATACTTAGTTACTTGAGATGTAGTTGATTACCAACCAACGAGTTTTAATGGGGTCTTTCTAATTCTTATGTTTATTATATTTTTAGTAATAATAATTTTAAATAGAGTGCAAAATATGTTTTAATTATACATTATAGTTTTTTAATTAAATATTTTATAAATATATATTTTAATTTAAGTATTTCTAATTCTCATGTTTATTATATTTTAAGTATTAATAATTTTAATTAGAGTGCAAAATATGTTCTATCAACGCTATTAGTCTTTTAAATAAAATCTTTTAAGTTTAGCCTTTTAAGTAAAATATACTACTTTTTGTTTGAATAGAATTATGTTCGAACAAGATTATGTTCGAACTGGGTTGGTGCCTTTCGAACGAAAATCATAGTGTTCGAATGGGACCAACCCAGATTCCAGACATGAAACAAAGCAAAACTCTGAACCACAAAACCCAATTTTCACAAACATAATCTCCTAAGATGCACATTTCAATATAATACATTTCACATGGGATTGCATAAACACAAATATACCTACATATGATTATTAGTTAAAAAATATAAATTATAAAATCACTAAAAATTATAAAACTTACATCAAATTTTAGTAACCCAATAAAAATATGAATCCACAATACTTACATATGCATAACACATTATGAGAAAACCCTAAATCAAATGCAATAAACAAAAATAATGTCTACTTGAAATACAAAAAAAATAACAAAAGAATAATGTCTACCTCTTCTAAACCTCTCATCTCTCTCAAGAATCCCCTCTCTCCCACTAGAATTGTTCCTCTCTCTCTCCACAACACTCATTCACGAACCACAAAATCGCCTTATAGTGCTCTGCCTCTCTCAAATTTCAATTCATGCATGAAAATGAATTGAAGGTATAGGTTTATGAATTTGTGAAGTCTCGTTTGAACGGGTAATTTATGCATTCGAACACGAAAATTTCAAAAAGCTGCCAAATTCTGCCGCAATTTAATTCAACTGCAAACGTTCGAATGTGTAATTATATTAACTTGTATAGTTATCATAACTTATAATAGCTATAGCTATATAACAACTATATATAATAATTACACTATAGTAGCTATATAATAGTTATACTATATATAGTACTTATTAATACATAGTAATTATATTAACTTGTATAATTATCATAACTTATAATAGCTATAGCTATATAGTAACTATATATAATACTTACACTATAGTAGCTATATAATCAAGTGTTTATAATATATACTAAGTACTTAGTATGTTATAGGTAATAGAATAAGTATATTACAAATAATATAGTAAGTATATTAAATACAAGTATTATAATACTAGTATTAGTATTATTTTTCTTAATTTTGTACTTTGTAATATTAGTATTATTATATATTAGTATAGTAATATAATTAGAAATATATTAGTATAATCATCGTTCGAATAGATTTCTTGTCCGTTCGAACAACATTTATTAGTATAATAATCGTTCGAACCAATTTTTTTTGTGTTCGAACAAGACGTTCTGGACATTATATACCCAATTCGAATAGATTGCCATTTACGTTCCCAGTTTGAAAGAAAATTCTTCGAGAGCAACCAGATCGCCCGTTACTCCTCCACCACAAAATCCGCTGTAGCAAGCCCACATTTGAACTTCTAAGAGGTATGGGTCAAGTCCTCTATTCTGTTGCTTGTTTTTTTTGTTCGAATGAGTTGTGTTTGGGGGGTTATGCATTTCGAATCCAAAATCCCCCATTTTGGTGTCTTCCGGCCAGCTAACACCAAAATAATCTGTAGAAATGATGGAGTTTTACTCCTTAATCATTTCTACCGATTAAAACAAAACATAACATCTAGATTAGGTCTTTTGCCCTAGGGTTGAGTCGATTCAGCCATGTCCGTTTGGCGTGTTCCCATTCGAAAGGACGAGTAATACGTTCAAACGCTCAGTTGCCAAGCAAACATATTTTTGTTCGAACAAATTAAATTCATTTGTATGAACATAAATTGCCTATTCGAATGAACAGAACATACCATTTGAATAGAGATTTTCCTAGTTCAAACGGTCAAGTTACATTAGATTGGTTAGTTTGAACAGAATATGTGGCGTTCAAACGAGTTATTTCAATTTTGTACAATATATTATAATTCTTCAATTATATAATAATACAGTTATTTTAATTATATTTTTACTTTCCTTGTGGTCAAACAGTATACTAATGGCATCCAGTGGGAGAGAACGTGCGAGAAATCAGACCGGCCAAAGTGGTAAAGCAGCTCATGCTCAAGAGATGAGGCTCATTCTAGTCGAGCGGGAGATCATTTTGGATGATTTTTGCGATCTTCCATGGGAAGGACAGAGCAAATAGTCCATCATCACCTATTGGGGATGAACGTTGATCTGTCAGCAGCGGGGGACTGCATATCCAGAGATAGTCGGTGAGTTTTACCGTTCCATGGGAGAGCATGATGCTGATGCTCTATGATACAGCTTAGCGATCCGGGGAGTGTGTATAACTTTCTCACCCCGCATTATTGCCGAGTTCCTTGATCTTCCATGCGTGGTCAGCACATACCCTACAGCGGCTGCGGCGGCTACCCGGCTAGCAGCAGCTGCACCATCTGATTCGAACACACCAGTCGTATCCTCATCGCTAGCGCCGAATGTAAAGTCGGATTGTAGTTCGAATGAGAATCTACCAGATGATGGTCTGATAGACGATCAGGTCCTTCAGCTTGTGCGAGACCTTTCGACTCCTCCATATGATGGGAGCAAGGTGATCCGACAGGCCGACTGTATAGCATTTTTCAAAATGCTTAATTTGATTGTTGGATTTAACATGGATCCGAAAAAATACAAGACTAATTTCGAGATTGATCGAGCCAGATTTTGGTTGTGGATAGCACGGGAGGACCCAATTGATCTGGCATTGTATTTCTTCCTCCACATTTGATCAAAGTCATGTTATTCCAGTGGAGGTAGTCTACTATTTGCACTACTCATATCTAACCTCCTACTTCGATCGGGAGGTTACAGTGTCTGCAACTGAGCGGAGGTCTCCACAGATGGGACCCCTTAACAAGATCACATTCAGTAAGAGCAAGGGACACTTACAGAAGACTGCACCAAAACAATCCAGTGGCACGCTGACCGATCCAGCTTCTAGTAGTACTGCTACTATTGAGAGACAACTTGCTAGGGCTACTTTGGATCAGGCACGATCTCTATTTGTGGAGTTCATTAAGCCCATCATGGAGAAGTTTAGGGATCTCGATGGACGCATTAAAATGTTACAAGAGGATTTTTATCTACTTAACAAGTAGATCGTTTTAGTTATAATTTTACCTTTTTATGTTGTATAGAACATTATATACTTGGGATGTTAATGTATGGTTTTTATTTCTCGTGTTTGCTACCTTATTTTTTTTATTTTACTTACCGTTCATGATAATATGAAAAATGACACTATCTTTAAAGTTATATTTATATAAGTTTAACATAAAAGAAATCACTATAAAATTTTGAAATTAATTACATAAAATTAATTTATAAATTTATAAATATTAACTCACCGTAAATATTATTATATAATATATATTTTTTATATTTTGAAAATTATAACAAATTAATGGAAAAAATATATACATAAATTAATGATGATAAACAACTAAAATATAATTTCCAACCAAATTAATCATTCGAATGAATAAATGTGGTGTTCGAATAGGTTCGAACAATATTTCACACATTCGAACGGTCCACCAACCTTGCTGCTACATTTTCCCATCAAATCTCCTCCGTTCGAATAAGTAATGTAAGTTCAAACGGTTATGAACTTTTTCTGGAAAAAATAAATTAATTTCCCACCAAGATTATTATTCGAACAGATTATATAATGTTTGAACAGACATTAATTCCATGTTCGAATCTATTTTATCCCGTTTGAATGTCTGTACATTTTTGAGATGATTTTATTCGTCTAAAAATATCCGTTCGAATGTATATTTATCCAACTCAGCCAATTGTTGAGATGAGTTAGATAAGTAAGGATGAAATTTAATTCGTCCCTAACAAATTTCCTCCCTAAAAATTAAATTTATTGTACTGCGTATATATTGAAGTTTGCTCCTTAATTTCTTGTATATTTTTGCTACTTTCATTCAAATTTTCACCCTTTTTTTTTAATGAGTAATGGTACCAATATAATACAATTTGCTTTTAACAATTCCATTTTGAATGGAAATAGTACTTGTAAGAAACTATCCAGAAATAATTGTGTTTTTTAATAATTAATTAGTATATATGTCATTAATACAGCTGTACATTAAGAGTATTTATTAAACAACTATACATAGATCCATGATTTGTGTAGTCATACTGATATATATGCAGCTCATGATTCCTTCTTTAGTGCCTTTGACATTGTGCAGATGATCTACAACATTCAAATCTTGAGGATCAACAGCTGTTGATTGTACTGATCAACATGATGAGGCTGCAAGCTTGACAGTTGTTATTTCACTTTATCCCATTAATTAATTAAATATTTCACCCATTCGCCTTCTTATTTAAGAGAAGTCTGGCCCACACATAAGGAGAAGTGCTAAGACAAATATAAATGATTAAATCTAGTACTTTTTTGGTTCCCATCATCTTAAACTTTTGAGACAAATAATAATTTCACAACAGTTATGTAAAACCAAAATTGAAACAGATAAAAAACTCAAAATTTTTAAAAATGTGACACTATGATAACCAATTGTAAAATAGACTAAAAAATAGTCGTGCCGGCCCGTACCGTTTAACATATCACATAAGAGAAAGGATAAAATTCAGAGGCATGACATAAGAAATTCATGATCTCTTATAGTATTTTTCCATCATATAAACAACATATGCAAGCATTAATTGATCTAAAGAGACCACAGAAAGGATCCCATGGCAAACTCTCTCTTTTGTTCAACATCCCCAATGAGTGGTAGCCCGTATTCTTTAAGCAAACAGTCAAGTTTCCACTCCAGCATGGTCATGTAGTCGGCTTTGGTGTATCTTGGGTAATGCAATGGCAGCTGAAAGCTGTATTGATCCTTCCCTTGCTGTCCGACGTTGGCTCTTCTGCTGCCTTTGTTTAAAGAAGCACTTCTCGTTGCAGGTTTCATTCCCCCTTGAGTACTCATGCTTCTAATTAATGCTTTCCTTCGCTCTTTCCTTGTATCTCTCAAATGTGTTGGAAAACTATATATCATGAACCTACTTATGGCAAACTGGTTGCCTATTTATGGTTGTGTAAAAAAATATTCGAGGGATGAGAGGGTGATTGATTAAGGAGTAAGGATGTTCTGCTGCATGCATGTGGTCGAGGTACACGTACTGTCCAAGAAACATTGCCAACATAAAAAAAGGAAAAATAATTATGTGGGGAAGTCCTTTATTAATATAGGTTTTGACTTTCGGATTAATGTCAATGCAATTTAGTTGCTGCTTTTAGGTAGAGCGGCTAGCTAGCTGAACTTTTTGTTGCTTCAGGAAATATAAATAATCATTATTATATTGATGGAAAGTAACGAGCTTGATTTATTATTTTCATATGATATGATATTTTTATTTTATAAAAAGTCGGTAGCGACACACATAAAAGCTCCGTCCCAAATTTATTAATATGATACGATATATTTTCATGAATATTGCTATCTAGCTAGTAAATACATATATATATATATATATATATATTGCTAAAAGTCAAAAGACCTTCCCCCACAAATTAACCTCCCAACTTGGGTCTCCCCCCACCCTCAATACATAAGATATTCTATGACATCATGCACCTGCCGATCGAAAGGTTGTGATGCGTGCTTCTCCAGGTTTTATAGACAAGTTGTTTTTTAAAGAAAGCTAGCTAGCATGACTTCCATACAATATCTTTAATAATCTTAAATTTTTGCTTGAGTTAGGTATTTAAATTATAAGGGTACTAATCTATTTGGAAAAAATATTATTTATAAGCCCTTTTATCGTATTAAATGCACTAAGGCCCGGCCGTTTGGATGACCAAATTTAAAGCATCTCATCTATATCTCGTCAGGGTTGTACGGTTCCAGAATTTTGCCTATCCAAACATTGTATTTCATTTCTAAGTTTTGAAAACATTCACTTAAATAAACAGTAAATAAACAGTATAAAACAGACAGTGAACAATTTAAAACAGTAAATAAGCATGCAGTACAACCTGACGTGACCAATGCAAAATCTCAAGGATTCGGTATTGATCTATAAATACCGTGGGAGCCACACATTTTTCAAATTCTAAAAAGTCAAAACTATTTCATCTCATCTCACTATCCAAACATACTTTTTTTTTTTTTTTTTACAAATTATCTCATCTCATCTTAATTTAAAAAATATCATTACTATTTAAAATATTTTATCTCATCTCTTATAAACTATGTATCCAAACCCGGCCTAAGTCTGCTATGTTAGTTAGGTGCGTATATGCATTAAAAAATATTTATGTATTCTATGTTTTTGTTTTAGAAGTACGTAATAAATTAAATCATGATAAATGGCAGATTTGCACACCGACTTGTAAAAAGATCAATTATAATTTATAATGAAATCTTGGGTTAAATATTTAAAATAGTCATTGTGAATTGCACCAAAGTCGAATCACTGTCTGAATTTTATTTATTGAGCTTTCTATTCTCTTTAGGCACTTAATTTTATTTTGTGGAGCTTCATTAACAAATAATGGAATGATTCCTGATTAATGGTTCCCTACATAATAAATCATAAAATGAAATGGAATCAAATTATATTGTGTCGTATGCATTAAGATTATATTAAATAACTTATCCTATTGTTTCAAATTGCAGATTTAGTACTTTCAAATAAGCTAGGTTTATATGATCTTGTAGAGCTGGCGATTGGATGGACTGAATACAACTGTGAGTACTATGTTGTGATTTAATTTTGTATGATTTTAAGTTTATGTTTTCTTCCCATATAATTTTTTTTATGTTATTGTCTTGTGTAAATGTTGTTATTTTCATTTTCATGCCTAAATCTTTAACTTATATTTTCCTAGTCTTAATAACCACTTGAACCTTGAATTGTCTTGTCTTATGACTCATTAATCATATAGATGAATATTTTGAACAATTCTTTCTTTTTATTTGGTAGGTAACATTGATGAATTGGTTGATAATCTAAATTAGTTCTCTTCATCTTGATTGCACCCTCTATTGAGAGATATTTGTGTGGTAAAATTATCATTTCTCCCCTCCTTGAAGAGAGTTTATGACTTGCATGTCCATAAGTATTCTGTATTCTCTCTCTTTGTTTTCTCATCCCCTAAGATGATTGATTCGTGCTTTAGATCAGTTCAAGTGAAATTAAAATTTATAAATGCATCCATGAGAAAGAGTGATGTAATTTCAAGTTGACATGAGAGGTAGAGAGAAGCCTAAAAGGTGGGTAGAAGTTCTGTAGTGCTCAATTTCCATAGGGTTAGGAATGCTACATTATAACATTACGTATCATAGGGTAATACGAGATCCATAAGTATCAATTCCCCGTAAACCATAACTTAGTTATTACAAAACCATAATGTAGAATGTAATAAGGTTCAATCTTTAGAAATGTAATAAGGTTCATATACTTCATATATGAAGTATAGCTTGGGTATAGTTCATCTCTGTTTTTGTGTATTTTTTTTTTCTTTTTTTGAAAAACCATTTACAGCGAGTAAATATCGCCGGAAATACTTTTTTTCGTTAATTTAACTTATTTCTGACAAATTTTAATCGCTGGAAATAATATATTTTGGCGACAGTAATCGCTAGGACTACACAGTAGCGACGATAATTTTTAATCACTAGGAAAAATAATGAGTCTTTTGCGGCGATTTTACAACCTTTTGCGATGATATATATCGCCGCAATTGATTTTTCTTAACGATTTAATGGTGAACGGAAAAATAATTTCCGTCAATTTTTTGGACAGTTGCGATGCAAAAAAATCGTCAGAAATGGTAGTTTTGCGACGATTTCTGCCTATCGCTAAAGTTGATAAAAGAAAGGCACTTTAATTTCGTTGAACATGATGTGAATTAAAAATCACAAAAAATGTTCAAATGCAGCGATTAGTAAGGGACTTTGCGACGATTTTGAGCGCTGAAAAAGACCTGACTTCTTGTAATGCAATTTTGGGCTCGAAATCGACCAAGTTCTCCATGGAGCCATTCCTAGAAGTGGGAGAGAGAGGACGGAGAAGTATCGGGGGCTGTGATTGGGGGAGGGAGAATAAGGGTTCATGGGGTCAAAGCACCAGAACCTTCGACCCCATGAACCTTGGAGTAGAAATGGAAATAGAGCTAGAGATGGTAGAGTGACGAGAGTCCTAGGAGCCCGATGGAACTTGCGAGTGTGAGTAGGGGATAGGATGAAGAGAAGAGACACAAAACTAGTGGCTTCGTGGGTGTGGCTTTGTGGATAGGATGAAAAGAAGAGACCTAAAACCATCGTGGGTTCAGTTGTGACATGGAGAAGACGAAGAGAGGTCTGCGGCTTTCTCGAAGATGAAAGGTAATCGTGGGGATGGAAAAGAAGAAGATGGAGAAAATAGAAAGAGAAAATGGGGGCCAAATGAAGACAAAGAGAGGTCTACGGCTTTCTCGAATTCGAAGCGTAATCATGGGGATCGAGGAAGTAGAAGAGGCAAAAAATGTGAATTGGAAATGGGGGTGGAGACTAGAGCCCGTTCTGTTTTCGATTTTTGTGGAATGACATCGTTTCCATTTTAGCCACATCAGACGTGATGCCGCGGCGGGGACACTGGCCGGTTATCCATAGCATTTTTGTATATGAAATCATCACCTAATCTAAAAGTTTAAACTAATGGGAAGATGTAGATTTTATTATTTATTTTATATCTTAACATGAATGAGATTATACACTAGGGGTTAAAATTATAAAAATATTATTCTCTTAGGGAACCTGATAGAAATCAAGTTTTCCTCTTGTAACTTGTTGTGGGTTTATAATCTGCCATTTGTACAATTGATGGCTGTGAAGCCAGGCATGATAGTTGCTTCAGAAAGTTGTGATCATCCAGAAGTGTATTAAAATGTTATCTGGTTGCCTTCAGCTCTTATATATACAAATTGATCTTGCATGTGTCACCACCTAATTATTATTATTTTTGTATTGGTGTTTGTCTTTAAAGTATTTTAATTCATTATTCATTTGTTTTCTTCTGCAATTAACAGATATATATAGTGAAGGTCTTAGTCTATATATATATATATATATATATCATTGTGTATCTTTATCTGGCCAACATGACTTACGTGCATGGGAACTAGGTCAAATTCATTAGTATGTCAAGGATCATATAGATCAAGATTATCTGACAATTGTAAATGCTAAGATCAGTACTGACATTGTGGACATTGGCTACAAAGATGGTGGGACGTCCATTGGCGTACAAGTTTGAAGGTAAAGATGATTCCGGGCTTTCATCGATCGTAGTGTACTAATGATGTGTAGCTAGATATACATAGAATACAACAGGTGGAGGTCGACGGACCCAATATTGTACGTATATACGTAGTTTAAAGGGACCCTAGCTACCGTAAGCTGCCTGTCGTATCAGTTAGTATTCATATAAAAGTACTAATTGTATTTTAATTACTATTTTTGTAATGATTAAGTTATGAGCGTGCCGTAAGTTTAATTATATATACACATGACGCTTATAAATAGCAAAATACAAATAATATTATAAATTAAAAATAGGCTATATATATATTGACCACTTTAAAGTCTATTTAATCAAACAAACACACACACAGAGAGTACATATATATATTAAGTTAAAACCATCATGTAGAGATCTTTGATTTCATCACCAAAAAAGATATCAATGTGTAATTATAACTTACAATAATGAGAACTTCAACATCTTTTTTTTTTTTTTGAAAATAACCTCAGTATTCATTCATTGATCTGAACCAGTATTACAAAGTTTTTCCTTACACAGTATACTCTCAATACAAGCTGGAACCTCTTCTATCCAAACAATTTCAAAAAACAAAGATAAGGCTTCTTTAGCTAGACAATGTGCTGCTTCATTAGCTTTTCTATAAACAAACTTAACACTTGATTGACTTCTTCCTTTTAACAGTTTCTTGGCATCTTCAATGACACATCTATATTTGGAAAAATCAATTTTCTTTTTCTTCATCAACAACATTCACGATGACTTGAGCATCACCTTCAAAAACAACTCTGCTGAAATTAAGGTCTCTAACAAATTCCATAGCTTTCCTTAGTGCATAACCTCCTGCTGTTGCAAGATCAGACACGAGGCTTTTTTGTTCACCAGCAGTAGCCATAATTTCACCTTCCTCGTCTCTAATTACTACTCCGAGGCCTACCTTTTTTCCTTCTTTATCAACAGTTGCATCCCAGTTTGCTTTTACAAATCTCTCCCTTGGTCTGCTCCACATTGACTCTCCTCTTATTACTCTTGCTTCTGTGTTTTGCCTCAAATTCTGCTGAACTTGGTGATAAATTCTCAGTTCCTCTATGGCTTGAAAATTTCTTGAAAGACAAATTCATTTCTTCTCAACCAAATGCTTCTCATTACCATACTGATCTCTTCTAATTCTTCTATACTGACCATTTCCTCCAACCTATCAAACAAGCTTGACATATCAGGTTCATTGGTCCTCCATTTCTGTATCACCAAAATTGAATCAGACCAGACATCTGCAACTGTAGTACAGGACCATAAGGCATGTATTGCTATTTCTACTTCCTTCTTACAAATTGGGCACAGTTGTTCTTTTATAATACCCTTCTTGTAAAGACTGTTTCTTGTTGCTAATAGCACTTTTGCAGCTTTCCACTAGAAAAATTTAGCTTTCCATGGTATATTCAAATTCCATATTACCTTCCATCTGTTCTCCCTTCCCTTCCATTTGAGCACTCTCCTTTTGCCGTCTCCCTCATCTTCATTTCCAGATGGTAAGCACTATTGACAGTGAAGACACATTTTTTAGTATACCCCCATATTAGTTTATCTTTAGCCTCCATTTTACTTATAGGTAAGCTCCATATTTGCTCTGCTTCTTCTTTACAGAAAATACTCTTGATCAAAAGCTCATTCCATTCCCCACCAGTAATCAACTCAAAAACTTTGGCTTCTTGATCTAAAATTGTGCAAGGAGATTGGACACAGTAAGAGGAAGGAGTTGGTAACCACTTCTGCCCCCAAATTTTAATTTTTTTCCCATTCCCTACTCTCCATCTTAATCCTTCCTTCAACAATTTTAAAGCTCCCCAAACACTCCTCCATATGTAAGAAGGTCTATGTCCCAATTTTGCTTCTGTCAAAGGGACTGTTTTGAAATATTTTTCTTTAAAAACCCATGCTGCCATGCTCCTCGAGTCCTGTAAAAATCTCCACCCTTATTTAGCTAGTAGAGCCATGTTGAATGACTTTATATCTCTGAAACCCAAGCCTCATTTACCCTAAGAAGTCCCTAATTTTTCTCAACTGCACCAGTGCAAACAGCTGCTTGTCTTCTTATTCCCCCACCAGAAATTGGCCAATAAAGAATTTAACTCCTTACAAAGGTTTTTTGAGAGTTTAAAAACACTCATAGTGTAAGTTGGGATTGCTTGTAAGACTGTCTGAATCATTAACTCCTTGCCAGCTGCTGACAGGAAAGTATTTTTCCACTTATTAATCTTCTTCCACAACCTTTCTTTTATGCTTCTAAAAGTGTTGTATTTGGATTTTCCAATCACAGGGGGTAAACCTAGATACTTCTCATAGTTGCCCTTCATAACTGCTCCCCCTAGCTCCATTATCTTCTCTTTATCCTCACCCCTCGAGTTGGAGCTAAAAAATACTAATGTTTTTTCCTTGTTTAGGAACTGACCAGAGGCCTTTTCATAGATAAACAAAAGCTCTTGTAACCTCATCCACTCTTCTATTTTCACTATTCCAAAAAGTATGCAGTCATCTGCAAAAAGCAGATGATTTACACGTATTCCACCCCTTGACACAGTTACCCCTTTAGTAATTCCCTTCATATCAAACTGGTTTATTACAGAACTGACCCTTAACACAAAATAAATAGGTAGGGTGACAAATGGTCACCCTGCCTTAGTCCTCTTGATGGTTGGATCTTAGAACCTGGTTTACCATTGATAAGAGCAGCATAATTAATAGTGGAGACACACATCATAATAAGATCAATCCATTTCCTGCAGAAACCCATCCTTTCCATCATTCCTTGCAAAAAAACTCCATTCAATTATATCGTATGCTTTAGACATATCAAGCTTGATGGCTATATTACCCAATTTACCTTTTTTCCTTACTTTCATGGTATGCAAAAACCTCATATACCACCATTATGTTGTCTGTTATTAGCCTTCCTGGAATGAAGGCACTTTGATTGAGTGAAACTATTTCATTTAGGAATTTTTTTAGTCTATTTGCCATCACTTTTGACATCAACTTATAGCCAACGTTACAAAGGCTAATTGGCCTAAAATCACTGGCCTTCTTGGGTTCCTTAACTTTAGGAATTAGAGCAATGTATGTATGATTCATAGAAGGTGTAAGAGAGTTACCATTAAGCCATTCCAGTACTGTTTTGCTCACCTCATCACCAACAATATGCCAATGCTTTTGAAAAAAGCAAGCCCCAAAGCCATCTGGTCCAGGTGACTTTAAAGGGGCCATGTGTTAGAGAGCTTCCTCAACTTCATCTCTAGAGAAAGGCTTGGACAAATTGTCATTCATTTCTTCTGTTACACATGGAGCCACTGCCTACAAACAAGCTTCAATATCCCCATCACTTGGGGTTGTGGATTTGAACAGCTTCTGGAAGTATTCATTAAAAACCTTGCCTATCATTTCAGGCTCTGTTTGCATCTCATCGTGTTCATAAAAAATCTGTCTTATCCAGTTCTTTTTCCTCCTTTGGTTGGCACAGCTGTGAAAAAACATTGTATTACGATCACCGAGTTGATACCAGTCAAGCTTTGCTCTTTGCCTCCACTTCAAATCCTCCATTTCAAGATAGACCCCTATCTCTTCTTGAAGTTTTTTTGTTTTTTTTGTTTTTTTTTTTATCTCCACCATATTATGACTCCCTTCATTCATCTGTAAGTTTTTCAACAATTTTGTTTTTTCTTCAATATTTTGCCCTTGTCATTCTCTAATTGCTTGTTCCATTTAAGAAAGGCTCATTTGCTGTCTTCTAGCAACTTCTGAAGTGTCTTAGCTGAATCTCCCCCTACTTGACTCGTGATCCAAGAATTTTTTATGACTTCCTCACAACCATCTAGCCTCATATCTAAACATCCTCCTCCTCCTCCATGCTATTGAAAGTACTTGGTTCATACTCAGCAAAAGGGGTTTGTGGTCTGAACATCTTGTTGTTAACACCTCTACCCACCCTTCTTTATAAATCTCCTTCCATTTTAAATTGGCTACTCCCCTACCAAGCCTTTCCTTAGTGAAAGTCTCATTGTCATGCTTGTTACTCCAAGTAAATTTGTCTCCCCTCCAATCCAGATAAAAAAGACCTCCCCTTTCTAGTACATTTCTGAACATATTCATTTGCTTCTCCTTTGTTTCCCTCCCACCTTCTCATCATGTGTTAAGATTTCGTTAAAATCCCACACCACACACCAACCCACCCCATCATTGGGTCTTAGAGAAGCCAACAACTTCCATGCTTCTTCCCTAAAACTGGTTTTTGGTTGCCCATAAAAACCAGTTAGCAACCATCTCTCTTTTCCTTCCTCATTTGTGACCCAAGTATTAACGTGTCTGTTTGATTGATTCAGTATCTCTAACTCCACTGACTGGTCCCATAGAAGCATAAGACCCATTTTCCTTCCTTCTGGATCTACTACAAAGCACCCTCACTTCTCACCTTTCTTTTTATGCTATCACACTTTTCACTCCTCAATTTTGTTTCCATAAAAAATATTACATTTGGCCTCTTCTCCTTTTCCAAATGGCAAAGGTCTTGAACTGTTCGAGGGTTGCCAAGTCCTCGATAGTTCCAACCTAGTGTTTTCATAATGATTGGTGGGGCTGTCCACCAGCCTCCACCAAAACAATTTGTGTCTCTTTCACCTCACTATTACTACCTTTTGCTTTTTTCCTCTCCCCTTCCATCTCTTCTCCTTCCCCATCTTGTCTAAATAGCCTTTTTGATAAGCAAGAAGCATTGTTAGAAACCTTAGAGTTATTTTTTTCCCTTGCTTTCCTCTTCCAAACCCCCATAGTTCTTCCTTTTCCCTTCATTATGCAGTCACCTATATCAATTCTTACTCCCAATTTACTCCTCTCCTCCCTTGATTGCTCACTCTTTTTCTCTTGATTTTCTGTTGTAGTTTCCTTTCATGTTTCAATACTAACCATTTTTGCATTCCCCCTTTCATCTTCTTGAAAACCTTGGCTTTTACTCATCACCTCCTCACTTCCTACATTAAGTTCTTCCTCCCTCTAAGTTTCATCTTGTTTCTAACTTCCTTCCTTCTCCTTCAAACTATTATTCTTTTCCTCATCCTCTGCGCCAACTACATTTCTTGTTGTCGTTTTTTGTTCTCATCTCACATTTCTACCCTCCTCTTTTTGTTTAAATTTAGCTTTCATCCCTGCCCTCATCCAAGTACCAAACTAAGTCTCTTCCTCCTCCTTTCCCAAACATCCTCCTTCTCCATGGATGATACAACCACATTTAAAATAGAAATATGAAAGTTTTTCAAATTTCAGAGGAACCCAATAAGTTCTCCCTTTAATGGCGATAGTCCTTCTCCTAGCCAATGGTTTCCCAAGCTCTATTTCTATTAAAATCCTCATAAATGAGCCCCACCCACTCCCATCATCCCGTGACTTTACTTCTAGTACTCTATCCACAGTCTCACTTAGTTTTTCTCCTCTTGCCTTATTCATACACACTATTGGTAAGTCATGAAATTGAACCCAGAATCTCTCCCTACTGAAATCCATCTGTTGTGGAGGTATAAATCCATCTAAGGGCAATATCACAAACATTTGGTTGTTGAATAACAATTGTCACCCATCAAGGATCCTCTGTTTATTAGCTTGGTTAGCAAAGGTGATTACAAACATATTTGTGCACACCTCTTGAAACTGAGTCTTCCTGCTTATCCTCCACACTTTAGCCATCGTTGCTACAATAACCCCCTGACTTATTTTCTTTCCATCCATACCTTTCCCACTAGACAACATTCCCCCTTATTTTTCAACTCGTCCGATATCTCATCATCCAGGTCTACTTGCTGAGATTCTTCCTCTATCAGCTTCAAACATTCTCATTTTTTTGCAAGGTCATTCATCATTGCTAACCACCTCCTTCCTGCTGTAAAAAGGAAAAACAGACCACCCCTTCCTGATACCACTCTGTAACGTAAGGAATGAAAAAACAATCGCCATGCTCTTCTACCACCATGGTTCTCTAGGTTATTATGCCAGAGCAGATTTGAAAATGTCACCACCACCTCTCTGCCACCACTCAGCTACATAAACCAGACTAAACCAACCCTTCCACCACCTTACTACCACCACTCAATGCCGTTGCGCACACACCCCGTACCCCTCTGCCACCTCCTAATTCTGTTAGAATATTTGTGGACCCCACTTCACCTCACACCCCTCCCCGAGAGAAAAGATAGAGAAAAGAATCTAGAGAGTGAGATAGTTGTATGAGAACTTCAACATTGAAATAATACACGGTCCCCACTTTATCAACTACACATTTTTCTCCCTTTAAAAGTAAGAGCATTTTAGTATACATGAACAAAAGAGGAATCCTACGATCAATGTGATTGGACCAATGATAAATAAAAGAAAAACTTATATTAATATACATGTTACTAATTATCTACCAGATATTAATGCATATAGATAGTCGATTCTTATTTTTTTGGAGGAAAAAGAACTTGTTCACCAAGCAAATAAGAATTACCAGTACTGGTTAAGGAGACTTTGAAACTTGCTTCCAGCTAAAGGAAAATGCTAATATGTGGCCTGAGTTTACTCCCTCATTTTGACCGCTTATGTATTTTTTTAACTCAATGATTAAAGAAGTGACTTTTAGTAAATTGGTATATTTTTTTATTTTTTAAAAATATTAAAAATATATAAAAAAAAATAAAAAGTCAAATTTGTGGTAGGTGGCATGCCCAGCGATCAAAGCTGCCGACAGCCTAGCAAAACTAGTCTTCAGCTAAATATGCAAGTAGCATTGAAATCCCCATATTATAAGGCCCCAAAACACTGTGCTGATCATGAATGGAACACACGAATGGTTGTTTTGTCTTAACCAAATAATAATTATTGAACATAATTACCAAAAAGATTAGGTATATATATGCCGGTCAGTACTCAACTTGTACTAGCTCTCTCTCTTGCATTGCATATTGCTACTTTCGTCATTACAAGAGATTGGATTTTTTAAGATAAAAAATTTTGTCTCAAAAATCTCAAATTTCATCCCAAGTTGTATTTGGAAATGAAAATTTTTTGTCTCTAGACCGTCTCAAAAATGTTTTCGAGAAGAAATCAAATAATTAATTTTAGAGATGAAATTGGGCGGAACTAGTAGAAACCGTTCGAACGGAACTTTTTTTTTTTTTACACGAACCAATTTCGTCTCAATACATTGTTCGTACCCGTTCAAACCGACACGTCCATTCAAACAATATGAAATATTCATTCGAACTAATGACCATATTTGATCTTATTCAAACGAACAGAGGATTTGAATAGATTTTATACGTTCAAACTAATAAATTTTTCAAATGACATATGTTCGAACATAAATTACGTCTGTTCGAACAAAAATTTTATTTTAAAAAATTATATCCATTCAAACGAGGTTTTGCATATTAATGTTGTTCGAACAAATATTTTATTGTTCGAACGTCCGTACGGACTGTATTTCTCAGTTGTCCTTCCAATGAATTATTTTGTTCAAATGGGTCTATTTTTGTTCGAATGGGTCTATTTTTGTTCAAATAGATTTATAAATGGTAATTTACCGTCCGAATTGGTTATTTACTGTTTGAACGGTATTAATCATACATATTAGAGTTTAATTAAAAATACCACACTAATATTATAAAAATTGTAATTCAAATATCAATTATTCAAATGTTTTGGAATATCATAATATAAATGCAACTAAAGAAAAAATAAATTTTAAGATTATGGTGGTGGCATAGAGTTTTGGGACATCATTGACTAGAACTGTTCAAACATTTTTTGGTTATTCAACTCCAACCGCTTCTACATGTTCTCTTCTAATCTCGCCTCGAAATCCACTGTTTGATCTAATTGGGTCAGCAACTCTTTTTCCTTGGACCTCAATCTTTCTATCTCAAGTGTTGCTTCCTCTAATTCCTTAGTCTTGTCATCATTTGATCTGGCTCGAGAAGAAGATGATCATGTTGATGATGGTTTCACGCAAGTCCTAGACCCCTCAAATATCTAGAACGTGATCCAAGAACTTGAGAAACGATCTGAGCATCATTGACAGATGATTCATCAGTCAGATTTGCAGCCGTTTCCTTAAGAGATATCATATTTTCCTACAAAAACAAAAACATTAAAGTTAGTATAAGTAACAAAAATATTATTAGACAATGAAATTAAATAAATTTAAACTTACACAATTTGCCTCTACTTCGGGATTCATCTAAACACCATCATGATTTTTATGTGTTTCAGCACAGAATTGGGTCAGATCATAGTCAGCAGGACTTTCTTCTTCCTGCAAAAGGAAAATCTATATTAGAACTTAAATAATAAAAGTGTATTATATGATAATGTTTAAGGGAGACGAGAATAACTTACCATTTTTTTAGACAAACGATGAAAAGATCGAGAACCCGCATGATAGTGTATCGTTAATTTTGATCTATTTGTTTGGTTAACAGTACTTTGTTGCTAAAAAAAATTTATGTTTTTATGTTTAATACATCTATCATATACAATTAAAAAAAGATAGCAGCGAAATTACCTGATAAATAAGATCTTCAAACATATTACAAATCTTCTCTTATTCGTTGGGTGGCATTGCTTGGAATGGATTTTGGCACGCCTCTGTTGTAGTACTGAACTTCTTATAGTGTGCAAGGCATCGACCTTTGTACCTCTAGAATGCATTCGATATCAGTTTCTCAACCGTTTAATCGATCCTCTCGTCGGTCAAAATTAAGTTCAAACTTGTCATTTCAAAAATTATAAACAATTAGTATAAATACAAAGTAACTTTAAATTAACATGTTATATACTTAGTTACTTGAGATGTAGTTGATTACCAACCAACGAGTTTTAATGTGGTCTTTCTAATTCTTATGTTTATTATATTTTTAGTAATAATAATTTTAAATAGAGTGCAAAATATGTTTTAATTATACATTATAGTTTTTTAATTAAATATTTTATAAATATATATTTTAATTTAAGTATTTCTAATTCTCATGTTTATTATATTTTAAGTATTAATAATTTTAATTAGAGTGCAAAATATGTTCTATCAACGCTATTAGTCTTTTAAATAAAATCTTTTTAAGTTTAGTCTTTTAAGTAAAATATACTACTTTATGTTTGAATAGAATTATGTTCGAACTGGGTTCGTGCCTTTCGAACGAAAATCATAGTGTTCGAATGGGACCAACCCAGATTCCAGACATGAAACAAAGTAAAACTCTGAACCACAGAACCCAATTTTCACAAACATAATCTCCTAAGATGCACATTTCAATATAATACATTTCACATGGGATAGCATAAACACAAATATACCTACGTATGATTATTAATTAAAAAATATAAATTATAAAATCACTAAAAATTATAAAACTTACATCAAATTTTAGTAACCCAATAAAAATATGAATCCACAATACTTACATATGCATAACACACATTATGAGAAAACCCTAAATCAAATGCAATAAACAAAAATAATGTCTACTCGAAATACAAAAAAAATAACAAAAGAATAATGCCTTCCTCTTCTAAACCTCTCATCTCTCTCAAGAATCCCCTCTCTCCCACTAGAATTGTTCCTCTCTCTCTCCACAACACTTGTTCACGAACCACAAAATTGCCTTATAGTGCTCTACGTCTCTCAAATTTCAATTCATGCATGAAAATGAATTGAAGGTATAGGTTTATGAGTCTGTGAAGTCTCGTTTGAACCGGTAATTTATGCATTCGAACACGAAAATTTCAAAAAGCTACCAAATTCTGCCGCAATTTAATTCAACTGCAAACGTTCGAATGTGTAATTATATTAACTTGTATAGTTATCATAACTTATAATAGCTATAGCTATATAACAACTATATATAATAATTACACTATAGTAGCTATATAATAGTTATACTATATATAGTACTTACACTATAGTAGCTATATAATCAAGTGTTTATAATATATACTAAGTACTTAGTATGTTATAGGTAATAGAATAAGTATATTACAAATAATATAGTAAGTATATTAAATACAAGTATTATAATACTAGTATTAGTATTATTTTTCTTAATTTTGTACTTTGTAATATTAGTATTATTATATATTAGTATAGTAATATAATTAGAAATATATTAGTATAATCATCGTTCGAATAGATTTCTTGTCCATTCGAACAACATTTATTAGTATAATAACCGTTCGAACCAATTTTTTAGTGTTCGAACAAGACGTTCTGGACATTATATACCCAATTCGAATAGATTGCCATTTACGTTCTCAGTTTGAACGAAAATTCTTCGAGAGCAACCAGATCGCCCGTTACTCCTCCACCACAAAATCCGCCGTAGCAAGCCCACATTTGAACTTCTAAGAGGTATGGGTCAAGTCCTCTATTCTGTTGTTTATTTTTTGTTCGAATCAGTTGTGTTTGGGGGGGTATGGATTTCGAATCCAAAATCCCCTATTTTGGTGTCTTCCGGCCAGCTAACGCCAAAATAATCTGTAGAAATGATGGAGTTTTACTCCTTAATCATTTCTACCGATTAAAACAAAACATATCTAGATTAAGTTTTTT
This sequence comes from Juglans microcarpa x Juglans regia, assembly GCF_004785595.1. Taxonomy (NCBI): domain Eukaryota; kingdom Viridiplantae; phylum Streptophyta; class Magnoliopsida; order Fagales; family Juglandaceae; genus Juglans; species Juglans microcarpa x Juglans regia. Next base: position 5,863,815 of record NC_054595.1, read on the forward strand.
GCCCCAGGGTTGCGTCGACTCAGCCATGTCCGTTTGGCGTGTTCCCATTCGAACGGACGAGTAATACGTTCGAACGCTTAGTTGCCAAGCAAACATATTTTTGTCCGAACAAATTAAATTCATTCGTATGAACATAAATTGCCTGTTCGAATGAACAGAACATACCATTTGAATAGAGATTTTCCTAGTTCAAACGGTCAAGTTACATTAGATTGGTTAGTTCGAACAGAATATGTGGCGTTCAAACGAGTTATTTCAATTTTGTACAATATATTATAATTCTTCAATTATATAATAATACAGTTATTTTAATTATATTTTTACTTTCCTTGTAGTCAAACAGTATACTAATGGAATCCAGTGGAAGAAAACGTACGAGAAATCAGACCGACCAAAGTGGTAAAGCAGCTCATGCTCAAGAGATGAGGCACAGTCGAGCGGGAGATCATTTTGGATGATTTCTGCGATCTTCCATGGGAGGGACAAAGCAAATAGTCCATCATCACCTATTGGGGATGGATGTTGATCTGTCAGCAGCGGGGGACTGCATATCCAGAGATAGTCGGTGAGTTTTACCGTTCCATGGGAGAGCATGATGCTGATGCTCTATGCTACAGCTTAGCGGTCCGGGGAGTGTGTATTACTTTGTCACCCCGCATTATTGCCGAGTTCCTTGATCTTCCATGCGTGGTCAGCACATACCCTGCAGCGGCTGCGGCGGCTACCCAGCTAGCAGTGGCTGCACCATATGATTCGAACACACCAGTCGTATCCTCATCGCTAGTGCCGAATGTAAAGTCGGATTGTAGTTCGAATGAGAATCTACCAGATGATGGTCTAATAGACGATCAGGTCCTTCAGCTTGTGCGAGACCTTTCGGCTCCTCCATATGATAGGAGTAAGGTGATCCGACTGTATAGCATTTTTCAGAATGCTTAATTTGATTGTTGGGTTTAACATTGATTCGAAAAAATACAAGACTAATTTCGAGATTGATCGAGCCAGATTTTGGTTGTGGATAGCACGGGAGGACCCAATTGATCTGGCATTGTATTTCTTCCTCCACATTGATCAAAGTCATGTTATTCCAGTAGAGGTAGTCTACTATTTGCACTACTCATATCTAATCTCCTACTTCGATCGGGAGGTTACAGTGTCTGCAACTGAGCGGAGGTCACCACAGATGGGGCCCCTTAACAAGATCACATTCAGTAAGAGCAAGAGACACTTACAGAAGACTGCACCAAAACAATCCAGTGGCACGCTGACCGATCCAGCTTCTAATAGTACTGCTGCTATTGAGAGACAACTTGCTAGGGCTACTTTTGATCAGGCACGAGCTCAATTTGTGGAGTTCATTGAGCCCATCATGGAGAAGTTTAGGGATCTCGATGGACGCATTAAAATGTTACAAGAGGATTTTTATCTACTTAACAAGTAGATCGTTTTAGTTATAATTTTACGTTTTTATGTTGTATAGAACATTATATACTTGGGATGTTAATGTATGGTTTTTATTTCTCGTGTTTGCTACCTTGTTTATTTTTTTCATTTTACTTACCGTTCATGACAATATAAAAAATGACACTATCTTTAAAGTTATATTTATATAAGTTTAACATAAAAGAAATCACTATAAAATTTTGAAATTAATTACATAAAATTAATTTATAAATTTATAAATATTTTAACTGACCGTAAATAATATTATATAATATATATATTTTTTATATTTTGAAAATTATAACAAATTAATGGGAAAAATATATACATAAATTAATGATGATAAACAACTAAAATATAATTTCCAACCAAATTAATCATTCGAATGAATAAATGTGGTGTTCGAATAGGTTCGAACAATATTTCACACATTCGAACGGTCCACCAACCTTGCTGCTACATTTTCCCATCAAATCTCCCCCATTCGAATAAGTAATGTAAATTCAAACGGTTATGAACTTTTTCTGGAAAAATAAATTAATTTCCCACCAAGATTATTATTCGAATAGATTATATAATGTTTGAACAGACATTAATTCCATGTTCGAATCTATTTTATCCCGTTTGAATGTCTGTACATTTTTTAGATGATTTTATTCGTCTAAAAATATCCGTTCGAATGTATATTTATCCAACTCAGCCAGTTGTTGAGACGAGTTGGATAAGTAAGGATGAAATTTAATTCGTTCCTAACAAATTTCCTCCCTAAAAATTAAATTTATTGTACTGCGTATATATTGAAGTTTGCTCCTTAATTTCTTGTATATTTTTGCTACTTTCATTCAAATTTTCACCCTTTTTTTTAATGAGTAATGGTACCAATATAATACAATTTGCTTTTAACAATTCCATTTTGAATGGAAATAGTACTTGTAAGAAACTATCCAGAAATAATTGTGTTTTTTAATAATTAATTAGTATATATGTCATTAATACAGCTGTTTATTAAGAGTATTTATTAAACAACTATACATAGATACATGATTTGTGTAGTCATGCTGATATATATGCAGCTCATGATTCCTTCTTTAGTGCCTTTGACATTGTGCAGATGATCTACAACACTCAAATCTTGAGGATCAACAGCTGTTGATTGTACTGATCAACATGATGAGGCTGAAATCTTGACAGTTGTTATTTCACTTTATCCTATTAATTAATTAAATATTTCACTCATTCGCCTTTTTATTTAAGAGAAGTCTGGCCCACACACGAGGAGAAGTGCTAAGACAAATATAAATGATTAAATCTAGTACTTTTTTGGTTCCTATCATCTTAAACTTTTGAGACAAATGATAATTTCATAATAGTATGTAAAACCAAAATTGAAATAGATAAAAAAACTCAAAATTTTTAAAAATGTGACACTATGATAACCAATTGTAAAATAGACTAAAACATAGTCGTGCCGCCCGTACCGTTTAACATATCACATAAAAGAAAGGACAAAATTCAGAGGCATGACATAAGAAATTCATGATCTCTTATAGTATTTTTCCATCATATAAACAACATATGCAAGCATTAATTGATCTAAAGAGACCACAGAAAGGATCCCATGGCAAACTCTCTCTTTTGTTCAACATCCCCAATGAGTGGTAGCCCGTATTCTTTAAGCAAACAGTCAAGTTTCCACTCCAGCATGGTCATGTAGTCGGCTTTGGTGTATCTTGGGTAATGCAATGGCATCTGAAAGCTGTATTGATCCTTCCCTTGCTGTCCGACGTTGGCTCTTCTGCTGCCTTTGTTTAAAGAAGCACTTCTCGTTGCAGGTTTCATTCCCCCTTCAGTACTCATGCTTCTAATTAATGTTTTCCTTCGCTCTTTCCTTGTATCTCTCAAATGTGTTGGAAAACTATATATCATGAACCTACTTATGGCAAACTGGTTGCCTATTTATGGTTGTGTAAAAAATTTTCGAGGGATGAGAGGGTGATTGATTAAGGATTAAGGATGTTCTGCTGCATGCACGTGGTCGAGGTACACGTACTGTCCAAGAAACATTGCCAACATAAAAAAAGGAAAAATAATTATGTGGGGAAGTCCTTTATTATTATAGGTTTTGACTTCGGATTAATGTCATTGCAATTTAGTTGCTGCTTTTAGGTAGAGCGGCTAGCTTGCTGAACTTTTTGTTACTTCAGGAAATATAAATAATCATTATTATATTGATGGAAAGTGAATATTTTTTTATATGATATGATATATATTTTTTTTTTATAAAGAGTCGGTAGCCACACACATAGCAGTTTCGTCCCAAGTTTATTAATATGATATGATATACTTTCATGAATATTGCTATCTAATTAGCAAATATATATATATATATATATATATATATTGCTAAAAGTCAAAAGACCTTCCCCCACAAATTAACCTCCCAACTTGGGTCTCCCCCCCACCCTCAATACATAAGATATTCTATGACATCATGTACCTACCGATCGAAAGGTTGTGATGCGTGCTTCTCCAGGTTTTATAGACAAGTTGTCTTTTAAAAGAAAGCTAGCTAGCATGACTTCCATACAATATCTTTAATAATCTTAAATTTTTGCGCCTGAGTTAGGTATTTAAATTATAAGGGTACTGATCTATTTGAAAAAATATTATTTATAAGCCCTTTTATCGTATTAAATGCACTAAGGTCCAACCGTTTGGATGATCAAAGCATCTCATCTGTATCTGATCAGGATTGTACGGTCCTAGAGTTTTGCCTATCCAAACATTGCATTTCATCTTTAAGTTTTGAAAACACCACTTAAATAAACAGTGTAAAACTCACAATAAACAGTTCAAAACAATAAATAAACATGCAGTACAACCTGACGTGAACAGTGTTTGAACAGCACGTGAACAATGCAAAATCTCAATGATTCCGGTACCGATCTATAAATACCGTGGGAGCCACACCTTTTTCAAATCTCAAAAAGTCAAAACTATCTCATCTCATCTCACTATCCAAACATATATTTTTTTACAAGCTATCTCATCTCATTTTTATTCAAAAAATCACACTACTATTTAAAATATCTTATCTTATCTCATATAAACTGTGTATCCAAACCCGGCCTAAGTCTGCTATGTTAGTTAGGTGCGTATATGCATTAAAAAATATTTATGTATTCTATTTTTTGGTTTTAGAAGTACGTAATAAATTATATCATGATAAATGGCAGATTTGCACACCGACTTGTAAAAAGATCAATTATAATTTATAATGAAATCTTGGGTTAAATATTAAAATAGTCATTGTGAAATTGCACCAAAGTCGAATCACTGTCTGAATTTTATTTATTGAGCTTTTTATTCGCTATGATTAATTTCGATGTAGGTCGATTGGCAAACACACCACAGATTCACATGTTATAAATTATATATATGTTAATCATAAATTTTGTTTTTAAATGTGGATTAATAAAAAAGTCTAGCCAAGCTCATGATAAATATCGTATATGGCATGACCGATGTCGTTTCAAGCAAAACAAAAAGATGTCTCCCATATTTGCGGGCAAAGAAATAAATGCCAATGCTAGAGATTTTCAGAGTGCAAACCACGTGGCATGTTTGGACAAATAAGAATTCTCAGAATTCATAAAAGTTCTGACGATAATTTCATTTTCAAATATCACTCAAACACAATATAATTTTTAATTTCAATCTTTCAAATTTTTTTATATAATCATTATCCAAACAGAAAAATAAATATAATTTTTACAAACTTCAAAACAAAACAAAAAAAATCAATACAAATTTTACAAATTTCAAAAGAAAAATAATATTAATTATAAATTATATTCAAGCAATTTTTAACTTTATAATATTTTCATTCAACTTTTTCTCTATTCTTTCTCAAAACTCAACAAAAAATCTTCATTCAAACCATTTCACTACTATTCACAAAATTCTGAGAAAGTGTCATTCCCTTAGTCCAATTACTAACCTAACCCCACAAATCTTACTAGCTACTACACATGACCACTGTGAAGAACCCTAACACACAAATTTGTAGCTCTTAACCCCAACCTCAGACAGAGATTGAAGGTCGAAAAAACAAGAAGTTTGCCAGCTCGCTTCTCCTAATTATTGACTTATCATGATTTGAAAAATGAACATAATTTTTGTGTTAGTTGTTGATCAGGATCAGATGGTACGAGTTCGCTGTTGCCACCAATATATCCTCAGGCCAGCCTCATGCAAGCTTAATTAATTAGGTGCATGGTTTGGATTGTTTTAAACCAACCCTCTGCAAGCTACCTTCTCGAGGGGAGTTTACATCAGCCTCAGCGTGGGAGCTAATTCGTGTCAGAGGAACTGACCAATTGGGCATGGACTGGATTTGGCATCACCTTCTTTCGAAGAAAATTTCTGTGTGCATGTGGAAAGCCAGATTCAATGGGCTAGCATTGGACTCTCGGGTGCAATCTCTTGGAATACCATTGGCCTCTCGGTGTAACTGCTGCACTCAAGGCTACTCGAAAGATTTAAATCATGTGTTGTGCTCTGGGAGTATTGTTGCGAACGTATGGAAGATAGCAACCATTTGCACTGGGACTTAACCATGTTCCTGGTATGTCATGGTGGGCAACGGTGATTCAGTGGTTCAGTGCGTCAAAGAAGTCAAGTCACAGGGGAATTCTTCTCGGCATTATCCCATCTATTATTACTTGGCATCTCTAGATGCGTAGATGCAAGGCTCGAATGGAAAACTCATTTGAATCGGTGTTAGGTGTTTGGTTGCCAGTTAAAGTTTGGATACGAAAGAATTCATCTATTATAGTGAAACAATGGTCTATTTCTGCTAGAGATGAGGCTATCCTTCGAGCTCTTGAAGTTCCATATGTTGATCGTGCAAGGCCTGGTCCGAAAATGGTCTATTGGAGGAAACCAGTTGATGGGTGGATTAAGTTGAATGTAGATGGGTGTTGCCGGGGCAACCCGGGTACTTGTGGTGGAGGAGGGGTCATTCGCGATGAGAGAGGTAATTTCAAAGGTGCGTTCTCTTCTTATTTTGGTCATGGTACTAATAATGAGGCTGAATTAAGGGCGTTAATAGTTGGTATATCTTTGTGTAAAGATTTGGGTTTTAATCAGATAATTATTGAGAGTGACTCCAAGTTGATTGTTAATTGGTTGAGTAGTTGAAAGTGCACGGCGTGGTATCTTTGGGATTATTGGGACGATCTGTTGATTTTGTTAAGAGACGTGCATTTCAACATTAATCATCAGTTTCGCGAAGGGAATAATGTGGCGGATTTCCTCGCTTGTAGGGCGAGGAAGGTTACAATTACACTTTTTCGGATATTGCTTTGCCACGTAAGTTGAAAGGCAATCTCAGGTTGGATAAAGCGGCCGTGGGATTGCTGCATGTTAGATTGTAACACTTGTTTAATAAAGAAAAAAAAGCTACATTCTCAAGGTAGTCTGACACTAATTTTCTTTCCTAAGAGTGCTAGTCCAACAGTACTAGTATAAATGTACATAGAATCTAATAGTTTTGCATCAGAATAGTTAATCTATGCAAATTTGATTGCGATGGTATACTAAACAGGTTAAGCAGATTGTGTCATATCATCTATTAATTAAATGGATTGGGTTCAAATTCGAAGGTCACGGGTTGACTCATATAGTTTAATATTCTTCACATGACACGAAGATGACCCAAAACAAGAATTGCCACCCCTAACTCCTGATATGGGAGGAGGAGGGTGCTCTTAATATGCCTCCCACCATGTTTGGCTAATAATATTGTTATCATAATATTAGTAATTCTTATATTATCAAAGTTGTCTATTTTTTGTTCTTTATTTTGATTTAACGCTTTAGGAAATAAAAGTTTTCTATTATCGTTAATTATTTTTATTAGTTGTTCTCACTTTTGATTATTATCACTTATTGCTCTCTACTAACCACAATGTATATGGATAACATGTCATCGTATTTATTAAGAGGTACGTGGTTACTATTTTTTATTGTTGCTATTTTCGTATTCAATAGATCTTGTTTTAGAGAAAATTAGAAATGCAGGGCGATGCTGGACGGTGGTCTCCTTCCACTCCCTCAATACTAAAGGCCAACTCTGAGATTTCTGTAATAATAAGGATGATCAAAACTGCGCGCTATGTCTTCAAAGAGAAGATAATTGATGATATTGACCTTCTACCAAAATAAGATATCAAACTGCTGCGTAAATGGATGCATCTCTACTGCCAAGTATCTAGTTAACTCCAATTGGTTGTTTGAAGTCTTTCAAAGATTGGAAACGTGTTCTCTCAGCCCACCTATGCTTTTTCGCCATTCGAGGAGGAGACGCTACGGTAGATGTGGGAGCCCGAATATTACCACCCCTGAATGTGACAAACTTATCAAATAATCTACTAAGAGTTTTCTTAACTCTAGCTACAATATGATCCGCTCAAGCCTTCCCGTTGACCATTTCCAAGCATATGCCATCCATCAATGTTGTATTGGGGTCAAGAGAACAATAGCTACGTATAAGAAAATGTTGATCTTACTCAAATCTTCCAAATACTTCTCATACTTAGGAGATGTTTGGTAATTTTTTTTTATCTCATTTCATTTTCAACATCATTCAAACGCAAATACTTTCAAACTAATCATTACAATTTTTTCAAACTAATTATTATAACTTTCCCAAACTTTCAAATAAAGTAAAAAAAATAATTCAACTTTTTCAAATAATATTTTAACTTTATAATATTTTTATTCAACTTTTTCTCTCTTCTTTCCCAAAACCTCATAAAGTATTATAACTCAAACCATTTTACTACTATTTACAAACAATTTCACTACTATTCACAGATTTTTCGTCTCATCTCATTCTCCAAGCATTCCCTTAGTCTTCATGTTCATTCCCATATCCCGTAGCCTACTTTCCTCACTCTCGTACGTTTCACCCAACTGTTTTTTCACCTGTCATGTTGACAATATTCATTAGATATAACGTACAAAGACCTAGAAATGGTGCTTGTGACTTTGTAGAAAAGCCTACAAAATTCTACAAAAAGGGAACTACATCCCAATCATCATCCCTAGGCCACCCCAATAAGTCAGAGGCCTTTTATACTATTGAGCCGTCTTCATCAACAAAGTTGAATTCCATCACAACCCCTTCTTGCATTCAATACCCGCAATCCTCATAATAACTTTGAATTTATCAAACCTAGCCAGATGGATAGTAGCCCTAAGTGATGGTACGGATGTGTCACAGCCACGAACGTTCAGTGAACACCATCACTAAATATATTGATCTTCTGTGATGGATCCAAAAGAGAAAATAAAAACCATCCTAGAAAGTCGTTTTTGTCACAAAAAATTTGTTGCAACAAAAATTCAATATTTTTCCTTTTTCATTTTTTGTCAAAAGATAAATGGTTCCTTTGCGAGAACAATGGCATTTTCTCATTATTTGAATTGCTTGGGTCAGCTCCATGAATCTTTTCATGCCATTTCAACTGTTTATATCTTTGTCTATATTTCTGAGCTAGATATCCCAGATTTCTGGAACTTAATTACGAGTGAGATCGAATAGATGATTTGGTGGCATCGAAGTCTAGCTAGCTAGGAGAGTTCGGAATCTGAGGCATGACCAGAAGGTGATCTGGGTATTCTTTTACTCGACACTGGACTCATCAATATTAGCTGGCTTTCTGAACTCATTCTCATACTACGCCCACAAGGGGTTATTTGTGGAGGTCTTACTCGTCCTTTTGGTGTTCCTGTGCATCCAATAAACAGAAAAAAAAAAGAAAAAGAAAAAAGGATAACATTGTCATCAAATAAATTAATTATTCAGCACTAGATGATCATCAACATATATGTGAATGGCTTATGCGTTTAAAACAGTACTATATATATTGTTCTTCCAGCTTGTATGTGATTGCTGCATGTGTCAAGGTAAAATATACAGCATGCTAATCATGAATATCTTCGAAGCACACCTAGTTTTATTTTGAAAAATAGTTTCCATATCAAAAAAATACCATTCACCATCTCTTGATGTGTCACCAAATTATTACAAGATAATAAATAATTTCTCAATCATCTGATGCCGCATCATAACTGCTATAGGCCGGTCTATCATCCTTATCTAGAGTTGAAATGATCAATGACTCATATAATGTTAATTGAGAACTGCTACAGATACAAAGAGATTATATAAAAGAAAACCTACAAACTGATGTGGCTTCACGTGATGTGTTAGATCTACTTTACATTAAAGTAACTTTACAATCTGACGTATTGTATCAATCCACATCAATTTGTGAATTTATTTTTGTGTAATCGTTTTATAGCTAAAATGCTTTTCATACTAAAATGAGGAGTGTTACAGCTACAAAAAAACCACAAGATTAAATCTTGACTTCATATAATACGTTAGATCTGCTTTATATTAAAAATAACTTTACAATCTAACGTGCTACATTAAACTATATTAGTTTGTAAATTTACTTTTATATCATCTTTTTATAGCTAGAGTGAGATAGAACTAGATACATAATAGGTCCTACGTAATTTATTGAACATTTAATACTATAAAAAAAATTCAGTCTGGAAAGTACGTACCTTGTTGTCTATTTACTTTAAAATCTGGAGATCTGTTTGGCAACGAGTTTCTCTTGTTCATCCTTTCAGGTGAAGCTAAAGACTTCCTTTCATTTGCAGGTGAGAAGATTTGGTCGTCCATCATTAGCATATTTTCATCCCCACAAGCTGAAGCTCCATCACTTCCTGATTCCGAATTTTCTTTTAGGTTTGAATTTGTTTTCTCTTTCTCCTCAACTCTGTAAACAAACATCTGAAATGGGACTTGTGATGTTGGCAATGGATCAGGGCATCCCATTGAAGAGAACTTCCTCAAGAGTCCAGACTCGATGTCAATGTAATCTACCATTGGTGTTGGTGGATCTTGCTGGCTACTGTAATCAGGATTCAGTGCAAGGAACCGTTTTACATAACGAAGAATCCTACAGATGGATGAGAAACTTAGCCGTTGGTTTGGATCGGAATGCCAACATCTCTTTGTCAAATTGGTCAAGTATTTTGGTGAATAGTATGGGAAAAGAGGTCTCTCTCCTGCCCTAATGTTCCTACTCATTTTGTCTCCTTGAAGATGGCTATCCTCAAAAGGAACTTTCCCAGTTAAAAGTTCAAAGCAGACCATTCCAAAACTGTACACATCAGACTTTTCTGTGTACTTGGTACTCTCTGCACTTCCATTCTGTTCTTGCTCTTCCAGAACTTCTGGGGCATACCAAATGAATGGGAGGGTTCCATTTTGATTTGAAGAGCTTTTTTGGCTGACATTTCGAACGGAGGATAGTCCAAACCCTGAAACTTTTGCATGACAGTTACCTTCTGTTGAGCTGCTGCCTCTTGCTTTGACAAGAATCTTACAAGGATTCAAATCTCCATGGTAGATTTTCTTGGAATGCAGATATTCCATTCCTCTTGCAATCTGAAGCATAAGATCGACTGCAGCTGAAAGTGAGAATGGATTCCGTTTCCTTGGGCCAGAAACCTCTTTGGTGTAGCTGGAGAGGTCTTTGTTCATAAGTTCCATAAGCAGATAACACTCTTTCTTTTCCTCATCAGTGAACCCACAAAGAAAGTGCATTATATTTGGGTGGGAAAGAGATAATAGGTTTGAAATCTCCGGAACAAGAGGTTCAATATCTCCAAAAAAATGCCTTATGGCAAAGCTTTCTCCCAACCATTGGATCACCTTGTATTGACTCCCACCCCCTAATCGTCTCCTCACCAGGTAGTCCCTAGACCTCAAAAGGATTGAACTTGGCAAGAGTCTTCCATACAGAGGCTCTGACCCATCTAAGTTCGTGGAAAGAAGAACATTGAGTTGTTTATCATACGTGCTCGAACACGATGTTTTCTTTTCCTGGAGCTTGTTTAGAAGTATCCATCTGTCTTCCTTCCAAACTGTGTCAAATCGATCACAAAAATCCTGAGTCACGAGGTACTGTTTTCCAAATTTCCACTGGAAAAGGTTGGAATCTTTATATTCTGTTCTATACTTGCTAAGATACACGAATCTCTTCTTTTGAACATCACCCTGATCCCACCCAGAAAACTCTCCTGCAGTCTCAATCGCTTCGATGACAATGGGAATGCTACAAAGCAAGTTGTGGATGTGAAATTCAATGCAGTCAGTGTTCTGATAGAGGGTAATGGCTTTAGCCCACCAATCCTTGGTTTCCAAGCACTGTCTAATATATGCTTCTCCTTCTTTGAAAATTTTGTGTAGTTCTCTCAGAGGCTGCTCAAGAACTTTCCATTTCAGGTTCTTTTCTTCAAACCTCAGGTTCTGTCTCATCTCCTCTGCTATTGTTTCGTAAGCGAAGCTGAAGATATCAAGCAACAGACAGCACTGCCGCTGGTTGATTTGGATATTGTCTCTGAAAACCATTAGAGTTTTCATGCTCCCTAGTACCTCCCCAATGTGACGAAATTGCTCCATCTCCTGATCATAATACACGCATTTGAAAGCAGTTCTCAAATTTTAAGAACGATCCAAAGCACATCACGAGATTCATGAATGCAGCAAAAGAAAAATCATACAGGAAAATAAATTTGTTCCAAATGGAACAAGATAAAAAAGGGAAATAAAGAGATAATTACTAATAGCTGTGCTGTGTTCAATGGAAACGAAGATGGCAACGATCAAATGCCCATAAAGCTGCCAAACAACCCAGAAAAAATTAACTTTTTCGAGATTTTCCTTGGAAAAAACTTTTTCCTTGGAAAATTTCTCGCGAGTACTGTTTCTTTGTTAGGAAGTAGTAGATGCGACACCAGTGGAGTTGTATGGTCCTGCGTTTGTGTGGGGCCGTGTGTCCGCAGAAGTGTTCCCCGGGAGTTTCGACATTCCAGTTTCGAATATAGTAATTGTCGGTTAATCGTTCTAACTGAATTCTTGAACTCTACGCGCGTTTTCTTCCCTGTAATTCTTCATGATGGGGTACTCAGAAGGACTATTTTTAACTAATGCTGCTGTTTCTACGAGTTGTTTTGCTGTTTTGAATCATGGAAAGCGCATTCTGTTGTGAATCGTGATGTTGGATTTGCGCCATCGAATTGATCTTCCACCAAATTTTCTCTCGGAAAATCCCAAGGAATTAAGCTGGCATATTTGTCTTTGGCTTCTTCATGATCTTTGAACCATCTTCTCGTCCAGCAGCGCCTAGGTATCATCATATGCAGCATTTCAGTTATTGGAGGTTAATGTGACCTTAATTCTCTTAGCATTTCTAGGCATTGGTGTTTCATGAGATGTCAGAGATATGTGGGGGAGATCACAATTGAAATCTAAAGTCACTTTCTTGAGAAATATTCTAGCCATAAAGTAATTAGATAAAAATAATCTCACAATTTAACATGAGCTTGTTTGAGATATGATGCAAATTTGACATCTATATAATATAGTGCCCAGTATGATGGACACCCCCCCCCCCCCGGCGAAAATTTCTAGAATAATAATATATAGAACTGCATTCCAGAAATGGTTCAGGAGTTGGGACTTAGGTTGACATATGATGGTTGCTACTTGTTAAGAATATAATACAAATAATAAAATTTACATCTTTTCATCAATTTAAATTTTTAAGACAAGTAATGTATCATAACATAGGTAAGAACATATAAATGCTCTCGATCTAATAAAAAGGTGCAAAAGCATCGAGACGTACATGATGTCTCATATACATAGTGAAAATGAGGAACCAAGTCCTACATTCTTGTGGACAGTGGCGGACCTACGTGTATCCAAATCTTTTTGAAAAATCAAAATATACCCTAGTTTTTAATCATAATTTTATAAATATAGAAAATGCCTCCCCCCCAAAAAAAATATATATATATAATCCTTGTTAACGTCGTATTTCGCAGCCCAAACAGTTCTACAAAGCCCAAGCTCCCTAGTGCCTGCAACTAAGAAGAAAGTGAGACTCCCGTGGCTTTCGAGGTCACTTCGATGCCTAAGTTAGTAGGTTGTTCCTTGGTGATGGAGAAGGAAAATACAATGTAAAGTAAAAGAATTACGTAGGTTGAATCGAGATCCTCCCGTAAGAGGGTTATCCCTTATTTATACCTTAGTCGAGCCTTTCAGTCGAGGGAGATCGTGGAGTGTCAGACACCAGGCCTGCCACCACCTATTCTCTGTCGCCTTAGTGGGGGCCAATCTGCAGCCTAGCGAGAGATCGCGCAATGTCTATTGTCCTATGTCTATGCGACCGCCGCTTCTCTGTCATGCCTAGAGACGTCAGATAGCCGGTGAGCCGTCCTTGACTCGTGAGACGCTCCATCGCGCGTAGGATTTCCTGACACAGACTTGGGTTGGCTCGTGCTTGGGATCTGGGACTCTTGGGTCGAGTGCATGATGATGTTGTGCCCACCCGGCCCGGTAACTTGATTTGCTAATTTGCAGACCCCAATCCTCCTGGACCTTGAGTCGACAGGCCCGGACAGACCGGGCCTGCGCTTACTTTACTTCCCGATCCTCTCGCCCAGAATCCTTGGCTCCCCTACGACAGGCCCGAGCTTTGTGGTTCGGCCTTCCTAGGCTTGGGCTCTTAGGAAGTGGGCCTTGGCTTTCCTAGGCTTGGGCCCTTCAAGAGCGAGCCTTTCCTCACAGTACTCCATGAATTCCTACCACAGATACAGGGTGGGAATTCCATCATTCCTCATCCCAGTCTGTTCCTTTGGTCCCCATTGCTTTGGGTCTCCTGAAGCCCTTCTCCCACTGCTTCGTGGAGACGACTCAGTGCCTGCTGGTTCGGCTTCCCGAGGGTGTCTCCTCGTTCCCGAGGTTTAGTAAATGCATTTTTTCGCTCCTGCGACCGTCTCGCTTCTCGAGGCTTGACGAGACGTGCGGACTATGCCTCTAACTGCTTCGACACCTTTCTGGTGCATCTCGCACACTCCTTCACCCCTTTGCCAGTAATACCCGGCTCGGGTTACTCTCACAGCTAGCGCCCTCCCTCCCGAATGGCTACCACAAATCCCTTAGTGGATTTCGGCCAATATACTAGGCTTCGTCTGGTGAGATGCACCTAAGGAGCGGCTCGGAGGAACCCCTTTTGTACAGTACCCCTTCGAGCAGCGTGAATCGGGCTGCCCGGTTCTTGACCTTTTGCGCTTCCTCCTGGTTGCTGGGCAGTTGTCCTTCTTGCAAGAACCTTCGGATGTCCGTTGCCCATTCAGGGGGGCTGTCGGCTGGGGTTGTAATAGATACTTCCTCCTCGATGGATGGGGCTTTGACTGTCCTGGTCATGGTATGCTCCGGAAGTTAGAGTTTCTCCTGCCCAGACGCAGCTTTGGCTAGACGGTCTGCTTCCTGATTCTCCGTTCCTGAACCTACTGGAGGTTAAAGTAGCGAAAACAATCCCGCTCGTTGCAGAACAACTAGAGGTAGTTCCTGGTCTGCGCTTACTTTACTTTCCGATCCTCTCGCTCCAAGTCCTTGGCTCCCCTACGACGAACCCGGGCTTCGTGGCTCGGCCTTCCTAGGCTTGGGGTCTTAGGAAGTGGGCCTTGGCTTTCCAAGGCTTGGGCCCTTCGGGAGCAGGCCTTCCCTCACAGTACCTCGCGAATTCCTACCACGGATACAGGGTGAGAATTCCATCCTTCCTCATCCCGGTCGATTCCTTTGGTCCCTATCACTTCGGGTCTCCTGAAGCCCTTCTCCCACTGCTTCTTGGAGATGACTCGGTGCCTGCTGGTTCAGCTTCCCGAGGGCTGATGAGACGCGCGGGCAGATATCTGGCCACATCCACACATACACCTACATGCATGCTCGAATTTTAATTACCAAATATCCGTCGAGGGATCCCACATCGTAATTAGATCATGATGTGGTTGGCAGTGGCCGTTATGTACTTGCTTAGCCTGATCTTTGCCTACATGCTTGGATCCTTAACTAATGTGGTAATAAATTGGTTATTGGACTCTATGTGCAAGACCCATTTGTCTTCTTTTACATTTCTCTTGGCCAGGATTCGAGAGAGGCTGTTAAAGAATCCCAGTCTGACATGATTTGCTGGTGTGTGCTTGTTGATATTGTGTGTGTAGTAGTCATTGGCCTATTCACCTACTAGCTTTAAGTTTTTGGGTTGGATACTTCAATGAAAACCTACCAAAGTGCAAGGAGAACTCACCCGATCAATCACACCATCACAATTAGTTGAAGCGAAATAGTTGCTAATTTATTGTTCCAGCAAATATAGCTAAAACTTGATTGATTTATTTGACATCTCAACAATGGGATGTTGCAGATTAATAGTCATCTACAACTTAAAATCTTCATCCCTTTTAGGTACGCTGTTGCAGTAATGTAGTCGTCCTCTTCACGATCAAAACTTAGAGAGAAAAATACATTTGAAGAGTTCAAGAAGATCTCCATTTCTTAATGTCCTTCTGACACCTTCAGAATTCAACATTAACTTTTAGTGGGTTAACCTGGACACTACCCATTTAACACATGTTTCATGTATAATTCCATATATAATAACACAATGATAAGATTAATAACTAGTTAACTCATTTATTAATCATGTTATTGGATCAATTCATTTTGACCCAAACTCAATTATATCAAACTCACGCTCACTTATTTTGTGTTGTGTTCATATAAAATTCGAAGATCATAACATATATTGCCACCCCTACTAGAAGCTCGCCCCACCTCCCAAGTGTAGAATTGGAGGATATAGAAAGGGTTTCCATAGTTGAGCCAAACAACAATTATTCCTCCAAGACATAGTGGGAGCACCCTATTTAGAGGCCAACCCTTTCTTCTACTTTGCTCTAATGGGGACGATCATACAAAAAAGACCTATTACACGTGTATACCCTCTGAAAATGAAAGACATGTTACTAATCGTTATAACTTTTTCAAATTCTCACATAAAATAAAATAAATAATTCAATTTTTTCAAATCTCAAAATAAAAATAATATTAAAAAAATATATTCTAACAATATTTTATTTAGTTTTTAACTTTAATCTGAACTCATCTTATCTCATCTGTAAAAATAAACAAGAATTAATATATAAGAAATTTAAGAAAAATATCCCCCACAACTTAAATTTAATTTGTTTTGGGTTTTATTTGTTGAGAAAGATCACGTTACTCACATATTGATATTGAATATCCCTTCAACTAGAAATTTAACCCTTACAAACTATCTAAAGTTTATCTTTTTCACGTTTAAAAAGTCACATTAGGGAATGAGTGCGGATCCCATTCTTCCATGAAATACCATGCCGCCATCACACCATGACAGGAAGGGAGGGGGCGTGTGAGATCATTATTTCCGTACACCTCTGGGCTACACGGCCGGTGTCCATTCTTCCCTACAAAATAATTTTGTGTACAGAAGGCCAAAGACCACACAAACCTGGCGATATTAAAACTTCGTTAAAACATTTGGGTGTACTCAACTGTATGTTAAGGTCAATATAATTTGTAATATGATAACAATAAACTTACTAAATACATTATTTAATAAGAATCACCGCAAGAGATATAAATTGTCTCAAAAAATCCCAATTTCATTCCAAAATAATTTTGGAGACAACAAAATTTCGTGTCTATTTTGTCTCTAAAAGACAGTCTCAAATGGTTTTTGGAGATGAAATTCAATTTTCGTCTCAAAAAATCACTTTTAGGGACGAAATTTGGCTGAACCAGTCGAAACTGTTCGAACTGGAGTTTTTTTTAGACGAACCAATTTTGTCTCAAAACATTGTTCGAATGGAATATTTGTCAATTCGAACCGACCCGTCCATTCAAACAAATTAAAGTTTTGATTCGAACAAATAACCATATTTGATCCTGTTCGAATGAACAGAGTGTTCGAACTAATAAATTTTGTTCAAATGACTTTTGTTCGAATATAAATTATGTCCGTTCGAACAAACATTTTATTTTGTGAAATTATGTCCGTTCAAACGGTTTTTTGAAAATTAATGTTGTTTGAAGAAATATTTTATTGTTCGAACGTTCGTACGAACTGTATTTCTTGTTTGTCATTTGAATTGATTATTTTTTGTTCGGATGGGTCTATTTTTGTTTGAAAAAATTTTTAAATGGTAATTTACAGTTCGAACTGGTTATTTACCATTCGAACGGTATTAATCATACAGAATATAATTTAATTAATTAAAAATATCATACTAGTATTACACAAATTGTAATTCAAACATCAATTGTTCAAATGTTTTGGAACATAATAATATAAAAGACAATGAAAGAAAAAATAAATTTTAAGATTGTGGCAGTGGTATAGAGTTTTGGGACATAATTGACTGCAACTATTCAAGTACAACTTTTTGTACCTCCGTTCCAGTCTCCTATGCATGTTCTCTTTTAATCTCGCCTCAAGATCCGTTGTTTGATCTAATCGGGTTAGTAACTTTTTTTCCTTAGACCTCAACCGTTCTATCTCAAGTGTTGCTTCCTCTAATTTCTTAGTCTTGTTGCCATTCGATCTGGCTCGAGAAAAGGATAATGATATTGAGGATGGCTTTACGCAACTTCTTAAGCCCCTCAAATATCCAAAACATGATCCAAGAACTTGAGAAAGGATCTGAACATCATTGACAGATGATGCATCAGATGGATCCACAACAGTTTCCTTAAGAGATATTATTTTGTTCTACAAAAATAAAAATATTAAAGTTAGTATAAGTAACAAAAATATTAAGTGACAATGAAATTAAAGAAACTTAAACTTATATAATTTGTCTCTGTTTCGGGATTGGCCCAAACATCATCACGATTTTTATGTGTTTTAGCATACAATTGAGTCAAATCATAGTCAACGGGACTTTTTTCTTTCTGCAAAAGGAAAATATATATTAGAACTTAAATCATAAAAGTGTATTATATGTTAATATTTAATGGGGACTAAAATAACTTATTATTTTGTTAGACAAACGATGAAAAGATCAAGAATCTTCATGATGGTGTATCGTTAAATTTGATCTATTTGTTTTGTTCACAATACTCTGTTGCTAAAAAAATATTAGTCCATATGTTTAATACATCTATCATATACTACTATAAAAGATAGTAGTGAAATTACCTGATAAGCAGGATCTTCAAACATATCACAAATCTTCTCCCATTCATTTGGTGGCATTGTTTGGAATGGATTTTGGCACGCCTCTATTATAGTACTGAACTTCTTATAGTGTGCATGACATCAACTTTTGTACCTCCAGAATGCATTTAACATCAGTTCCTCAACCGTTAATCGATCCTCTCGTTGGCTAAAATTAAGCTCAAAATCATCCTTTCAAAAATTATAAACAATTAATATAAATATAAAGTAACTTGAACGTAACATATTATATACTTAGTTGATTGAGATGTAGTTTATTACCGAGCAAAGCTTTTTGATGCGATCTTTCACATCTTGGAAAACTTTAGACCAATAGTTGTAGCAATCAGTGCGAGTAAGCGAACCAACATAAGAAGTAAGCCATGCTGCAGAATCTCCAAAACCACCGGTGTGATCATCAGGAATATCAACTTTAATTTTACCCACTTTCCTTACTTTCTCTATGCAAACACCTCTCGTAGTGCTTCTACATCGGCGCTGGCTTACAACAGCTATATATACAATAATTAAAGCATGTATTTTAATTAAATTATTTTATTTTATGGATATATTACTTAAATTGAGCATTAAATGTGACATTTAATTTGATAAAATACCTTGTTCTGGGTCTGGTGATGTTGGCTCACTATTCATGGCAGGTGAACCAAATGGGGAGTCAGTAATAGATGGGAATGACACACGTGTTACTTTGCGTTTAAGAGGCATATCTATTTGAAATTGTAACAAATTATTATTCAAAAGAACATTACGGATATTTATAAGAATAATACTTACAAAAATTCATGTTTAAAATTCATTCACTATCTGTTTTGCTGGACCAGTCACCCTTATCCTCACTAGACACTTCAATTGATTCATCTTCTTCCGATATTTCACCATCAATTACTTCGAGTTAAACCTATTCTCTATGCAATGGGACCATATCATATTGTCTTAAATCAACAAATAGATTGATGCTTACTTCGTTTTCTTGATATGCTTTTTCATTTGCTGGACTATCAACTTTTTCATGTGGTTCGTCTGCCTCAAGAATGTAATCATTTACATTTCTTGGTACAAACTTCTCCACTACCTACCATAGCTTTTCGTACTCCAGATCATCTAAATAAAAAACTTGATTCGCTTGGCAAGCGAGAACGAATGGATCGTCCTCATACCATGTGCGAGATGTATTGACACTCATAAAATAATCATCATTACGCACTCTCAACCTAGGATTTGAGACATCCCACCAATTACATTTAAATAACCAAACCATATATCCCCTATGTACTTTAACGCTATGATATCTTCCACAATTTCGTAGAAGTCAATATTATTATCCCCATGGCTTCCTTCAACTATGACTCCACAATTTTGAGTTTTCCTATATCGTTCTCTGTCAGTTGTGTGAAATTTATATCCACGCACCAAATAGCTTGACTACTGGATGGCCTTCCTGGATGGACCACATGTCAAAGCATACAATTCTGGTGAGATTTCTTATGAATTTTCACCATATTTCGATACAACCAACATCAATAAATATTATTATATAGAAAAAAAATGAAATTTAGTGGTATGAAGTTCGTACTATAAAATGAGGCTTTACAATAATACCATAT
The DNA here is from genome assembly GCF_004785595.1 of Juglans microcarpa x Juglans regia. Taxonomy (NCBI): domain Eukaryota; kingdom Viridiplantae; phylum Streptophyta; class Magnoliopsida; order Fagales; family Juglandaceae; genus Juglans; species Juglans microcarpa x Juglans regia. The sequence goes on from NC_054595.1 coordinate 5,884,078, forward strand.
GTTCAAATCACGAGGCAAATTCCTCTTCGTGAGTCTTTTTTATATCAATTACACCATTCATACGAAGTAGTTGTATATATTCGTTGTGCATGTTCATGTGAATGGTTAATTTGTATGAAGTTATACTATGTTATTATACATGGACTTAAAGATAATATTGATTTAGAGAATCATCACTAACCTTAAGTAGTGGTCAATCTCTGTGCAGTTATTCAAGACATACCATCGAGCTCTTTCAAACTCTCATCCAGATAGGTCGTAGACCCCTTGTGCGCCTATGAGATGTACGATCTAGGAAAACAGGGTAAATGTCGATGAGACTCTCATCTCTTGTCCACCTTCATAATTTCGGTCTGTCTTGTAAATCTAGTATCAACCCCACGGAAATACATTGAACAAAATGTTGCCACTCATTATCAATATATGACTCTTCAATTAAACCTTCTAAACGAGCTTTATTCCCTACAGATCGCTTAAGTTTTCCAAAAAAACGTTTATTAGGATACATCCATTTATATTGAACCAGGCCAACGACTAAAGCCTCACGAGGTAGGTGCACAGCCAAATGAACTATTAAATCAAAGAATAAAGGCGGGTACAAACTCTCCAATTTGCACAATATTACTACAATGTCAGCTTCCATTTTTAACAATGCATCAACTTTCAACGTTCTACTACAAATGTCTCTGAAAAATCCCTATAATTCTGTGAGAGTTGTACAAACATCTCGAGTAAGCTTTCCACGCACACCAATCGGCAACAGACGCTATAGAAATACATAACAATCGTGACTTTTAAGACCAGTTATCTTTCAATAATATGTTCAAACACATCTTGAAATGTTTGAAGCATAGCCATTGGGTAATTTGATTGTCATAAACCAATCACAAAATTTCTTTCTCTCATCATTTGAAAGTGTATACCATCTAATGGGTACATAAGCTGGCAACCCATTATCTTGCAAATGCAACTCTGGACTTATCCCCAACTCCTTTAAGTCTTTACGAGAGTTAGCTGTATATTTTGCCTTCCCTTATATTGACATCAAAGTGCCTAATATATTCTCACATATATTTTTTTCAATGTGCATAACATCTAGATTGTGGCGCAGTGTTAAGGTAGACCAGTATGGTAACTCAAAGAAAATATTTTTTTTTTTGTCCAATTCAACTCCACTGCGTGTTGTTTTCTCCTTTGAACTCTTGTATCTTTCCCAAATCTACATCCTCCAACAGCTCGATAATATCATTCCCAGACAACTCTGGCAGTGATGACCTGCACTCAACCCTTCTATCAAACATCGCTCTATTTGAATGCCATCTATGATAATGTGATAAATAACGACGGTGTCCCATAAAACATAATTTCATACCATGACTCAACTACTAGACTGTGTATCTTTATTGCAAATAGGACAAGCCATTTTACTTTTTGTGCACCACTCAGACAAATTTCCATATGCTGGAAAATCATTTATTGTCCACATCACTGCAGCATACATCTCGAACTCCTGCGACGAGGCCCCATCATATGTACTAACACCCTGATCCCACAACTCTTTCAACTATGCAATCAGTGGTTGCAAATATACATCTAATTCGTTCCCTAGTGACCTTGGCCCTGGTATCAGTAGAGTCATCATAAAATACGGATCCTCCACATACTTCCAAGGTGGCAAGTTATAGGGCATTAATATGACAGGCCAAATACTATAAGAAGTGCTCATATTGACAAATGGATTAAAATCATCTGTTGCTAAACTAAGACGTACATTGCAAGGTTTTTCGGCAAACAATGGATACTAGACGTCAAATTTCTTCAATTGTAAGGAATCTGCAGGATGCAGAAAATTTTCATTTTTGGACTATTTCTGTGTGATGACAAGACATATCTTTCGCATTCAACCAGGATGTAAACAATCTTTGAAATAGAAGAAATAATGAAAAATGTATTAACACTTTTTAGGATACATTACGTTTATCGAATATCCATCTTGACTCATGACACACTAGGCATGAGTCAAATTCTGCATATTGCTGCCAGTAAAGAACACAATCATTTTTACAAGCGTTAATGATACTATAATAAAATCCTAGCCCTCACTTCAATTATTTCACTTCATAAGAATTACGGGGTACTACGTTATCCTGAGGAAGAGCCACTTTAAATCATTCTAGCAACATGTCGATGGCCTTGGCAGAAATACGACAAATAAACTTAATATGAAGCAGCCTCACGCTGAAAGACAACTTGCTATGACGAGTGCACCCCTCGTACCTCTCTTTGTGCATTCTCTCACAATCTTCCAAAGTTTCCATTCCTTCAAATGACTGTACAGATGTACCTTTTTCATCTCTCATCCCAAATATTCCTGCACCCAGATTGCCTAACGTCTCAATTATATCCTCTTCATTATCATCACTGTCATCAGGATCATCCACATTAATATTGTCCATGTCGATGTCGTTACCCTCCTCCATTTGATTGGTCTGACTAGTAAATCTAATTCCTTTGGGAAATGGTTTGCCATGTAAGAGCTAAGGTAAGTATTTAGGATCGATTCTATTTATAAATAAATGATCCTCCACTACCACCAAATTATAAAAACTAATATTTTTACACTTCTTGCACAGACATCTTATAAATCATCGACTGTCAACACTCATGCAAGCAAACTCTATAAAAAAACTCCACCCCTTATGCATACTCTTTATAGTCTCGCCCCAAGTCTATCTCCCAACAGCATCTAACTTTTATCCATTGTATTTTCATTACTTGTCAGATGTCTATAAAAAAAATCTAATTCATGGAATAAACACTATCAAGAGTATATTCATACTTGTTTACTATTTATTTTATAAGATAGTTGATCATATCTCATTAAAAGGACTATCATCTATATCGCATATTACTCAATCCAAAACTCTAATGTTAGTAAAAATTTCAGCAGCATTTCCCTACAATTCTCCAAGTATGCTAGTCATAATAAGTCATCGACCCTATTCATGGGTAGAGAAACTTACAGACCACATACCCGAAGAATGTAAGGAATCATTGAACCAAAATTTTAATTGACTAACACAAGAATTTAAACTGAATATATCTACCATATAGATAATAGAATCTCAAACTGTTCACTTTGGACAATTCAAGAGTTTTACCCAAACATTCTTTAAGAGAATATTTGGCCACATTTTCAAACGGGTCTAAGGTTCAAGTACATATAAAAATTACCCTGAAATCCAAAATTGTCTAACTCCTACAATTATAAAATAAATTTGAAAACAAATCACATTTCAAATCACAAATACATTGCAAAATTACATTACTAATCACCAATATTATAAATTTTTATAAGTATTAATTATAAATTTAAGTATTAATAAATGATATGTTATATTATATTTTAAGTTTCCATTTTAATTTAAGTGCAAAGTATTTTGTAATTATACTATATAGTTTTTTAATTAAATATTTTATAAGTATTAATTATAAATTTAAGTATTAATAATTGCTATATTATATTATATTTTAAGTGTCCATTTTAATTTAAGTATAAAATATTTTGTAATTATACTATATAGTTTTTTAATTAAATATTTTATAAGTATTAAACATTAATTTAAGTATTAATAATTCCTATGTTATATTATATTTTAAGCATTAATTTTAATTTAAGTGCAAAATATTTTGTAATAATTATTAATTTTTTTATATTTTAAGTATAATTTATATATATATTAATCTTTTAAGTAAAATCTTGTAAGTAAAATCTTATTAGTTTGTTCAAACAAGATTCTGTTCGGACAAAATTCTATTCAAACGAACATTATAGTGTTCAAATGGGACAAGTCCAGATTCCAGACATGAAACAAAGACAAAATATTTGCCACAAAACAAAATTTTCACAAACACAATCACATAAGATACATATTGGTATAGGATACATTTTAAGTGGGATTGCACAAACACAAATATACTAAAAATCTTAACATAATTAATTAAAAACTGTAAATTATCAAAAATCTAAAAAGTAGAAATATTACCTCAAATTTAAGCAATCCAAACAAAATATGAATCTACAATACCTATATAAGCATAAAACACATTATGGGAAAAATCCTAAATCATGTGCAATAAACTAACATTAATGAAACTCGAAATACAAAAAAAACAAAAAAATAAGTAATACCTCTTATAAACCTCTCCTCTCTCCCAAGAATCCCTTCTCTCTCACTAAGTTTGTTCCTCTCTCTCTCCACAACTCTCTCACACATACAAAATCGTCTGTCGTGCTCTGCCTCCAAAGAAATCCAACTTCATTGTGAAAATGAACTAGAGATTAAGGTATTTGAATCAATGAAGTCCCGTTCGAACTAGACATTTACGCATTCAGACACAAAAATTTTAAATAGGTGCCAAATCTGCCACGATTTAATTCACGCTCGAACGTGTAATATTGTCATTCAAACTAACAAATTAGTCTATATATAATACTTAAACTATAGTAGCTATATAACTAACAAGTACCATATATATAACTTATTAATATATATTAATTATATTAACTTGTACAGTTATCATAACTTATAATAGTAACTAGTAACTATAATTAGTGTTATAATATTATATAAACTATATGAGTATAGTAATATATATAGTAGCTATATAATTAAGTTAATTATACTAAGTACTTAGTATGTTATAGGTAATAGAATAAGTATATTACAAATAGTATACTAAATATATTAAATAAATTAAAGTATTATAATACTATTATTAGTTTTATTTTTATATTTTGTACTTTGTAATATTAGTATTATTATATTACTATTAGAAATATATTAGTATAATAACCATTCAAACAGATATTTATCACGTTCGAACGAGACACCACAGTCCTTATATACCCAGTTCGAATTCAATGAAACAAATCATTCCAGTTCAAACCAGCAGCTGTCGAGTGCAACGATTTTGCCCTTATCTCCGTCACGAAAACCGCCACTCAAACACCATAGCAACCCCACATTTGAACTTCTAAGAGGTATGGGTCAAATCTCCACATCTATTGTTTGGTTTTATGTTCAAATGGATTGTGTTTGGGGGGGTATGGATTTCGAATCCAAAATCCCCCATTTTGGTGTTTTCCATAGGAATAATATCAAAATAATCAGTAGAAATGATTAGGATTCACTCCTTAATCATTTATAACTATTAAAACAAAGGATAACATCTAGATTGGATTTTTTCATTCAGGGCTGAGTCGACTCAGCCATGGTTGTTTGGCATGTTCCCGTTCGAACGAACTCTAGTCCGTTCGAACGCTCAATTGTCAAATAGATTTATTTTGGTTCGAACAAAATAAATTCTTTCGAATGAATACAAATTGCCGGTTTAAATAAACAGAACAGTCCATTCGAATAGATCTTACTAGTGCAAACAGAATATGTTTCGTTCGAACTTATTATTTCAATTCAGTTCAATATAGTATAATTCTTCAACAATATAATTTAAAATTATGGTTAATTATATTCTTACTTTCCTTGTAGTTAAATAGTCTACTAGTGACATCCAACAGAAGAAAACGAGGCCTATACTTGTCAAGCGTGAGATCATTTTGTCTGACTTCTTCGATCTTTCATGGGATGGACGGAGCATACAGTCCATCTTCACCTTGCGGGGATAGACACCGATATGTCAGTAGCAGGGGATTGCATATCCATAGATGGTCGGTGAGTTTTACTATGCCATGGGAGAGGATAACGTTGATGCTCTATTCTACATCATAGCGGTCCGGGGAGTGAACTTTCTCTCCCCGCATTATAGTTGAGTTCCTTGATATCCCGCGCATGGGCGGCGCATATCCTGCAGACACACTGGCCGCATCCTCAACGCTAGCGCTGAATGTAGAGCCGGATGCTAGTGAGGATGAGGATCTACCTGATGATGGTCTCACAGACGATCAGGTCCGTCAGCTAGTGCGAGACCCTTTGGCTCCTCAATATGATGGGAGCAAGGTGATCCGACAGGCCGATTGTATAACATTTTTCAGAATGCTTAATTTGATTATTGGCTATAATATCGATCCAAAAAAACACAAGACTGGCATTATTCCAGACTTATTTGTTGATAGCACGGGAGGACCCCATTGATCTGGCATTGTTTTTCTTTTTTCACATTCGATCGGAGTCACACTATTCCAGTAGATGTAGTCTACCATTTGCATTGTTAATATCTAACATTATACTCCGATCGGGGGTTACAGCGTCTATGACTGAGCGAAGGTCGCCACAGATGGGGCTCCCTAACAAGAACACATTCATCAAGAGCAAGGGACACTTGCCGAATATTGCACCAGAACAGCCGAGGGCCACGCCGACAGATCCAGCTTCTAGTAGTACTACTGATGTTGAGAGACAGCCTCCTAGGGCTACTTTGGATCAGGTACGAGTTCTATTTGTGGAGTTCGTTGAGCCCATCATGGAGAAGTTTAGGGATCTGGAATGACACATTAAAATGTTACAAGAGGATGTTGATCTACTTAGCAAATAGATCGTTTTAGTTATTATTTTACTTTTTAATGTTTGTATTAGCTCTGTTTGTAGAGTTCATTGAGCTCATTATGAAAAAGTTTAGGGATCTGAAATGACATATTAAAATTTTACAAGATGATGTTGATCTACTTAACAAATAGATCGTTTTAGTTATTATTTTACTTTTTTATGTTGTACTGAACATTATATATTTGGGTTGTAATTAATGTATAGTTTTTATTTTTTGTGTTTGCTACCTTGTTTATTTTTTTCATTTTACTTGTTCATGATACCATCTTTAAAGTTATATTTATATAAATTTAACATAAAAGAAATCACTATAAAGTTTTGAAATTAATTACATAAAATTTATTTATAAATATTTTAACTCACTAAAAATCATAATATATAATTTATACACATTTTTATATTTTGAAAATGATAACAAATTAATAGAAAAAATTTTCCTTCGAGCAAATAAATTCAAGTTCGAATGGTATTTAACTTTCCCTAGAAAAAATAAATTAATTTACTGCCGATATTATTATTCGAACAGATTATATATTGTTCGAACATACATTAATTCCATGTTCAAATCTATTTTGTTCCGTTCGAAAGGTTTTTCTTTTTTGAGACGATTTTGTTTGTCACAAAATATCTTGTTCGAATGGATATTTATCCGTTCGAACGAATTTAGTAGCTCAGGCATTTTTGGAGACTAAATGTAAATTTCCTCACCAAAAATGACTTTTAGGGATAAAATTTAATTTGTCCCTAACAAATTTTGTCCTTATAGTGAACAATAGCAACCACAAAAAATATTAATAAGAAAAATTAAACATCATGTAACAACTAAAAAAAAAAATAGCAATATTAAATCCTAATACCAAATAATTAAACTTTAAGCTAAATAGTACATGAAGAAGATATGACTAAAACCTAAAAATAATAATTATATATGTTAAGAGAACACAATAATAATAACAAATAGAAAGAACGTTGACAATGATAGAAAATCAAAACAAAACCAAATGATAACAATAATAATAATAATAATAATAAATTAAGTGAAGAAGGGATGATTACTGCACGTGTAATTGTCATCGTAAGAAGGACTTGAGAGCAAGGTTTTGAATAACGTGTCATACCGGCCGGCACATCCAATATTTGTCGTGGGGGAGATAAGTGTTTCGTATCGAATCAAATACTGATCACTTCAGTGCATTTTGGCCAATATTGGCTAATTTTCAGTGTATTGGCCAAAATTTTGTATTTTTTTTTTTTTTTTAATTTTAGTGTATTTTCATAATTTTCACTCAAATTTTCACATCTAAAGATTATTTTCTTCTAAAAAAAAACTATTTTCTTAATTTTTTTAATCCCCTTTTTTTGAGAACTAAAAATCAAATCTCTACTCTCCTTTTTGTGATGAAGATGAGTGTTTATTTCTTTAATAGTTGAATTGAGAACTTAGAAATATTACTGAGTTTTATAAATATATGTTTTAACTTTCCAAGACTTGCATTGATGTTATTTTGAAATATAATTTATACATATGTAATTAATTTATCTATATATAAACTATTCCGAAACGATACCGGTACCAAAATATTTCATTTCAATGCCTTAATCGAAACAATCACCAAAATGAAATTCAAAACTTTGCTTGAGAGTATTGCCTACGCGCACTTGACAATTTTGGCATAGCTTCCTACAAGATGTTATCTACCCAAATATCAAAAACATTATATAATATGTGAGAGAGAGAGAGAGAGACCAATGCCTTAATCGAAACAGTCACCAAAATGGAATTCAAAACTTTGCTTGAGAGTATTGCCTACATGTACTTGACAATTTTGGCATAGATTCCTACAAGATGTTATCTACCCAAATATCAAAAACATTATATAATATGAGAGAGAGAGAGAGAGAGAGAGAGAGAGAGAGCAAAACTCCAGTGCCACATGACTACCACTTCCACTGTGATTTAAAGTCTAGAGCATCCTCAGCCATCCTAATTCATTGAGTTCTGTTATATACAGTCATTTTTTCATATTTCTTGCGCACTTTACTGGTATGATTAGCCAAATTAAGTTGTTATTTTATATTAAAAAATTGATGGAGCCAATTAAATTAGTGGAGTGCTCAATGATTATGTAAGTGACTATACATAAAATTTTTATAGCTCATTGGCTCAGGAAAAAACAAGTATACTAAATAATCATGGGTTGTGTTAGACATCTAATCATATCGAGGCAATAGTCAAGCTGTCACCTAGTCACCAGACTAAAAACAACTAATTCATAAAGTAATGTTGAAAGAAATATGCACAACCCCTTAACTGAAGCTCTTGGTGATGTAATTTCAGAAAATATTAGGTATGTACATATGTTAGGCATTGCCAGTATTACATTTGGTAGACAGGTTTAATGTATTTGACCTTATTTAGAAATTTAACTGCTTTATTCTACCATTGATAGAACTTGGCGAAGAACTTCTGACTGATTTTTTATTTTTATTTTATTTTTATTATTATTATTTTATTTTTATTATTATTATTATTATTATTTTTTTTTTTTTTTTTTTTTTTTGGGACCGGATCTTATTCTACCTTTGATAGGGAATGAGATTTAGTGAAGAGCAATAACACTCGAACGGATAATAATAATAAGAATTATGAAGACGGTTGAAGATTATAAAGGATGGATGATGTTAAAAATGATGGATGATGGATGATGAATAATGATGATGGATGATGATGATTGATAATAAATAATATGATGATGATATAACTACCCTAGTGTTTTATCCTATTCTAAAATCCTTTTCTTGTCTCTTTAGTCATTTCTTATACATTTGCATATGAGTACGTATTGATTAACAGCCACCACTTCATTTTTTAAACCTACTTTCAACCCCTAAAGCATCTTGTTTAATTATTCATTGATTATTACTTTACATTGTTTAAAAGCATAACCATCACATAGGACAGGTGGTGATTTAAAAGCATAGTGCTGCCAGATACAATGTTTAGAAAAACACCACCACCAACTTCCCTAGTCCAAGCCACATCCCACATTTTAATTTTTCAACAAATTTCTCATCACCAATCATCATATATACTCAATTAAAATCACAAATTGGAAGCAGTGCCAACTCAGTAGTTTGGCCATTAAGACAATAAGTAGTGATAAACACACAACACTTTGCCTAAGGCTCCCCAAAGAGCAAGGCCCCAAAAATTATAAATGCCTTGGTACATTTTGATAAATTAATATAAGGTCAGAAATAAGATAGAAATTATAAGTTCATTTATAATTATGATGATAAAAAGCTCATGCATTGAGTAAAAAAAACCTACAATTCTTTCAAAATATAAATGACATTAAGTGATATCATGTTAAAATCAAGCGGTCTCATCTTAAACTTTTGTGGGAGTCCCCAATTAGGACTCCCAATTGAGGATTGTACGTAGACAAACTCTTTGGTAATCTCTCTCGACTCTCGCCTCTAACCTTAAAGCATTATATAGTTGAGTGGAAGTGGGAATTCTACTCGTTCGTTCTGGTCGTTGGTGGGTGACCCTGATATCGTATTTTACCCAAAACATGCCATTTATTCGAGTAGGGTTGGCTGGAGCTTTGTTTAGTCAAAGGGAGGTATGAAAGTAGAGTTGTATTCCAGTCTATTCAAAGGAATTGTCCGGTTAAGCTTGGCTCAATTATATTGAATCAAGTTCGAGCTTTTCTAAACTGACCGCCAACATACCTAAACTTTTCCTTGAAGCCATGATAACTAAACATGCCTAAACCAAGTTAAACAAAATTCCGAGCAAAGTTTACGGAAAAGTGCAAGAGGCCATGAAGCCAAAGCTTGCATATCAAGATAACTCACCCAAAGGTGGGGGAAGAAATATGAGTAGTAGCTAGAGCTCTTGGTTTCGAACGACGACACCTGATTCCAGATACTGTTACTGGATGTCTTTTACAGACCTCCAGAATATACAATAGTCTCAGTTACAAACAAAAGCTCCGTCTTTCTTGTCATCCAGTATCAAGATGCTGATAATGTATTCCTCAGCAGCAGCCTATTCTCCAACATCAAAGATTTTTTATGATGCCTTTGTCTTGCTCTACGCAACAGAAAATTTCTTCCAAGATGAAGAAGACAAGACACATTGCCAAGAGAATAATTTAGAAAAAGAAGCAAAAATGTTTATCTTACAGTTGCTGAGAAAAATGTTACCATGCATATCATGTTCTCTCATAATCGACTACTGGGAAAAAACCACAAAACAGTTCTTAGTTTCTGTTCTCTTTTTCTCATAAAATACCAATATAATATATAATGTAGGGTGACAAATGTGAAGAATTGAGTTAATATTTCGGGACACCTCTAATCCCATCCTTTAGGTAATTCAAACCCACAAGATAAAATCACAAAATATACTGAAACCTTTTGGGAACAGGGCATTATTTATCTCCGTAATTTTCTCTGTAACTCTGTTATCGTAAAATAAACAAACGATCTCTGTGTGGAGTGAGAGAGAGAGAGCTCAGGAATGAACCACAGTAAATATACATGGAGAAAAGCGTTCTGTGTTATTATGGAAGGGCATGCAAATGCGTTCTTGCATTGTCAAAACATTTATTTGACTTGGCATATCAATAAGAAGCCAAAAGCTAAAGAATATCCAGAAGGAAACATAGATAGGAAAACAAGGGAAAACCATTTATAAACAGACTTCAGCATGCTTCTAGCTCATTATTGGAGAAACGAGAAGGAAAAAATTACCCCTAGTTTACCTCTCTCCATCCCCTTACCTACAATAAAGAGAATATTTCTTCAATAATTATCACACTTCAGTCTGATATTCTGATCTCAACTCCCAGAATGTCCTTCACCACCTCGTATGTCACAAATGCAATTGCTATAGATGGAACTACCTGGAAAAGTAGGCAGCACATCAAGCAAATCCTTAGATATGTTCATTAAACTCTGACAGATGGGTATTAATTTCATGAACATACTAAATTATCTGATTATCAGTTACATTTCATTCAAAAAACATGATTTGTAAAGAAAAAAGTCTACATAAACCTTAAGTAGATGGTAGAAAGTGGAAATTGGAGGCAATCATGGGTGTATTTGCATCTTAAGAGGCACACTTACTGGGTAAATTAACAAGCAAGGGACCGATTTTCAATATTTAAGAGCTGGAAAGGAAAACTATGCTTTTACAGGTCATAAAAAGGTAATGACTCCCTGAGGCACAAAGGACCAACCTCGTTGTATAACCATCCTTCACTTCAAACCCTAAACATTTTTTTTTTTTATATATAAGTAAAAATATTGTATATATCAAAATGAGAAACCAAGTACATTGAATGTATACACGAAAACACCTTACCCAAAATGACCCAACAAGCCCCTAATGACCCAAAAAGCCTATAAAAAAAAAACCACCCAAAATACACCAGACCCGACCCCGACCCTTGCTTCCCGTAGAACTAAAACTCTACCCGAACATCAACCCCAACACCTTGATTCCCACTAGTTGAGCTATCACCCTTAGCATCATAGTTGATTGTTGAAAAAAGACGTTGTAACTCCCTACTTTTCTTGAAACTTGATTTGGTTTCAAGCACGCCGGTTGCCTCGATCACAGTAATTAGTTTTTTAAATTGGTCTTCACATCCTCCATGTGAAATTCCCATGAACTCCTGAATCTTGTTAATTTCAGGCAGAATCCAATTCACAGTTGGAGGAAGAGAGACCAGGGGAGCCACAAAATATCCCCAGACAGTATCTAACTGCACTCCCAACTCTAGATATTCCTCTATGCAAGGCACCAACGCCAAACCCATTGGTTCTTCAGTAGCTCCATTCGTTCTCTCCAATGGTATCGGGGTTTCCATTAGAGATTTTGGGGTGACAGCAAGTCCCTTCACCTCTCAGGTGATAGCGGATCCTACATCTCCTTCAAACCTCGGCAGTACACCATTTTCCTTCAACTCTGCCAAGGTTGCCATAGTTTCTTCGAGGACCAAGGGTGTAATACTGACTATCGGTCTATCCTGTTACATGAGACGAATGACATTCCATTAATGATGTCTCTACGCAAATACCCAATGTAGACCCCACTTCAAATAATCCTAATTTCCTTTTTACCCGCCATACTCTCTTCGATCTGGTTATAAGGCTAGGGCCGAATCCAATCTTCCGTTTTTTTAAAGGATTCGGGCCTATCTTGTTTCTTACCACCCTGTTGCCTCCAGCAAAAAGCCGATCTATTTTCGTAGACAAAAAAGTTATAACTGCCTTCAACTCAACAAGTTGGGTTTCCATCTCCTTTAAAGAATTGTGCATCTCGACAAGCTGGTCCTAAAGCGTGATTTGCAAACCCCTCACTCTGAACCCCCGAATCATGACCCGTCTTTAGAGCTACCGCATAGGATTGCCTCGCCACTGAGAATGTACTTGGGTCTTTATGCACCTCCAAGTTCTCCCTCTCTGCCACGCCACCTACATGTCTGCTATGCAACTCCCTAACAGAGTCATGTCCTACAGCACCTTGTCCTTCCAAGCCGTCACTCCCTCTCTTACCAAAGGCAAAATGACGCAGCACCTCTCCATCCTTCTCCAGCCATTGCCCCCCTCTTCAGGAATGAAAATAAAATTCCTCCGACCACCACCACCATACTCCTCCACCGCCATATAACGTCCTCGAGCATTCAAGCAGCGAAGCACCATGAAACTGCGTCGACCTTCCCGGATAGTGGAGAAAAAATATTGTTTCTTATCCTTAGTGCACACTTCCATGGCCTTGGCCAACCACTATACTGTTGTTGAACCCAGAACCAACTTAGATATCACCCTTCAACTCCTTTTAGTAATGCCCAACATGCTCCCCTCCTTCACCAGTATAAAGGATTTAGATTCTATGACCAGCTCCATAGAAGAACCCATACTAACCCACTCCCCTTCTTCAACAACCATTTTTCATCTCAAAGAAACTAGATCAGAAATCCGTTGAGCTAACTTTGACAGCTACAAGCACTGCAGAGTTGTCTTGGACTCCAGGTCGTGCTCACTACAAGCACTACAGAGTTGTCTTGGACTCCAGCTGCAATACTGAGATCGTGCTCATAGGAGACGCCGGAGTACTCGCCGGAGCCTTCTGAGTCGACGACACGACCAACAGAACCTTCGGGAGGATAGACGGAGTACTCTAAGAGACAATACAGCGAGATCTAGGTCGCCAGAGGTTGGACCAACGTCGGATGGCCCTCAGCGAAGTTGCTGAGGTTCATCGGCTTTATCTGTGACGACGGTGCGGTGTCTCTCACTGGCAAGGGTGAGTGGCGGCATATCTGGTTCCTTAGGGTTTTCAATCTTCGTGGTGGTTTCTCTCTCCTCAGGACCGACGCTGGACGACCCTCAACGAAGTCACCAAGGCTCGTCGGCTTTGTCTGTGATGTCGGTGAGAGGTCACTCGCCGGCAAGGGTGGTGGCGGTTTCCTTAGGGTTTTACGTACGGAGAGAGTTCTCAAGTGTACTCAAACGCTAAACATCAATCACAGTAGTTTAACCCAACTGTCCTACACGTACTAGGAACCACATTCTAGACTCTGAAGAATAAATAACTCCACAAAAGGGATAAATGTAGCATTTAGGGGCCCACATCTGGATGAACCTTAGGTAGGAGATCCCACAGCCCAAATTTATGACTAGATGATTGGAGAAACGCAACTCTAAATCTAATAACAATTCGAAGGATCAAAACTCACAGATAATTTAAAACCTCAAAAGCAGCTCAATATTTCAGGCATAAATCATACACAACGGATAGCAGGCTTGAGTACTTGACAGCCAAATAAAAGGTCTACATGCCACAGCCATTCATAATATTTAGAGGCACTTCTCTTTTTTTATTTGTTCCTCTATTCAGCCAGTGTGATTTTGGTCCTAAATCTTGATATTTCTATATTCCAGTGAAAAGAAGTGCCAAAATACCTTGGTGTCAGGAATAATGGAAATTCCCTTAGCAGGTGAACCTAAAATGTCAATTTGACCATCCAAAACAAAAATTCTATTTGGAAAGCGTCAAACCAATTAGATCTAATAATATTCCCACACTTCTCAAAACATAGATCGCATATAATAGGAGACTGACCTTCACAGAATTGGGGACCAAACCCTTGTACAATGCCCCAAAGCCCTCATGTCGAACGGTTTTCCTGAATGCATCAATCATACCAGTATATTCAAGTGGGGCCTTGTTCCTTCCATCACCAGTAACAACAGAAGCAGCATTATTCCATCCCACCATCTGCATTCGTCTACGTATGACATCAAGAGGATACGCAACCGTTTGTCCAACAGTTCCAGCAGCAGCTCCACACGCCAGCCGTGTTGTCACACTCAACTCGTTGTCTTCAACCAGTCCAAATGGTTTAGTTTGAATTAAAAAATCCTTTAGAGATTCATACACAGAAAAGTTCAGACCCACATATGGAATCTGCAAACATCAAATGGAAAATATAAATTTGCATACTATACTTCAAGAGTACATCTTTCCAGGATTACACAAAAATTGGGTGAGAATTTTTTTTACAAGTAAATCTCGTGAGAGAAACTAAAAGTGCCTAAAAAGAATACAAGTAATTCATTATGCATCGGCAGAGAAGGGGACAAGAACAGATGGTATCTAATATTTTAATTTCTCCATCCTTCATTAAACTCTTCTTTCCCAGTTACCTCTAAACAGCAGAAGAAAATCTAGACCAACATTAAGTTTTGAAATTTATCACCAATAAATGTACAGATGTTTGTGTGTACGTGCTTATGCGTGCAAGTGTTTGTGTGCATGGAGGTTAAACAGTATCAAAAACAGGAAACAACTGAAGCACAGGCCATTATTAGAGTGCAAAATTATTAGGGGTTATCCAGCCCTCTCTCTCCTCCATCTACATTCCTTTTTTTTTTTTTAGCGTTACCCCAGGAACATTCCTCCAATTTTCCCATCAATTCTTTCTACCATATTAGAACAAGAAGCACTCAAACTCTTAGATCACGAATTCAACTCGGGGCTTACAGCTCCTTATGGCATGTTGTGACGAAGATTATACAAACTAGTATTCTAATCAATGGTCGACTACAATAATTCTAATAGGAGGCACAGACAGATAAGAATCAGGAGCTTAAGCCATTTAGTCCTTGTAAAAGAATAAATAAATAATCCTTGCAACCTGAATGCAACTTAATACAAAGATCCATACAATAAAGTATTTAACAAAAATAACAACTAATACACAACATGAGAGTAACCATTTGAAGTCTAAAACCATACTTATCAATCAAGATACCAGACTCAAGGTATACTTGGTCATGTTGAGGCCTAAAATTTCATCAGCATCTCTATTATTTTGGAGAAAGAAAAATATAATCATGGGTGGAGGAAACATTGCCAAAAGTACAAGGTCGGCATGGTTGCTAAGATGAGCAGGGCTTTAGCTGCATGCAGATGTCGATATGATTACTGGGAGATATTGTGCTTTTTATTTCCTACATCCTCAATGATCAAGAACACCATACAATGATCCTAGTTGTAATAATCTACTCCAAAGTAATGGCAAAAAATATGAATAAAAAATTACTTACAACTCCAATAACAGAAGGAAGCCAGCCCTTATATAAAGCCCGTGGGCCTTCTTCCCGGAGTACAGTTGATAGAGCATGGAATATTCCTCTGTACCGATAAGGAGAATTCTCTGTCTGCAAATATACGACCAAGAAAAGGTTAAACACTAAAAGTGGAAATTAACTAATGATCACAAAAGGCAAAGATATTTTATATGAAATGAATTTCCATTCACTTTGATAAATAAGCTTCCTCTAAAAGATTAAAAATTTAAACCACCGCTATCATCTCTTTTTGCTGCCACTATTAATGGAAGCTCTCTCTGACTTTTATGAGGGAGCAAGCAAGCGTGATGTTGTGCTTAACATTTTTCATCTTTTATTTGTAGATGATACCTTGATATTCTGCAGGGAAAACTCGGACTACCGTCATCCTTTTCATATTTTAAAGCTGTTTTTGGGTTGAAAGTGAATTTCTTCAAGTCAGAGCTGGTTTATATGGGTAATGTTTATAATGTGGGATGGTATGGTTAGCTTATAAGGGTGCAAGATATCCTCTCTGTCTATATAAACATATTGGCCGACCCTTGGAATTATGTCTGTTTGAATGATGTGAATGTGAAGACTAAGCATTGACTAATTGGGTGGAAGAGGATGTATTTATCTAAAGGTGTTAGAATCACCTTGATCAAGAGTACTCTCTCTAAATTGTCTACATATTTCCTGTCCCTATTTTTCCTTCCCACTGGCATGGTCAATGGTATAGAGAAGTTTCAGCAAAAAAAATTATGGAGCAAGTTCAGTGAAGACTTCAAAGTAGACCTGGTTGACGAGGCTAGAAAGCGCTCCCTGATTTTTTACGGAAGTTCAGAAATACAAAACTTTCTAAGTGGCTTTGGGGTTAAACATGGTTGTTCTTGGGGTGGGCAGTGTTCTCATGAGGTGTATGTACAGGGTGAGGTTATGAGAGAGAGAGAGAGAGAGAGAGGATGAGAGCTTTTTTTAGTCATACCAGATTTGAGGTGGATGATGGCTTTAGGACTAGATTTTGACATGACTTGTGATGCGCTGACAGAGCCCTCAAAGAAGCTTCCCCAGAAGTGTATAATATTGCAGATACACAGGAGGCTTTAATGGCTGAGCTATTGGAGTTCTCCAATTGCTCCCGTCATGGAATGTTACTCTTTTCATATTGGCCAGGGAATGTTACTTTTTTTAGAGCAGCTCATGACTGAGAGGTTAATGCCTTCACAAAGTTTTTCAATCTCTCCTGCGTCACTAGATTATGTCTTGTAGGCGCCGATAAGACTCTTTGGGCCCCTTCTAAGAAAGAAAAGTTCACTGTTTGATCTTTCTACAGGGTCTTTAAACGAGTCCTTCCCTTCAAATAGTATTTTGCAAACTAAGGTACCTCTGAAGGATGCTTTTTTAGCATGGAATACTTAAACAGATCCTCACCATATATAACCTAGGGAAACAATTATGGGAAATCGGTATTCTAAGTGCAAGAGAGAAATCTGTAGATCACCTTCACTCCATCGTGAGATTGTCATCGCCTGGGGGAATGATATTTTAGGAGTGGGTTTGGCTAGGCTTTATGCCCAGAAGGATAGTAAACCTCTTTGCCAATTGGAGAGGATTATATAGAAGCTTTCCCAGAAATGTATAATATTGTGGATACACAGGAGGCTTCAATGGCTGATCTATTGGAGTTCTCCACTTGCTCCCGTCATGGAATGTTACTCTTTTTATACAGGTAATGGAATGTAACTTCTCTTAGAGTAGATCATGACTGAGAGGTTAATGCCTTCACAAAGTTTTTCAATACCTTCTACTTCACTAGATTATGTCCTTGGGCCCTTCCCGAGAAAGAGAAGTTCACTTTTCACATGAAATACTTCCTTAAACAGATCCTCACCATATATAACCTAAGTTAACAAATATGACAAATTGGTATTGAATTGCAAGAGAGAAATCTGTAGACCACCTTCACTCCATTGTGAGATTGTCATTGCTTGGCGGATGACTTTTCCGGACAAGGCTTTATGCCCAGAAGGATAGACCTCTTTGCCAATTGGAGAGGATTATATTGAAGCTTTCCCAGAACTGTATAATACTGCAGATACACAGGAGGCTTAAATGGATTATCTATTGGAGTTCTCCAATTGCTCCTGTCATGGAATGTTACTTCTTTAAGAGTACCTCATGACTGAGAGGTTAATGCCTACACAAAGTTTTTCAATCTCTCAGAAAGAGAAGTTCACTGTTCGATCTTTCTACAAGGTCTTTAAATGAGTCCTTAACTTGAAAGAGTATTTCACAAACTATCTTCAAACGAGTCCTTCCATTGAAAGTGTATTTTGCAAACTAAGGCACCTCTGAAGGATGCTTTTTTGCATGGAATACTTCCTTAAAAAGATCCTCACCATATATAACCTAAGTTAACAACTATGAAAAATCAGTATTGTAGGTGCAAGAGAGAAATCTGTAGACCACCTTCACTCCATCGCGAGATTGTCATTGCCTGGCGGAATGACTTTTTCAGACGAGTGGGTTTGGATAGGCTTATGCCCAGAAGGATGGTAGACCTCTTTGCCAATTGGAGAGGATTATATTGAAGCACATAGAGTGCAATGGTGTGAAAGATGGTCCCTATCTATCTAGTATGGTGAATTTAAAAGGACATGAATTACACAAATTTTGAAGATCAAAAGCAGATGATAGAGGAGCATAAAACTTATTTATTTTCAATACTTTATTCCTTTGAGCAGCTTTCCTTAATTTTAATAGGCTGAGTTTTCATGACTTTCTTAATCGTCTTTTTCTAATTCTAGTTAGGTGGTCCCCTTAAAAAAAATAAAAATAAAATAAAATTGTGAATCCCTAGTATATCGTTGTGTACTTGGGCTATCCCTTCTCTGTTCTTTAACAATAAAATCTTCAATTACTTAAAAACAAATAGAGATGCTGATTCCCAGAAACTTCCAAGAATGTATTTACTTCAAGCTATTAGAGTTAGAAAACTATGTACCTGTACAGTTAACCTGCCTCGTACCAAGTCCATTGGGTAAGTTGCAGACATGGCAATTATTCCAGCACATGCCCCAGCCCCAAGACGTAAGAGAGGAGTGAGCTGAGCATCTTCTGCATGAAATAACGAGAAAAGTACATTATACAACCGGCATGTCCACTTAACTTTTTTTATAACTGGAATGTCCACTAACTACCATCTTTCCATTTATGAATCCTAAGACACAATAAAGTTCATCATCGAATTGTCTAACTAATGAAGTCCATCTGTAGGCCATAGGCATAAATTTATAGGTTCTAACTTGAAATAGTAGAAACAGGTGCAAAGCAAGCGAATGCACTACTCACATGTAGTATGCTCATGCTTTATTAAATTAAAATGAGGCTAAACTGCATTTTTTTATTCAAAAATTCCTTTAATTATTCCATGTGTGACCACGAAGGAACAAAGAGTGCCCATGTAATGCCCCAATGAAGGCCCAAGCCACATGACCTATACTTCAAAAGAACTAGTCAATGATACAATTGGAGTCTTATTAGAACCATTATAAAGAGTAAAAATTTCTCCTTCCCAAGCAACGTAAGATCCTATACACCACCTACCATTATCAAAACGGGATATCACAATTTCCCACCCTTAAATTCCCGACGTCCTCGTTAGGTCAATCTGACGTGGGTGGCACGCCTCAAGTGCCACATTTCTAGTTGGGATAGGCTCTGATGCCATTTGTAACGCCCCAATAGAAGGCCCAAGCCACATAATCTACACTCCAAAATGACTAGTCAATGATACAATTGGAGCCCCATTAGAACCATTATAAAGAGTAAAAACTTCTCCTTCCCAAGCAATGTGAGCACTCATACACCACCTACCCACCCTTATCAGAATGGGGTATTACAACCCATCAAATCATTCTTGTACCAAGTATCTCCCCCCCCACCCCATGTCTCTTCATTCTTCTCAAATCAAAGCAAATTATTATGTTTCAACCAAGTCTCCCAATGAGTCTTGTTAATGCAAAAACAATTACACAACCCATTAATGTGAAAATATTATGGTCAAGACGAACATACCATTGCCAGTTTTTTGCTGATATAGACGCAAGATTCCCCTACATAGAAATTTAAAAAATATATATATAATCAATTGTCCTCACTAATCAGTGGATATTTCTCTTTCTAACCATACAATTACTAATACGCCTATACAATATCAAAGAATGTATAGCTATACTACTTTATGGTAGCTAATGGCGAAAACATTCAAGTTTAGTTCATCACACAGTATCATTACTTCATATTGATAAGACCCAAATTGGCCCTGCCTTGGAGAGGTTCCCCGACATAAAAAAATAAAAATTGCTAAGACCCAGACATGCACATAATGTAGAAGTATCTGAAGGGTATATAATAACTTTTCCTCTCCTTTAGAAAGTTTCATGTGATTCAGAATTATAAATACAATCAGTAAATTCACACATGACAGCTACATCTTTAAAGTTAACAACACAACCAACAAACATAGTTTGGCTCAAGTTCATGTTTCACTGAATTTGCTAACGATAGGAAATTAAAATTCATATATTGGACTACGGGTGAATTCGGTCCGGTCGGTCCATACGGTGTTTTTGGGACCAGACCGGACCACTTCGGTCCACGCTTTTCCCACTTGGACCGAACTGAATTTCCTTATGGACCGGACCAGACAGTTAAGTATCGGTCCGTTCCGTCTGACCCAATCCCAAATGGGTCAGTTTTATATTTTTAGGTCCAACTAACCTTTCTAGCCAGATTTCGGCCCAAGTCCTGACATTTTATCCCATTCTCAGCCTAAAATTATTTATATACAAAAAATAGAAAAAAAAATTGAAAAATAATCAAGTGTAAATAGTAAAGTATGTATAAATGTATGATGTATCTACATATGATGACATAAATTATCATATGATTTATGATATATTATTAATTGATAGCATATATTATTAATGCTTGCTTTCAACTTAGGTATCTTAAAAAGAACTACCTAGTTACTTTAATTAAGTGTAAATAGTAGAGTATATATGAATGTATGATGTATTTATATATAATAACATAAATTATCATATGATTTATGATATATTATTAATTGATAGCAAATATTATTAATGCTTACTTGCATCTTAGATATCTTAAAAAAATTATCTAATTACTTTAATTAACTGTAAATAGTAGAGTATGTATGATTGTATGATGTATCCACATATGATTACACAAATTATCATATGATTTATGATATGTTATTAATTGATAGCATATATTATTTAAAATTTTATATGGTCAATGATAATAGATTAAATGAAAATTACATAATTAACTTAAACAATTACTATATAAAATAATATTATCTATATAATATTTTTTAAAAATATATATTGTTCAGTCGGTTTCAATCTGGTCCGGTCAAAAAATCACAGACCCCATTCAGTCCCACAAATAGAGAACAAAACCGACCAAACAAATTTTCGGTTCGGTTCGGTTCGGACCGAAAATTTTACACCCCTATATTGGACCACAAAATAAAATCCACAAACACAAATTAAAAGCATAAGATAGATAATAAAACACAGAACTTAACATAGGTTCTGAGCAGAAAACCTTACTTTGAAGCCTGTTCATAGCTGAAGAATTTGACTGCAGAATTCGGAACAATACGTGCACAGTTAGTACCATTTCCTTTGAACAGTCCACGAAAACCCTCAGCTCTCCATATATATTTCAACCCTTGAATTGTTCCATTGTATTTTATGTTATGGGGATTCTGAACCTGCATATTGCCTGAGCTAATTAACATATCATAAAATATTTCACTCAGAATTTCACTTGGAAAAGAAAATTTTCCATACTAATGAATTTGGGTCCGTAAACATTGATTCCAAATTGCGAGATCTTGTAGCACTTACTAATGGGGCCTTTACGCTGAAGAAATTAATTATAGACAGTAAAATAATTAGATCTCTCCTCTTCATTAAAATACTTGGGATTCATGATCCCAAGAAAGATTGGTGCATGATCACAGAATTTTTCTATCAGGTCTCAATGGCTCTTTCACAATATCTATTTCCAATAATTTCCCCATAGATCCTTTCTATCCATATGACAGGAAATCACGTAAAGAATGGGATATATCCTGTCAAAGTGACTGTGCATATATAAACAAGTATAAGTATCAATTGCAATTAAAAGAAAGAATAACTGAATATAAATGAACCTGGAGCAGTATTTTCAATCTTTCCAAGGGAGCAACAGCTGTGCGTGACCTGCATAGACATGAAAACTTTTCATTCTATGAAATGGCACTACCATGAGAATGGGAAAGAAATGTGCAGCATGCTGTCTCAGCCATCAATCAGCAATGCTTAGGTGCAAACATGAACTAGTTAATAAATATTTCCACCAAAGCAAGTTAGAAGTTAGTGATACCATAGTTTGCCAAGGCAGCTACATTTTATAAAACTTGGAAAATTCTGGAGGAAATACAGTTTTTCTAGCCACTTCTTGTGGAAATGGGATGATTCTTTTATATCAGGTCCCATATGAGAATAGTAACTAAATATTAACAATCTTAAATTTCTTTCTTCTCCCAACAACCAATAAAAATCTCAGTTTCAGTTGATTATCCTACTTTATTTTCGCAACTAGGCATTTGAGGCTTGGAGATGTTAGAGATAACGTTTCTTTTTTCTTTTTCTTTTTTTTTTTTTTTTATTTTGGCTCCATCAGGGAACAGCATCCCGACCAACTAATCCCGGGGTGCACAGGCCCTCGGCAAGGAGTTTCCGCTTGTGCACCTCAGGGAGATTTCATTTCTTTTTTTTTTCACCAGTAAGCAACCAGAAACACAAAAGAATCAGTTTTCCAGTTTTGATCTCCCATTTTTCCTCAGCAATCCAAATGTGCAAAAGGCATTTGACTACATAGCTAATAAGATTCAATCCTTTCCATCCTCTTTTCCAGATTTTCCAATAGTCAAGCAAAATTAAATAAATAACAGACCAGGAGTTCCGTTTCCATTTCCTTTATAAGAAAAACTCGTATAACAGAAAAAAAAAAAAAAAAAAAAAAAAAAAAAAAAAAGAATGAAAATGCAACTCACACGCCTCCAGCGACCCCACCAGCGACCAGAGACTTGCAAATACTGAGAACAGCATAGCTCGGAGCTCTCACACCCTCTCTAGCCAGTTTCGCCTCCTCCGCCAAATTCACGATCGTCGACACCGCTGATTCGCTCTTCACATCCTCCGAAGCCATTGGAAGAAAAAATATATCTATATTTAAAGGGGAAAAAAAAAAAAAAAAAAGACCCTCAAGGAGAATAAACAGCGAAAACAGACAGAGTCCTAACGTCTTCGTTTCGCTGACGAAATCGGTTTCACGACGTTCTTTTTCCACACGGATCAGATGTCCGGCGATGATATTGAAAGGCTCGAGCCTTTCCGCGGTTCAGAGTTCACTGTGTAGTCGCAGGTGTGGTAGTGACGGCTAGGGGTGCAGAGTGAGGGTTTAACCGTGCGATTGGCCACTAAGTGACGCCGTTTCCGTTTGTGGCCTAGGGAAGTGTCGTCTACGGGGTTGTTGAGAAAGGAGCGATAACATTTACAACTGCTCAAACAAATTTTATTTCGAGTATTTGTATAAGAGGAATGAGAAATTATTTTAGTATTGTATATTTTGGATTTACTGTATAGTTATTTCTAGTTAATTATTTCTAATATTTATTTGGAGAGATGTATAGTCTAGATGATATTATATCATGTGTACAAAATAGATACTTCTAATAATAATTTCTATCTATATTTATTTTTTATATAATATAATTTAATTTAAAAGATAAATTTTAAATTTTATGAATTAAGAATTAAGTATTGGACAATGCTAGAGTCGAGAAAACCCACCGAGGAGTTGTACCAAAGGTGTAAGCTTTTTTGTTTCTTTTTTTTAAAGCATTTTTTACGTATTTTTTTTAAATACAGAAAAAAATAAACAAACACAATACTAAGAAATAAACAAAAAACAAATCTTAAAAGAAAGAAATAATCGGTACAAATGATAGGTACATATTATTTTTTTAAAATATTATCATTTAAGTGATGTAAATAGTGTGCTATACATATCTATTTAAGAATAAAATAACTCTAAATAAAATATTACTTAGAATATAATACAATTTGAGATGATGAAAATAATTCATAAAATTAGATCACAAAAATATAAAACAATGAAAGAGAAAATAAAATTATTGAGATTGCCAATACTGAAATTAAGGTTCTATTTTAATACTAAGCCCTAATTTGGATTCGGAGATGAGTTGAGATCAATCTCAACCCATATAGTAAAACTATCTCCAATCCAAAAATGAAGTGAAGTGCATCTCATATTATTCACATACAACAAAATGCTCCATGATCGTTACTTTTTACTTTTTAAAATGGACTTTTTTTTTTCACAGGTGTAATGAAAACTCCTCTGCCCCTCATCCACCCTTTCAGGCACCCCTCATCTCGACGCTGGGATCATCACTATGGGCAGACACACCTCGTGCTGTCATCAATGCTAGGCCTCACCAGTTCAACTCACTTCACGGCATGGGCGAGGGGGCACCCCTGCAATCATAGTCGATTCTTCTTACGCAAGGGTTGAAAGGGCTCATTTGGATACATAAATAATCTCACATCATCTCATTTCATCATCACAATTTTTCTAAATTTTCATCCAAAATATAATAAGTAATTCAATTTTTTTAAATTTCAAAATAATAATAATATTAAAAAATAATATTATCATAATATTAAAATTAATATTATAATAATATTTTATTCAACTCATTTAAACTCATATCATCTCACTATCCAAACGAGCCCTAAGAGTATTTCAGATGATTTGTAAATAGTAGTAAAATAATTTATAAATAGTAGTGAAATAATAGTGAATAATTTATAAATAATAGTGAAATAATCTGATAATATTTAAAAACAATTATATTTCCAAACATACTAATTTTCACTTAATTAATTGAATATGAAATTATAAATTTGAGTCTGTACAACAATAAAATAAATAAATAAAACATGTTCTGGTAATATAATTTATAATAGATTTGACATTATTTTTTTTAATATAAAAATGAGTTGCTTTTCAAATAAATTCCACGAGCTATTATAATTATTTTTAGTTTTTAGCATAATAGAATTATGTCGGGATAGAAAAATAAAACATAAATATAAACACACGCGTACGTACGTGTGTCGTGCAAGAGTGAGCATCTTGAACAGGAGACATTGGACAGGAGACATCTACAATTAACCCAGGATGCGCAAGTTTGAAGTTTGTACGGTTTCAGACTTGTTTGTTACAACAAATAACAATAGCGGAAACCTAAAAATAGATTTTGACGGCGTTGCATAATGCGCATTGGCTGGGTGGACCCGTCCTGCCTGTGTTTTCCTTTTACGCCAAGTGACGATGGCGTGGCCCATGGCTCCCTGGAGTTTAGTTTTTTTTTTTTTTGTAATAATTATTATTATTTATTTATTTATTTAAGCAAGCATTTATATTATGTAGATATAATATAAATATAAATACTCCAGGAAGTTTAAACTTCCTAGCTTATTAAACTTTCAACTAGGGGGGATAAAATTAGGAAAATACTTTAAATACAAAAGATTTACACAACAGTAAATTCACAAACTGATGTAGCTTGTTGTGGTACGTTAGATTGTAAAATTATTTTTATTATAAAGTAGATCTAACGGATCCCATGAAACCACATCAGTTTGTGAGTTTAATTTGTATAATTTTTTGTGTATATAACAGTTCTCATTAAATTAAGAGGAATATTTCCAAGGGCCTGCGTTGAAGCTGCCTATTGCGCCAAGTTGAGCGCACATCGAATTTCAGATCGATGAATTTTAACAACTTGTCAATCTTCAAAGTTGCTAAGTTGATGCTTGATATCACTTATAATTGGTTGCATTTTCCAGTCCATTGAAAGAGTTGGATTGTTGATGGCATGTGCTACCAAGCTAGAGTCACCTGCTACTATGATTTTGTTCAAAACCATTGAAACTGCCTCATGTATAATCATTCTTGTTGTAGATGCTTCTCCTACATTTGGATTAGTACTAGGAATGTGATCTGTCTTAGCCAGGATTGTAGTACCCGAATTTGATCTACTAAGAGCAGCAATGATGCTACCATTATTCCTGACTGCCACATCAAAGGAGAGGAGGTAGTAATCTTTACAGAACAAATGACCCTCATTATCAACCTGTCAGTTTTTTAGGGACCAAAAATTTTTATGCTCAATGTAATTCTTTCCCAAGTTGGTGAGAAATTCTATCTGTGATGGATTTTCAAGATTGTGGACAACTTTATTTCTTAGGAACCAGAGATTATCCATCGCAAGTGTTGTAAAGATTTGAAAAGAGTGATATTCACTTGCATATAAATGAAGACTCAGAGGGATTTATGATATTTTGGATCCAATTTGGGACAGAGAGATCAAAAAGTGAAGAGATATCTAAGGGCCAAGGAGCATTTCTCCATAGAATCCAAGAATAATGCATTTCAAAAAGAGGTGGATGAGACTTTCTTCCTCCAAATTACACAAAGGACAAAGGAGTTGGTCATCTTCCAAATTGATTATTCTTTTTAGGTTGAACCTGGTTGAAAGAATATTATAGGTAACTTTACAGAGGAAAAGTTTGAGTCTATCTCGCATTTTAATCTTCCAAAGCTTCTTCTAGTTGATATCCTCATTCTGAGTTGGATTTTGGTTAAAAACCAATGCTAAATAGGCTGATTTTACAGAAAAATTGTCAGTTGTGTGATGAATCCATTTAATTTTGTCCTCAATGTTATGAAATCTGAAGTTAGAGAGTGGAATCTTTTCAATTCCATTAGCAATCTCAGTATTGAACATTGATGGAGAAGAAGAGTATTCCATCTTCTAGGTTCCTCAAGAGTGAGTTCAGAAGCAGTGGTGCTTGGATAGAATTGATTGTTATTCTAATTTGGGACAGGTTTGAAATGAGCAAGAGTGAGAATCCATGGATCAATCCAAAATCTAGCTTTCGTTCCATCATTGATTTGGTAACAATAGCTAAATTTTAGAAAGTCCCTTTGTTTCAGCAAACCTTTCCAAATCCAAGAGTTAGAGGCTTTTGGAGTTGCCTCTGAAAATGATGAATTTCTCAAGTATTTTCCAGTTAAAATCTGTTTCCAAATGTTGTTGGAGTCAGTAAAAAAAAAAAACCAATTTTGAAACAAGGGCACTATTGAAGAGGGAAAGTTGTTTAAGCTCAAGACCTCCCATAGTTTTTGAAATGGTTTTCCAAGATTTTGTCATATATTTATGAGAGTTTTCAAAGTCCTTTCCCCACCAAAATCTTCGAAACATTGAATCTAGATTTTTTGTTACAAATATGGGAACCACTGTTGTAGTCGTCACATAAGAAGGAATTGTACTAGCTACTGCACGAGTGATAGTAGTTTTTGTAGCTTGAGAAAAGAGCTTAGATTTCCAGCCTTGGAGTTTGGTCTGAATTTTTTCTTGGATTTCAACAAGGAAGATTTTTTTCTTTGACCCAACAATCAGTGGGAGACCCAAGTGTTTGAGATTGGGGAGGAGGTTTTTAGGTTTAGGATCTCTTTCACTAACTGTTTTATATTTGCTTGAGTGTTGTTGTTGAAGTGAATGGATGATTTTCCAATATTAACTCTTTGACCAGACCAAGAATTGTAAACCTCCAAACAGTTAGCAAAGGCCCTAATAGTCTGTGTAGTAGTTGTTCCAAAGAGAATAATATCATCCGCAAAAAGCAGATGTGATAAGGAGGGACATCTACTGGACAGTTTTATACCTTTGATATGGTTTTGCAATTCTTCCTTGTGAATGAGTCTTGTCAAAACCTCACTATCCAGAATGAAAAGGAAATGGGACAGAGGATTCCTTGTCTCAACCCCCTCGATGGCTTCAAAAAAACCTTTGGGTGAACCATTAATGATGATTGAATAAGAAACAGTGGTAATACATTCCTTATCCAATTAGTTTGATTGAACACAAGGCTTCGAAAGATGCTAAGGATAAAAGACCATTCCATATAATCAAAAGTTTTTTCCATAGATTTTAATGGTCATTTGTCCTTTTTGACCTTTCTTCCTCTTGAGGTGGTGAAGAATTTCCTGGGCCAATATAGTGTTTTCTTGGATAAGCCTACCAAGTACAAAGGCTACTTGGTAGGGGGAGATAATGCTTGGGAGGATGAATTTGAGTCTATCAAGAATTTTGGCACTGATTTTATAATAGACATTTGACAAACTAATGGGACGAAAATGATGAATTTCATTGGAGTTTTCTTTTTTTGTTGGAACAAGAGCGATGTTAGTGTGATTTAACTCCTTTAAAAGTTTTTCATTGATAAAAAAGCTCTTTATTACAACAACTAAATCGTACTTGATGACCTCCCAATAAGTCTTGTAAAACAAATCTGTGCAACCATCAGGTCTAGGACCTTTTGTTAGTGGATTTGTTTTACTGTTTCCCATATTTCTTCATCAGAGGGAATTTTGCACAAGTTAAAATTCTCCTCTTGAGAAATTTTATTAGGGAAAAGATTTTCCAAATCATCTGAAGCTGCTGGGTTTAAGGATTGGAAAATTATTTGAAAATGATCTTGAAATTTCAGATTTATAGTGTGAGAGTTAGAAATCCATTGACCAAGGCCAATTTTCAAGCAATCAATTATGTTTCTTCTACGCCTGATTGTAGTGGAGGCATGAAAAAATTTGGTGTTTAGGTCAATGGTTTTCAACTAATTGATTTTGGATTTTTGTCACCACAAACCTTCCTCTCTTTTCAGGAGAGTGTTCAAATGTTCTTTGAGATTATTCTCCAGATTCGGTGGGATTTGTTGTGGAGGTTGAGATTGAATAATATTGAGAGTGTTGTTCAGATTTTTAATCTCAGTTTGTATGTGACCAAAACTTTCTTTATTCCAAACTTTTAGAGCAAGTTTTGTGGCTTTGAGTTTTCTTGTGAGAATGTAAGCTGAGGTTCCATCTATGTTGAAATTCCAGGCTTTTTTTATGATATCAAAATTGGAAGGGTCTTAAGTCCAAAATTCCTCGAATCTAAAGTCTTCGGGAGAGTATTGGGATTTAAGGTATTCAGTGGGATAGGGGAATGATCTGAGGAGGTCCTAGTGAGATTAGTAATGTCTGCTTCAGGAAATAGGGAGTTCCAGCTAACATTTGCCACCCCTATCTAATCTTTCATGAATGTTGTTTGGACCTTACCTATTATTAGACCATGTGAATGTTGGGCCAGAAAATCCTAAATCTAAAAGCCCATATTTCTCCATATAAAGATGAGATATCTAGGAGCATATGTGCAAGCCACTGGTTGGCCTCCAATTTTTTCCGATTGTAACAACACAAAATTAAAGTCTCCTATGGAGAGAATTGGCCCTGCGAACAACTCAGTTATACCTTCTAGCTTATCTCAAAATTTCTTTTTTCTTACAGAAAGAAGCAGGACAATAAATCAAATTTAGCAACCAAGGCATGTGCAAAGGATCCGAATAGACTAACACAGATATTATATTAGGAGAAAGGTTAACACAATCAACATCAAACCTAGGGTAATATAGTAGCAAAAGACCACCACATTTCCCTATCGGGAGAAAATTTACATACTGAGCTAAACCTAGAGTATTTACAACATTAGGAGTATCAGAAGCATTGAGCAGTGTTTCAGAAAGGAAGATAGCATCTGGGTTGTGAACCCTGATGATGGCCTTGAGGGATCTGATTTCACAAGGTCAGCCTAAACCCCTGCAATTCTATGAAATGAGCTCTATGGATTCTCTAGAGGCAATGAAGACCCTGCCTTATCAGTCATTGGATTTGTGGGAAAAAGGTTTATTATCTAAGAATAAGGTTTGTTACCGACATTTTTCTCCTTTGGCTTGAGGTACGACGAGAATCTTGAAACCCTAGTAGCTCGGCTTCCTCTTTTCTTTTCCTTCTTCTTAGCTTTTTTGTTCTGGTTCAGTTCTGGTAGCACTTGCTCCTGGACACCTCTATTAACGTTTTGCTCTTCAATCTCTTGGCTTCCTTTATCTTCAACTGGAATTATTGTGCTAAAAAAAATCGATTGAGAGGTTGGTATCCCACACTATTGTCCAGTGTTAAGTTTTTTCTCTTTTTCTCAGTAGTGGCAAGGGTTGGAGAAGCTGGGCTTTCAACAGGGGAGGTGAAGGGTAAACTGGTTTCAGGAGGTTTTGCCATTTTTTTTTATTATTTTTTGAGTGGGCTGGGGCAATTTGAAATGTCCGTTGAGCTTGGGTGGATGTTTAATTTGGGCTCAATTGAAATGTGTTGAAAGCTATACATGCTTTCCCCAATGGGCTCACCAATATAGTTAGGTTATGATTGGGCTAGCGTGCTTCAAGTGGCCCATTTTGCTTTTTGAACTGGGATATGATCTACTTAAAAACAGACCGGTTTGACTTAGGAGCTAAACCAAAGGTTGTGTTAAGTACTTGTTGGGTCTTCTTACCAAAGAGGCATGCGTGAGGTTCATTTAATTTTGTTATGCTTTGCTCTGACAATGTGTGATAGAGAGCAGAGTTCTTTTGCTGATTGTTTGCATCATCTGAGATCAATTGCATGGATGAGATAATTTTGGCTGCTAAGGAAGGGGACATCAAACGAGTTGGCATTAAAAGCCCTTGACTGTTGGATTGAAGCGCCGACTCTAATATGCCTCCCACATTAAAACTCTGCATGAAGTTTGTCTGGGTGCTTGGATGTGCGCCACGTGTTGTTGTAAACATGCATGGATCACTTTATGGATTACTTGGAGGGGAAGACTAAAGAAGATGATGAACAGTGGCAGGGCTTGATTCTCCTACTAGAATAAGTTTTTCTTTCATTTTTTCCCCAACTTTTTCAATAAGTATCGCTTTTCCTTTATCCATTTTCCCTTCTAATACTTCTTTCTGTTTCCCAGACCCGATTGTGTTGTGAGACGCAGGTGCTTGTTCTTTTGGCTCCCTTATATGGATTGGAGGCAAACTTGGTGGTCTTTTTTGTGCTACTAAACTGGGGGCAGCTGACTGTGTTGGTGCATTCTGTTCTTGCATTCCTTCTCCTATCCGATTGAAATGACAAGACTCCTGCGTATCGGCTCTCATCCACTGTCCAAATATAGGTTCTACTACATTGCCAAGGAATATTGGGGAGCTTTGTTGAACATGGTCTAGACTTCCACAACCATAGCAAAATTTCGAGAGTCTTTCATATTTGAAAATAATTCTTGCAAGAAGTTTTTTGTTCTTGGCAGTGAAAATCCATCAAACGATGGCTTTGTAGTGTCTATTTCCACTATGATATGTAAATATTTTCTTGCACTCATGGTAAACATAACACTTTGATCAACTTGTAACAGGTCACCCATGACTCTTCCTATCTTCCTTGCATTGTTTTCTATCATCAGTTCTAGCGGGAGCCCATGTATTTGCACCTAGATGGCCGAATGAACGAGGTTAATTTCTTGCAGGCTTTGTCCTAGTAGCCACTGTTTAAGGATTATGTGATAGTCCTTGAGATTCCAAGGTCTTTGCTGGAATATCTTGTCCTTGTCCTATTCCAAAGAGAATGTGAACAGATACGTGTTTGTCCCAAAATTTTCGATGATAAGGCCAATAATGAAGTTACAAACAGCCTTGATTATGGAATGGATGGTGTATTTGTTTAACGGCTTTGCTAAAACTAGCTTGTCGATCAGTGCATGATTTGAAATTCTTTCTGCTTCCTCTTGAGCTGGTTCTAAGATAATGTCTTCCCATGTGAGTGCTTCAGTCTGAGAAACTAACATGTCAATTTCCTCTTGGTTTTTTTCATAGCTAGACTAGTTTTTCGTGACTGTAAGGGGAGTTCTCAGAATTTGGTTATTTGGGTAAGGTTTAGTGAAAGCTTTGTTGGCTGGAAGTCTACTGAGAGGAGGAGAAAACAACTCATCTGGAGAAAGAGTGGGCTGTTCTTTTTGAGTTATTATGGACTTATGTTATACAGTTTATTTTGTCTCGTATTATTTATATAGTGTGACGTGATTTATTAAAAAATAAAGTAAATATATATAAAATAAAGTAAATATTTTAAAATATAAAATAAAGAGTTTTATTATTCATTATCTTCACACACTACACATTACACTTAGGAGTGTAACCGGTCCGGTCCAGTTCCGTTTTGGACAATATGTTATAATATATCCTATATACTATATACTAAAATACTATATACTAATATAAGAATAATTTATAGGATAACATATATTATACTATATACTATAATATAAGAATAATAATAATATAAGTAATATAAGTATTATAATAAGTATTATATAAGTATAACATAAAGTCTAACACTGTAATGTATTTATCAAAATTATAATAATAGCCATACTATCATACATATATGATATATTATACTAGTACTATATATTATACTATTAGTCAAAAGTATATAGTAATACTATTGGTATAGACTACTGTATAGTACTATATCAATATGCAAGTGATAATACTATATTAAATAATAGTAATACTACTAATATATACTAGTACCATGTATTATACTATTATAGCGTTACTAGTACATATAGTTTTTTTTTTTTTTTTGGATAGAAAATATGAACTTCATTGCAAAGAGGTAATAAAGACCTCATATTTGAGTACAAGATAATTGATCAACAAAAATAACATGTTCAATAAAAGTGGGAACAACATGCCACATATAGTTATACATTAAAGAATAATACATTGATACTAAATATATATAGTTATAGTGATTTGGTTATAACTATTAGTATAAACTATATAATAGTATTAGTATTAAACTATTAGTATAGCTATATATTAGTAATATTGGTTATAGACTAGATTATTAGTATAGCTATATATTAGATTACTTGTTCAAAACTAGTTTAACTGGTCAGGTCCGAGCCGGTTTTCCAATTTTTCAATTTAAATTTACACTACTAATTATACTTATTTTAAAATCTTAAAATTTTCTTTGATTTTATTTTTCTTAAACTAATTGAGTTCTTCTACTCATCATCAATATACCAGACATTTGGTAAAATAAAAATAATTAAAAATTAAAAAATTAAGTGTGATGTGTGATGTAAGAATAATGAATATAATTTTACCTTTGCAATACCTACTCCATCATTTTCGGCCTTATTAATTCGACTAGTTGGAGGGCACGGCAATGAAGTCATTAATCCTCCTAGTCTAATAATTAATAAATTTTAATTAAAACTTATTTAATATGCCGGGTGTATTTGACCTTTTATCTATTCTCACGATTTTTAATATTTGCCAATAAAAAAAATCTATTTAGTATGTTAAAGTACAACGAAAACTTGAAAATAAATAAAATATTGATAATTTGGTTTAAACTCTTTACCAACTCATATGCATAGCCAAGTATGAGTAGTGGGTCCTAATTATTTAATACTCCATATTTAATTAATTAGTTGTGATATCCATGGTAAGAAAAACAATAAATCAACCTCATAATATTGCTTCTTAGTACAATATCTAAGCAATGGGCGAGAATTATGACTCGGATGAATATTAATGTTGTAAGAGTCATGAATAAAATAGAAGGCCAAGAGCCTGATGGCCTGAAAGCATATGATCCGATTCTCTAAATAGAAAATTTGAGTTTGAAATCTCCCACCTTGTATAAAAAAGAACAAAATATCAAGAACTAAAAGGAGGCTTCACAAAATTATAAGATGACTAAAAGCCTAAGGACAAATTCAATATTCATCTATAAAACCAAAGCATGCACTGTGCATCATCAATTAAAAGAGGGGCATTTTTGTCCATCAAAGTGCTAAAAAAAAACCCTCTCCTTTTTTCTAATAGAGAAAGATAAAACAAGCAATCTCAAATAATTACAGTAGAAGAAAATATCGACAATAAAAGTCTAATAATTTCAACAAGAAAATATGGTAACAACATAAGGTTTTAATATAATCTTTATTATGGTTAGCTTTACTTTTTTTTTTTTTTTTTTTTTTTTGTAATAAAGAATTTTGAAGATTGTGCAAATGTAGTATGTGTTTTATCCGAATAAACATTGAAGTCATATCATTTACTACTTTATATTATTTTTATATTTTGATAATTTTGAATTGAGTTTCAAAAGTAACAATATAAATATGTACAACAGCTATCGAGTATGGGATAGTGACCATTTAAATAAGATTGAGACCAGCTCAAGTGTTCAAGGCTATAATTTTATGGAGTGGAGGGGAGAAGCTAAGTACTTAAAGAGCAAAGCTTGAAGAGACTAATAGGATAAGAATTGTGAGAACATCTGACAATGGCAATAGGTAGAGTGGCTCACAGTGAGGGATGGCTGAAGAGTGAAAACTTAACACAGAGAGAGAGAGAGAGGGAGAAGAGTAGTGGAGATGAAAAGAAAAATGAGAAGCCTTCATCCCTAAATATCTATACTTACGATAAAAGAGTCAGTTTAGTCTCAAGACTCTGTTTTTCTTGTTGTTATGTAGATTAAAATGCCCCTTATGGTGATTACATTGTTAGTTATAACGTGTGCTAATAAGAATTGTTTTACTATATAGCATTGGTACTCTCATGTCAACCACTGTTCGAGCCATCAACGTGACTAATACAGACCTCAAGTTTTGTTATTCTGGCTGAGAGATCTATCTACTGGGAAATGTGAGATAAATATTATGGATATATTGTGAGATGTAACATTGCATATTCTGTAACCTTGATCTTTTTTCTTATGAAATAATAAAATTTTCCCTCATTATGTTCACGAATATCTTTACATTGAGATTTTGAGATATTAAGTTTGAATGGTTTAGATTGGTGATGTGATGATTTTGGGTGCTGAGTCTTGTCATGCTTCAATCATCATGGATGGGTTGAGGAGTCCCTAAGCTATTTCTACAACACGTTTCCACGAGTTTCATACAAATGAGTAAGGATCCTCGTGATGATCGAGGTGGAACGCTTTTGTATTGGTCTCACCTGATAGAAGAGTTGAGAAATTCCTATGGCGTATCTATTGGGAGAAATCAATTACCGATTTGGAATAAAATCAATCACTAAATAGAGGAAATAATTTCTCCCACTTTGTGTGAACCTGTTAGGAATAATTAAATAGAGCACAATATAAACCAAAATCACACACACAGAGACAATCAATTTTTATGTGGAAAACCTCCCCGCTGATTAGGAGAGACCTCACCAAAACGATTTAATGTTCACAGCCTTTGACACTGGAAATACTACTCCAAATCCAATCTCCACTATTCAGATTGTAGAGCCTTGAGTTTTAAACATGCCCACACAATTTCAGCTCAATCGGACCACAGAAGACTCTGATCAAAACTGACTGAAGCTGTACGAGCTCCAATATTTTGGCTGTTGTCTTTTTCTCTCCCAATATCAGTCATACGTTTTTCTCTCATTCTCTCTTCTCTAATAACAACAGCACTTAAGTTATAAAACCTAACTAACTTGATCCTAAACCCTCTATCCATGTGGGCTTAATGATCCCGCATGGGCCATCCTCCATATAGGAGGAAAAATTCAACACAACAAATTTCTCATTTCTCAACTATGTGGGTGGACTCACCATCCTAGTAATTGAGCAACAAAACTCAAAATTCTCCTTTGTTACAATCTTCGTTAACATATCAGAACCATTATCATTAGTGTGAATGTTTTTTTCCAAGTTCTAACAACACACAGAGAAAATCCACTCTGTCTTATGTTTGTCTTCCATGGCTTCTGCATAACAGTCAAGCTCTCCCCTGTTAATCATTAACACATACTCGTCTGAAGAACATTAAGTGGAAGGATGTTGATCAATGATGGTTGACCTCCTAAGTGGAGAATTTGGTGGTATCTCCGATTATGGCAATTGATCAAGGGTCTCATTCTGTAAGGGAGTATCTGCATCACTTGGACTTTGTTGCTCATGTTGAACAACATGTTCAACCTGTGCTGGCAAATCTGTCAATGGCACCGCATCTAAATTAATTGAACTATCATTACACCGAAACACTGCTCTATCAATCTTCTCAATATCTTGCATGGTTTGATCTTCAATAAACACAATGTCTCAGCTTCTCATTAGTTTCTTATCAACTAGATCATATAATCTGTATCTAAAGTCATCTAGACCATAACCTAGAAAGATGCACTATCGAGTATTCACATTGAGCTTAGACCTCTCATCCTTGGGAATATGTACAAATTCTTTATATCCAAAAACACGTAAATGATCATAGGTAACATTCTTATCAGTCCAAACTATGTCTGGTATATCGAACTGAAAAGGAACACATGGTTTGAGATTAAGAACATTTACAACTATACTTAAAGCCTCACCCCAAAAAGATCCCGGCAGTTATGCCTGTGAAAGCAAACATCTCACTCTCTCAATCAGTGTTCTGTTCATCCTCTTATCTTAAACCATTAAGCTGATGAGTCTTTGGAGGTGTCTTTTGATGCCAAATACCTTGATGTCTGCAATAATCATCAAATGGGCTTGAATACTCTCCCCGTTATTAGTTCAGATGCACTTCAGTTTCTTTCCAGTCTGTCTCTCAACTAAGACCTGAAACTGTTTAAACATCTCCAATACTTGATCTTTTCTTTTCAAGGTATAAACCTACAAGTTTCTTGAATGATCATCTATGAAAGTCATGAAATACAAAGAACCACCAAGTGTTCTTGTCTTCATAGGGTCACAAATATCTAAATGCACTAGATCAAGTATAGTTGACTTTCTTGAAGGAGGAGAACTTTTGAACGGAACTCTATTATGCTTCTCTGCCAAATAGTGAGTATACTTTTTTAAAGGTTCATTCCAAACAAAAAATTCTTTTTAGCCTATATAGTCAAGGATTTCTCACTCATGTGGCCAAGTCTCTTATGCCGCAATTGTACCTTGAATTCATTCTCTATAATATTAATAATGCTATTGGAAAGTACAAGGTTGAAACCTTCTTACCTCGAGCTATAACAATAACAACCCTTGTAAGATTCCATTGGCAATTTGTAGAAATCAAGTTCAAACAAATATCAGGAATGTGCTTTACATCTCTAAGAATGGACATCATGCCATTATTTGTCTCCAAGCACGCATTTCCAATGCCAATAATTTTAGCTAAGCCACCATTGTCTATCTTTATTGTGCCAAAACTACTAGGTCTATAGTCTGTAAAGAAATCCTTTCAAGGTGTAGCATGAATGAAGGCACCACTACCAATCACCTAGCTAGTTTCATGAGAAGAAATAATTACAACATCATTATCATCATAAACGATAAAGAAGTCTCTGGTAGTAGTGGTGACAACTTGATCATCATCATTTCCATCGTCATTCTTCTTCTCATTCATTTTCTCCTTGTATTCTCTTTTCAATTTCTTACAATATTTCTTTATATGTCCGTGCATGCCACAATGATAGCACTCAACGTTAGCAAAATTGTTTGGCTCTTCTGCCTTTATCTTTGTTCTTCGGATCTCTGCTTTTACTCGTCCCTTCTTTTCTATAACCAAAACATCTGACTGCGAAGATGAACCCTGTGATTTTCTTCTCATATCTTCATTCAAAACATTACTTTTCACCAAACCCATATTGATTACACCATTCGAGGTTAAGTTAGATAATGACATTCTAAATGTCTCCCAAGAGTCTGGCAATATACCAAGCAAACACAATTCCTGTACCTCATCTTCGAACTTAATGCCCATTCCAGCCAGTTGATTAATTATTCCTTGGAATGTTCAAGTGATCTATCAATAGAGTTCCATCTTGGTATCAAAGTCATCAAATGCTTGATCAAATACATTTTTATTATTTCCAGTCTTCCGAGCATATAACTATTCAAGTTTATTCTAGAGTGTACATTCATGTGTCTCCCCACTAATATGGTTCATACATTATCATCTACCCACTGCCTAATGTATCCACAAACTTGTCGATGTTACAAAGTCCATTATTCATCAGATTTATTTTCAGGCTTCTCAGAAGCAAACACCTATAAATGAAATTGCTTCACAAATAAAAGTCAAATTTTCCTTTCCAAGTATGATAATTAGAACCATTCAAAGTAACAATTCTATTCAAATTAGCTTCTATTATTTAACACAAAATATTCAATAGTTATGACCCCGTTCTGATACCACTTTATTGGAAAAAATCAATTACTGATTTGGATTAACCAAATCAATCACTAAACAACAATAATAATTTTCTCCCACTTTGCGTGAACCTATTAGGAATGATTAAATAGAGCATAATATAAACCAAAATCACACACACAAAGACAAGCAATTTTTACTGGAAAACCTCCCCGGTGTTGGAGGAAAAACCATAGGACCATAGTCCACCCAAATCTCCACTATCAACATATAATGGGTATATAATTGGTCTCTCTAGATAGAATTAGAGGCAAACAATAAAAAATAAGCTCAAGAAACACTTTATTGGCAACCAAAAAGTGTGATTAAAAGAGATCTCACAAAAATGTGTTACTGTTCATAGCCCTAGACACTGGAAATATTGCTCCAAATCCAATCTCCACCTTTCAGATTGTAGAGTTTTCATTTATGAACGTGCCTACAAAATCTTAGCTCAATCGGACCATAGATGACTCCGATCAAGGCGTATGACTTAAGCTACGAGCTCCTCTGTTTTGGTTGTTGTCTTTTTCTCTCCCAATAATCCTCACACGTTTTTCTCTCATTCTCTCTTCTATGATAAGGCATCACTTAGGTTATAAAATCTAATTAATTTGGGCCTAAACCCTCTCTCCTTATGGGCTTAATGATCTCACATTAGCCATCCTCCATATAGAGGGAAAAGACAAAAGCTAACTCAAGAGGTGAGACTTTTCCCCACACTTATAAACTAACCATCAGCCTCTTCCACAACCGATGTGGTACAAGCTCAACAATCTCCCCCTCACACATCGAGCCTTGGGTCGGAGCAGCAACAACTCGTTTCCCCTGTGGACTATTTGGCCTGAGACTGTTGGCTATCCTTGGCTTAGATACCAGTGTTGGCTGATCATGAGCCTCTCTCAACCCCGGAAACTAGGTCAAGAGGTGAGACTTTTCCTTACACTTATAAACTGATCACCAACCCCTTCCACAACCAATGTGGGACAATCCCAACAGTATTATGTGTGACGTTTTCAAGTTAGCTAGCCAGGTAGAATGTGTCTCCGGCGCAACATGTATACTTGGTGTGTTTTGGATGATTTGAACCAGGCAAATCAACTTGTGCGTTGGTCGGGTGGGAGTGAATCCCTTGCTTGACTTTCTAATGGATAAGAGGTTATGAAATGAGATTCTACATGATGAGATGTAACACCCCCTTCTCTAGGCTTAGGGATGTCACGTACTTAAGTAAAAATAGCCAAGTAAGAGATTATATAACTTAAATAAATAAATATAAGAAAATATATAATTAAATCTTGAAACTAAATCCAACCGCTCCTTTTAAGCCTAACTCACTTACTCGTACTGACCATTCTCGCATGGGTGGTTAAAAATATGAAATAAAATTAAAGTGAATCAAAAATTCAGTAAGAAACTTATCAAAACTTAAACATAATAAATGTAAGGTTTTCATAAAAATTTTCATTCTGAGAGTTTAAAATCATGATTGATCATACTGATGCTTATGCTATGCATGACTGATTTATCTGAATTAACTAACTGATTTGATTTATCTGTCAGATCTAATTGGCCAACACACTTAATCCTGTGTACGAGGTTATGCACCAGCCTTACATCCCGTGTCCACAAGGGGAGCCGCTAAGCAGTATTCTGAAATACTACAATGGACCATGCTTGAGTCTGTAGCCTGCACATCCACCCTGAAACTACATTGGTACCATGCATCTGAATGATTATCTAATTAAACTGATCTAGTTTTTTTTATCTTGCACTTGAACTTAAGAAAACTTACAAGTCGTATGTGACATGAGATGCATGGCATACATACTAATATACATAATTGTAAAATGACATGTTTGCATATATCATGACATGTGAGATTCATAAACACTAACTTTCAAAAATTGGCTTTAATAATAATCTATCTGACTAACTAATATGCTACTCCTGATTTATGATCAAGCTTTACCTCGCTGCGCTGCTTCTTGAATCTCGCTTCGTAACTCGTCACTTATACGAAATATTAAACGTCACTAAATCTATCTAGGAAAACATGTCCTAATATCTCACTTAATTAAATTTATATTGTAGAAAATAATGAATAAGTACGTTGTTTAATATAAAATCAATGGATGCTTATATCTTAAATTATTTAAATACCAATTACATATTTTCACTTTCAAATTATAATTTAGTAGAATACTTGGGCTATATTCAATTCTATTAAAATAAGTTGTGAAAATCTCAATTCTTAAAATAGGTTTACTTTCTTATAATTAACATAATTATTCAATCTTATAAGAAATCTAATAAATACTAATATCATTTAAATATTCTTAACATATTTCTTTATTTTCTAGTTATAAATGTAGTATAATAATTTTATCAAATCTGACAAAATAACAACGAGAAGTTGTTTTAATTGAACTTAATCATATTTAAAATTCAAATCCTGGTTAAACTACTATTATAATATAACAATAGCTTAATACTAATAACATTTTATAATTTAGTAGGAAATCGTATTATATTTAAATGTATTAAATAACAATGGAAACTGAGTTCATAAAATAGACTCATTATATAATTAGACCATTTATTATTTACTACTGAAATCTAGTTAAAAAAAATTAATATTTAATAAATCAATAATTTCTAATATTTTCTATAAAACATAGATTTGTGGGTTAACATAGATTAGTGGAGGTCTCCCTACGTCGGGTAGTTTGTGAAGGATGGGAGGTTGAGCGGCAACCTAGTTTTAGAATGGGTTGTTGTGCGTGAATTTTAAACCTTACGGATATCTATATCTATAGACACACTGCTTCTAGAAATCCTAGGTGCAAAGAGATCAGGGAGATGAACGTACGTGTGTGGGGCTGAACTTAATTTAGTGGTTTTTTGGGACAGTTTCATGTTTCAATGTGGATCGGTTATACATGATAATTAATAACTAAAATTAATTAAATAATAATAATAATAACTTCAATTAAAATTTCACATGTAATTAATAGAATTTCATAAAATTCAAAATAGTAATATATGTTAAAATAAAATATTTTTGATAATATTTTAAAATTTAATTAAGTAAATAATATATAGTCTAATTTAGACTCAACATGTCACAAACTTAGATAAATAATAGCCCATTTGCTTATTTAAAATTGGCCCATTAAATCTAATTTAAGCCCAAGTAAGATTATCTATATTCCGACCTTAGGAATATTGAGCTGGGTCGTTACATGAGATTTGATGAATTTTACATGCTTGAGAAGATGGTGTTTCCTCGTCTCGGTGATATATATGTATACTTAAGATTTGCACAAAGAGTAATTCCTTAGAAGGTGATTCCTCGCCGTGCTTATATATTTGTGTTTTATTCAGAGGATAATTCATCACCATCACTATGGATGCACGTGTTTTGTTTAGAGAGATTTCTCGCCATGCTCGACTATAAGTCTATATATGGTTTAGACTTCAGTTACAGATAGTAATTAGTGTCTAATTAAACATTCACTTATTCCATTGCGATTAGATGTCTATTTATTTATACGTACACTTCCTTGTGAAATTTGCATGCTTATTCTCTATCTAAATTCAAGATGTTGCCGACCGGCTGGCACCCTTGACATCGCGGATCCTCTCCAAATCCTTTATCGAGGAACGAGGCGCCACATATGCCATGACTTCTGAATCCAATGTAAGGGTGAGAGAAAGAGCTTCCCCTAGTGTAAAAAATCGATCCATCCCATTGTAGGCTGATGACAACATAGTGATTATCCTAGTCTATACTAAAATCAAAATAAATATATCAACAAAAAGTCTCTTGAACTCAAAAATTTAAAGAAAAAATAAAATAGAGACAACTGACTATGCTTTCTCTGGTTACACATTGGGTTGGGTGGATTGGTTTTCCGGGAGAGGTTATTTACCGGAAAAGAATACAGTAACTTTAGCATCTACGACTCCGCCAGGTATTTTCACCTAAGTTGCAACTTTATAATTTTTGGGCCAGAAAAAAGAGCCAGCCTAGTTCTAAGTCTAAACATCGAAAGATCAATTGGACCGCAGCTCTTATTCCAAGTTGGAATCCTCAAAGCCCATGATTGGAACAGAAGTTCAAAAGATTGAAACGTTCCTACCAAAGTTGGTGAAGGCATGATAACTTATTGAGAAAGTCTACTTTGCCTCTCCAAGTTGACACTTC
Organism: Juglans microcarpa x Juglans regia; assembly: GCF_004785595.1. Lineage (NCBI taxonomy): Eukaryota > Viridiplantae > Streptophyta > Magnoliopsida > Fagales > Juglandaceae > Juglans > Juglans microcarpa x Juglans regia. The sequence goes on from NC_054595.1 coordinate 5,926,775, forward strand.
TATTTGACTGCTGATCAATTTTTTTTTTTTTTTTTACTTTGTGATTAAGGAAGTGATTTTAAGTGTATTAGTGTATTTTTTTTTATGTTTTAAATGTATTTAAATATGTTAAAAAAATGTGAAAAGAAAAAAAAAAATTTACGCTGGGTGGTATGCTCAGCGGTCAAAATGGGACGGCACCCTAACTTATTCATGCAACTAATATCTTCGAAAAAGTTGAGAAAAGCAAATAAACTTTCAAGAAAATTTTACAGTTCCATGAAGAGGATTAACTCTAAAGCAACAATGACAGAATCTTCGAATGAAAAAAGCTGAAAACAGACGGAATATTGAATAGAGAAAAGTATTTTGCACTTGAAAAAGCTTATTAACCTGTCATTACATATAGATTTAAAAAAAAAAAAAAAAAAAAAAAAAAAAAAAAAAAAACAGGATAGGCTGCCTGGACCATGTGATGGTGCACAATTTCAGTTCATTCACCCCGTGGTAATATTAATTTAGTGATGTTTTTGGAATGATGCATTTCACTGATGAAGTGCATCCTCGTGGGTAATAATTAAAAATGATAATGACACGAATATTCGCGGACATAAATTGATGCATAAACAGAAAAATTACTGTTTATGTACGACAATAATTTCATAATTCATGTGTCTATTTATGTGCGTTGATTTATAACAATACTCTTGTCGATTAACCTTTAATCATTGTCGTATATAACCAAAAGCTTGCACCCACAAGTTTAGTAGCACCTTTTAAAATTATGCGTTAATTTTAGATTCAGATCATCTTGGAGTTTTATCAGATCTAAAATATGAGAGAGATAGATATATAATGTAGATTTCACTACATTTATAACTATTTGAATGAATTTTTTAAATGGTATTCAATGGTAAATAAATACTATAGAGTCTATTTCATGTATCTTGGACTCTAGAATTTAGGTAAAGACTCTTAAGAAACTCAAATCCATTCATTTCAAGTCTTGATCAGTTCCATACAATATTAAACAGAATGGTCGCTATACTTGACATGATGGTATGCCTTCCCATCTGCCTTTCTAATTAATTTGGACGACTTTGGCACTACTTTCAAAAGATTTCAGACAGAACTTTTAACACACTAGAAGATTCTTGACATAACAAGATTTAAGTTGCAAATGAGATTTAAAATTGAATTACTTGTAACTAAAATGTTATGGGACCTATATATCTTAGAGACCTAAGTTGGGAACTTTGACTTACTATAAGAAAAATGTTTAATTTTAGTCAATTATTTCCTATCTAAATGAGTCTATTTTCATCATAACTAATCATTCTCGTCACAAAATAATCCTTCACAAATATTCATTTTTTTTTTGTACTCTCTTATGTGCATTTTTCTTTTAAAAAAAGATGACGGTACCCTAAATTTTATTGAAAGCCCTTATTTATGGCGGAGAAAAACTGTGGTTACCACATAGATACCTAGGGGATACAATTTTCCAAGAAAGCCTAAACCCAGGCATTAAAAAACCTAAAGCTACCAGCCACAATACAAAAAAGCCTAAAAGGAACAAATACCTCAAAAGACAAACCTGCAAGGGAAACAAGAAAGTAAGAACATAAACCAAATGATAAACCCGATGCAACTAACTAGGAACAAAACTACGAGATCCGCAAGTAAGGAAGGCCAATTCTATCGATGCGTAGAAGACCTCTTAAGTTGTTGGGCAACGTATCTCTATCACTAGTCTAATTCATATTTAAACCCCTAGCTCCACTCTTGGCTAGAGAGACAGCCACCACATTACCTTCCCGAAAAACATGTTTCACACGGTACTCCATGGATGCAAAATAAACACGAACCTCATCCCAAAAATCCTTTAAATACCAGATGTTACAGTCACCCCTAGTGATCCAGTTAATAAGGATTTGGGAGTCAGTCATGTGCATTACTCCCATAAAGTTGGAGATCTTACATGCGGCTATACATGATCGTCTTGAGGAGGATAACTCCTACAAAGTAGGAGATATCTTCCTTCAGTTCGCAAAGGATCACAAAGGATACCTCACGTCCAAGTCCTTCTGTAAATAATCCATGAGAGGTAACTATCATCTTTATTTTATATACACTTATCTTTACATTGTTATTGACTTAAGCAACGGAGTCTACCCAGGACGACCAGCGTCGTCTCTTCAATACTGTAGGTTATCCGTGCGGTTAGTGGTGTGAAACATGTCCTTTACAGTAACAATATAAATATGTACAACAACTCTTGAGTATGGGATGGTGACCATTTAATTTAATTTAATTTAGGGAAATGCTAAGTCAACAGATGATGTGCATTGATAGTGCATTTCATTTGTATTTTTGTTAATATTAGAAAAAATACAAAAGGCATATCGGTGCACATCGTCAGTGCACATCATTGGTTCCATTGAGGGACCCTTCAATTTATGATTTTTTAGTGTAAAAGGGTTTTGCCGCCATTTGGTTTAGTTTGCTACCCAATTCGCAAACTGTTCAAGAGGTGGCAGACCTTTTTGGTGATAACCAAAATCGCATTAAATGGTGTTTAGCTTATAGTCAGCACTAATCTTGATTGTTGTCAGTTGGTTCCAGTTGGTTTGGCCAAACCGATCCAAAATAAAATCAACAAAAACCAAATAAAATTCTAGATTCACCAAAACCGAATAAAACTTATAGATTCAACTACCAAATCCAAATAAAGTGATGAAGAAAGTGACATAGAGAAAGGAAGAGACTGCGTGCAAGTGAGAGAGTGAGAGAGCAAAAAGTAGCAATACATTTATGGAGAGGAGGGAAGAAGCTAAGTACTTGAAGAGCAAAGCTTGAAGAGACTAATAGGATAACAATTGCGAGAACATTTGACAATGGAAATAGGTAGAGTGGCTCACAGTGAAGGGATGGCTGAAGAGTGAAAACTTAACAAAGGGAGAGAGAGGGAGAAGAGCAGTGGAGATGAAAAGAAAAATAAGAAGCCCTCATCCCTAAATATCTATACTCACGATAAAAGAGTCTGTTTAGTCTCAAAACTATGTTTTTCTTGTAGTTATGCAGATTAAATTACCCCTTATGGTAATTACATTTTTAGTTATAACGTATGGTAATAAAAATTGTTTTACTGTATAGTATTGGTATTCTCATGTCAACTATTGTTCAAGCCATCAATGTGACTAATGCAAACCTCAAATTTTGTCATTCTAGCTGAGAGATCTATCTACTGGGAAATGTGGGATAAATGTTGTGCGTATGTTGTGAGATCTAGCATTGCATGTTCTGTAACCTTCATCTTTCTTCTCATGAAATAATAAATATTTTCCCTCATTATGTTTACGAATATCTTTACATTGAGATTTTGAGATATTAAGTTTGAATGGTTTAGATTAGTGATGTGGTGATTTCGGTGCTGAGTCTGATCGTGCATCAATCCTCATGGATGGGTTGAGAGTCCATAGGTCATTTCTACAACGCAATTATATGAGTTTCATAAGAAGGAGTAATGGTCGTCGTGATGATCGGGGTGGAACGCTTTTGTATTGGCTTCACTTGATAGACCAGTTGAGAGATTCCCCGAGTGTATCTATTGGGAGAAATCAATTACCGATTTGGAATAAAATTAATCACTAAATAGAGGAAATAATTTCTCCCACTTTGTGTGAATTTGTTAGGAATAATTAAATAAAGCATAATATAAGTCAACATCACACACATAGAGACAATTAATTTTTATGTAGAAAACCTCCCTAGTGATTAGGAGAGGCCTCACCAAAATGAGTTAATGTTCACAGCCCTCGACACTGGAAATACTACTCTAAATACAATCTCCACCGTTCAGATTTTATAACCTTGAGTTTTAAATGTGCCTACAAAATTTTAACTCAATCGGACCACAAACGACCCCAACCAAAGAGTATGGCTTAAGCTATATGAACTCCTCTATTTTGGTTGTCGTCTTTTTCTCTCCCAATATCACTCATGTTTTTCTCTCATTCTCTCTTCTCTAATAGCAGCTACACTTAGTTTATAAAACCTAATGAATTTGAGCCTAAACCCTCTCTCCATGTGGGCTTAATGGTTCCACATGGTCCATCCTGCATATAGGAGGGAAAACCCAACACAACTAGGGGTGATCTCGGTCCGGTTTGGTCTTGGGCAATTTTGTGGACCGGACTGGACCTATTCGGTCCAGGAATTCTCCACCCTGGACCGGACCGAGTCACGTATAGGACCGGTCTGGTCCAGTTCATTTTGTTCCAGGGTTGGTCCAGTTGGTCTGGACATGCTTAAAATGGGTCATTCAGCCCATCTAAATCTGATTTTTTTGGGCCCAATTTCAATTATTTTCTACCCAACTCAAATTTTGTACATTTATTTAGTTAAAACTACTAAAAAAAACTTAATCTTGAAAAATAAAATGATAAAAAAAAAAACTAATCTATCTAAAAGACAAAAAAAAAAAAAAACAAAAAAAAATGATAATACAAAAGTTATTACAAATTAAAAATTATAATCCAAAACTTAACAACTTAAGTACTTAACATATAATGGGTAATTTACAGAGTTTTGAAAGACCAAAATATTCGAACAAGCTTGAAATTTCACATCAACAAAACTGGTTAGTGATATTCTAGCCAGTTTTTAAAGAGGAGTGACGTTCAAGTTAAGTACTCAAGTTCCCATGTAAGAAATCCATGCAACCAAATTTATGCAATAAAGCAAAAGCTACCAAGGACCCAAAATGAAAAACACTAAAAACCAAATTGAAATTATCCCATATGCTTTGGTTTGATTATGTAATAACAGAATAAAATCTTGTCAAGAAAAATAGTTCTTATTGAACCGCCAAAAGGGGAAAACAACCATTTCCTCATTACGCAAATATGGAATCAATCAATGAAGTATCAAAATACATGTGCCATAAAAAAAATGAAAAAGCTATGGAAAACTCATCTCAATTACTATAGCCAAAACTAACCCATAATTTCTTTTTTAATCCCAATTGACTGCATAATACAGAAATTTCAATAAATGTAAGATGTGCTGCAATCTACAGGGAAGAAAAGAAGCATAATGCAAGAAAGAAAATAAATTGTAAGGCTAAAGGACTTAGTACAGTGGCATCAAGTATAAGAAAGATAGCAAAGATTTGGAACAGTGGACCTTCAAGAAACAGTAAGATTACATAAACTTATAGCCTAAAGGAGGAAATGAAACAGGATATCATGGTATCAGAGACTTGATGGTTTTTAGTGCAAGGCATGTGAACAAGGCTTCATCTATATCTTATTTTCCTGATCATGCTAATATTAGTGCAAGGCATGTGAACAAAATTATAAGTTGTTTTCCCCCTTTTTACGAGCATTACTTCCATCTGGTAAAATTATTGTGATGAATATCGTTTAACATGCACAAGAACCTCAGATTTGTTGATTCAATGTATGGTTTTTACTGGTTAAGGAATACCACATGAAGATCAGGACATATTTTTTGTCCATGAAAGGCTTCTTAGGGCCAACGCCAAAGACTATGGAAGATACGATCCAACACCAGCTCTTGTTAAGCCTCCTTTCAAACTCCTACCCAACTGATGTTTTAGTCATTAAGATTGGCAGTCATGTGCAGGACTGACAATAGTATCTAAATAAATGAAGTAAATCATGATCCACTACATTATATGGCATATAAAAACCATTTATACTAAGTTTTGAACCCTCATATATAATGGGTTATATATATATAGCTTGTTTAGATAAAGTACTACATTATGTATCCAATCTATCTGCAATGATCAGTAATTTAGTACCCAATGTGAAACGACGCCATTTCACGCAACTCAGTTTTAAAATTCTCCCTCTCGTGGACTTAACTAGCTCCGTTTAGGTCCTGTTTTATACTAAACGGCGCCATTTTGACTTCTTGGCAAATTAGGTATCTCCCCCTCCTAGACTTAAATGGAGCCGTTTAGTATTGTTTTATACTAACTGGCACCGTTAGGTCCTGTTTTATACATTGGAATTTGGCACATAATTTAATTAAAAAAATTATTTAAATTACTAAAATTAAAATTAAGTAAACTATTCAATGTGTATTGTTTAATTAAGTGATTAAAAAAATAGTTAATTATAATTATATTTATGATGTTAATTGCTAATTTGGTACTAACTTAGAGTATGTCAATATATTAATACTATGAATAGATGTTAATTGTCAATATATTAAACTTTTTAGTTTTTACTTTTTACATTTTGTATATGATTACATTTAGTTAATTACATTAATATTTGTAATTGCTTAATTTGCTTTATACTAAATAACTATAGATTATACCAATATTAATAGTGATACTAATATTATATATTATATAATAATACATTAATACTATAGGCTTATAGTGATTAGTTATTATGAATCATGATTAGTATAAGTTATAACTATATAATAGACTAATAGTATTAGTATTAGACTTTTAGTAATAGAGTATAGCTATATATTAGTAATATACTAATATTAGTTCTGGTGATTTCGTATAAGTTATAACTATATTAATATAAGTATAACTATTAACTATAGCCTTAGTCTATATTAGACTATTAGTATTTTTTTTATACCATATTACAGTCTAGACTATTAATATAATACTTGTATTAGTATAAATATTAGTATTACTATAAAATTATAAATATTACTATTAGTATAAAATTATAAATATTAGTATTAGTTAATAATTACTTAATAGTGAGTTAGTGATAGGATTAGGTTAATTGGTTAAATGAAAATTATATAATTAATATATATAAATTATATATATTTTTTTATTTTAATCCAGTCCTGTCCGAAAAACCCCTGGACCGTGGACCAGACCGAATTCATTCGGTCCTATGAAATTCGGATCGGACCTGACTGAGACCACTCCCGGTTTGGTCCGGTCCGGACCGAATTGGCTAGTCCTGTCGGTTTTTCCGGTCCAAACCGCCTGATTCTCACCCCTAAACACAACAAATCTCCCCCTTCCTCAAATATATGAGAGGACTCGCCATCCCAGCAATTGAGCAACAAGACTCAAACTTCTCCCTTGTGACAGTCTTCGTTAACATTACAGAACCATTATCATCAATGTGAATTTTTTTTTCAAGTTCTAACAACACATAGAGAAAACCCACTCTGCCTTATGTTTGTCTTCCATGGCTTCTGCATAATCGTCGGGCTCTCCCCCATTAGTCATTAACGCATACTAGTCTGTAGAATACCGAGTGGAAGGATGTCGGTCTTTGGTTGACCTCCTGAGTGGAACATTCGGTGGTATCTTTGGTTATGGTAACTAATCAAGGGTCTCATTCTGTAAGGGAGTATATGCATCACTTGGACTTTGTTGCTCATCTTAAACAACATGTTCAACATGTGCTGGCAAATCTATCAATGGCACCGGATCCAAGTTAATTGAATCATCATTACACCGAAACATTGCTCTATCTATCTTTTCAATATCTTGTATGGTTTGATCTTCAATAAACAAAAAGTCTCGACTTCTCACTAGTTTCTTATCAACTGGATCATATAATTTATACCCAAACTCATCTAGACCATAACCTAGAAAGATGCATTCACGGGTCTTCACATCGAGCTTAGACCTCACATCCTTGGGAACATCTACAAATACTTTACATCCAAAGACATGTAAGTGATAATAGGTAACATCCTTCTTAGTCCAAACTATTTTTGGTACATCGAATTGAAGAGGAACACGTGGTAAGAGATAAAGAACAATTACAACTATACTCAAAGCCTCACCCCAAAAAGATCCCGACAATTGTGCTTGTGAAAGCAAACATCTCACTCTCTCAATCAGTGTTCTGTTTATCCTCTTAGCTAAACCATTCAGCTGAGGAGTCTTTGGAGGTGTCTTTTGATGCCGAATACCTTGATGCCTGCAGAATTAATCAAATGGGCCTAAATATTCTCCCTTGTTATCAGTTCAAATGCACTTCAGCTTCTTCCCAGTCTCTCTTAATTAAGACCTAAAACTGTTTAAACATTTCCAATACTTGATCTTTTCTTTTCAAGGTATAAATGCACAAATTTCTTGAATGATCATCTATGAAAGTCACAAAATACAAGGAGACACCAAGTGTTCTTGTCTTCATAAGGTCACAAACATCTGAATGCACTAAATCAAGTATACTTAACTTTCTTGAAGATGGATAACTTTTGAAGGTAACTCTATTCTGCTTCTCTGCCAAATAGTGAGTACACTTCTTAAAGGTGCACTCTTCATTCCAGACAAAAAATTCCTTTTAGCCAATATGGTCAAGTCTTTCTCACTCATGTGGGCAGGCCTCTTATGCCACAGTTGTATTGTGAGTTCATTCTCCATAATATTAATAATGTTATTGGAGAGTACAAGGTTGAAACCTTCTTACCTTGAGCTATAACTATAGCAATGTCCCTTGTAAGTTTCCATTTACCATTACTAAATGTGTTGCAATACCCTTCATCATCAGGTTTACTTGTAGAAATCAAGTTCAAACAGATATCAGGAATGTGTTTTACATGTCTAAGAATGAACATCGTGCCATTATTTGTCTCCAAGCACATATATCCAATGCCCATAATTTTGCCAACCCACCATTGCCCGTCTTTATTGTGCCAAAATTACCGGGTATATAGTCTGTGAAGAAATCCTTTCGAGAAGTAACATGAATGGAGGCGCCACTACCAATACCTAGCTAGTTTCATGAGAAGAAATATTTACAACATCATTATCATCATAAACAATGAAGAAGTCTCCGGTAGTAGTGTGGTCAACTTGATCATCATCATTTCCATCGTCGTTCTTCTTCTCATTCCCTTTCTCCTTATATTCTTTCTTCAATTTTCTGCAGTTTTTCTTGATATGCCCCTACATGCCACAATGATAGTATTCAACATTAGCAAATTTGTTTGACTCTTCTACCCTTATCTTTGTTTTTCGTACCTTTGCTTTTACTCTTCTCCCTCTTTTCTATAACCAAGACCTTTGACTGCGAAGGGGAATCTTGTGATTTTCTTCTCATCTCTTCATTTGAAACACTACTTTTCGCCAGATCCATATTGATTACACCATCCGAGGTTGAGTTAGATAATGACATTCTAAATGTCTCCCAAGAGTTCAGCAATGTACCAAGTGAACATAATCCATGTACCTCATTTTCGAACTTGATGCCCATTCCAACCAACTAATTAATTATTCATTGGAATGTGTTCAAGTGATCTATCAATGGAGTTCCATCTTGGTATCAAAGTCATCAAATGCTTGATCAAATACATTTTATTATTTCCAGTCTTCTGAGCATATAACTATTCAAGTTTATTCTAGAGTGTACATGCATGTGTCTACCCACTAATATGGTTCAAAACATTATCATCTACCTACTGGCTGATGTATCCACAAACTTGTCAATGTTGCAAAGTCCATTGTTCATTAGATTTATTTTCAGGCTTTTCAGAAGCAAACACCTGTAAATGAAATTGATTCACAAATAAAAGGTCTTCAATTTTTCTTCTCCAAGTATGATAATTAGAACCATTCAAAGTAACAATTCTACTCAAATTAGCTTCCATTATTTAACACAAAATATTCAACAGTTATGACCTCATTTTGATACCACTTTATTGGGAAAAATCAATTGTCGATTTGGAATAACCAAAACAATAACTAAACAGCGAATATAATTTTCTCCGACTTTGTGTGAACTTGTTATGAATAATTAAATAAAGCACAACATAAACCAAATTCTTACACACAAAGACAATCAACTTTTACGTGGAAAACCTCCCCGGTGTTGGAGGAAAAATCACGGGACTGTAGTCCATCCAAATCTCCACTATCAATAAATAATGGATATACAATTGGTCTCTCTAGATAGAACTAGAGGCAAACAATCAACAATAATCTCAAGAAACACTTTCTTGGCAACCAAACAGAGTGATAAGGAGAGATCTCACCAAAATGTGTTACTTTTCATAGCCCTCGACAGTGGAAATACTGCTCCAAATCTAGTCTCCATCGTTCATATTGTAAATCCTACAGTTGTGAACGTGTTTACAAAATCTCAGCTTAATCGGACCACTGACGACTTCGATCAAGGCGTATGACTGAAGCTGCGAGCTCTTCTGTTTTGGCTGCTATCTTTTTCTCTCTCAATATCACTCACACGACTTTCTCTCATTCGCTCTTCTATGATAAGAGCAACAATTAGGTTATAAAACCTAATTAATTTGGGCCTAAACCCTCTCTCCATGTGGGCTTAATGGTCCCACATTGGCCATCCTCCATATAGGATGGAAAACCTAACACAAAAGCTAACTCAAGAGGTAAGACTTTCCCTCACACCTATAAACTGATCACCAGCCCCTTCCACAACCGATGTGGGACAACCTCAACAACCTCCCCCTCACACATCAAGCCTTGGGTCGGAGCAGTGACAACTCGTTTCTCTTGCATACTGTTGGGCCTGAGACTGTTAATAAACTTGGGCTCTGATACTAGTGTTGGGTGGTCATGGGCCTCTCTCAACCTCAAAAGCTAGCTCAAGAGGTGAGGCTTTTCCTCATACTTATAAACTAACCGCCAGCCCCTTCCACAACCGATGTGGGACAACCCCAACAGTATCATGGGTGGTGTCTTCGAGTTAGCTGGCTGGGTAGAATTTGTCCCCGGTGCAACATGTATCCTTGGTGTGTGTTGGATGATTTGAAATAGGCAAATCAACTTGTACGTTGGTTAGGTGTGAGTGATTCTCGAGTTGAACAACAAAGTAAATCCCCAGCTTGACTTTCTATGTGATAAGAGGTTATGAAATGAGATTCTACATGATGAGATGTAACACCTCCTTCCCTAGGATTAGAGATGTCACGTACTTCCATAAAAATAGACAGGCAAGAGATTACATAACTTAAATAAATAAATATAAGAAATTAAATAATTAAATCCTTGAACTAAATCCAACTATTCCTTCTAAGCCTCACCCGCCTGCTCATGCTGACCATCTTCACTTGAGTGGTTAAAACGATGAAATAAAACTAAAATAAATAAAAAAACTCAGTAAAAAATTTATCACAACGTAAACATAATAAACGTAAAGTTTTTAAAAGATTTTTCAATCTGAGAGTTTAAAATCATGATTGATCATGTTGATGCTTATGTTATGTATGACCGATTTATCTGAATTAACTGATTGATCTAACTAGCCAACACACTTAATCCTGTGTGTGAGGTTGTGTACCAGACCCACATCCCACGGCCTCAAGGGAGCCGCTGAGTAATATTTTGGCATACTACAGTGGACCACGCTTGAGTCCGAGGCTTGTACATCCACCCGGAAATTACATTGACATCATGCATCTAAATGGTCATCTGATTAAAAGTGATCTATTTTTTATCTTGCACTTGAACTTAAGAAAGTTTACATGTCTTATGCGACATGAGATGTATGATATACATACTAATATAAATAACAGTAAAATGACATGTTTGCATATAGCATGACATGAGAGATTCATAAACACTGGCTTTCAAGAACTGACTTTAATAATAATCTATTTGACTAACTAATGTGCTACTCCTAATTTCTGATCAAGTTTTACCTTGATGCGTTGCTTCTTAAATCTCACTTTGTAACTCGTCACCTATATGAAGCATTAAACGTCACTAAATCTGTCTAGGAAAGCATGTCCTAATATCCCACTTAATTAAATTGATACTGTAAAAAATAATGGATAAATATTCTGTTTAATATAAAATCAATGAATGCTTATATCTTAAATTATTTAATACTAACAACATATTTTCACTTTCAAATTATAATTTAGTAGAATACTTGGGGCCTATATTTAATTATATTAAAATAAGTAGTGAAAATCTCAATTCTTGAAATAGGTTTACTTTCTTATAATTAACATAATTATTCAATCTCACGAGAAATCTAATAAATGCTAATATCATTTAATATTCTTAACATATTTCTTTATTTTCTAGTTATAAATGTAATATAATAATTTTATCAAATTTGACAAAATAACAATGAAATTTTTTTTTAATTAAATTTAATCATCTTTAAAATTCAAATCCTGGTTAAACTACTACTATAATCCAATAATAATTTAATACTAATAACATTTTATAATTTTGTAGGAAATCATATTGTATTTAAATGTATTAAATAACAATGGAAATTGGTTTCATAAAATAGACTCATTATATAATTAAACCATTTATTATTTACTACTGGAATCTAGTTAAAAAACTAATATTTAGTAATATCAATAATTTTTAATTTTTCTATAAAAAATGGATTTATGGGTTAGCATAATTATTTAATTAAAATTAAGCCCAACTTAAAATATTAAGCCCAATCCAACTTAAAATAACACATTGCTCTCTGTAATAACTAATCCCATTATAAAATTAAGTCCAGCACAAGATCAAGCCCATCCTAAAATGGTCAGGGTTATTTTGGTCATAACACTTAAAAGGGTTCAAAAGGTTTATCAGATGGCTACGTAACAAGGGCTTTAATGGCAAATCCTGTAATTATAGTAACATATGTATGTACTTTCTAAAAACTGAAGACCTAAAAGCAACTTAAAAGCATTAAATATTGATTCTAGAACCAGAGAGTTGAGCGACATAGCATACCCAACAAAAACAGAGGACATCGTGTGGAAGAAGGTAGGGGCAACGTGGGTGGCTGAGTTGAGATCAACGGTGGCAAGCGCGGCGGTAGAGCACTAAGAGAGAGAGAGAGAGAGAGAGAGAGAGAGAGTGCTATCATACCGAGAAGCAAGGAGCAGAAGAAGAAATGTGAGTCGTCATGGGCCTACCGAGAGAGGGAATGTCGTGCGACGGAACCAGGGTGGCTGGAAGCTCCCTGCGGCAGTTTCATTGGAGGTTCGCTAGTTCACGACAACCATGGCCACGTTGGCTCGTCACTGCTTTGTACTATCCGTGGTAGAGCAGTTGGCGTGATGGTGGCTGTAGGCTTGCGTGAAGGAGCATCACACGGTGGAGGAGAGAAGTTGTTGCCGTGGAGAAGCAAAGGACGGCTGTGGAGGGTTGTGGTTTTCTAGTTTTCCATTCTTGGTGGAACTGTCGTGCTCTGTTTTTGTGGTGCAAGAATAGAGGTTGCATTGGTGTTTCGTGGGGCTACTAGGCTTCATGTCGTGCGATACAACCATGATGGGCAGTGCAAGGGGTGGAGTGGAAGGGGAGGAAATCGTTTGTGCATAAGGGTGTGGTGCTGCCGTGAGAGGTCCTTTTGTTTGATAGTGGGTTGCTGGTGATTGGCCGACTGTAAGTTTCTTCTCTATTTGGACGTGAAGGATCATGTAGTGGAGGTCTCTCTACGTCGGGTAGTTTGTGAAGGATGGGAGGTTGAGCGGCAACCCTAGTTGTAGAATGGGTTGTTGTGTGTGAATTTAAATCCTTTCGGATATCTATATAAATATATACTTACATACATACATACATACATACATACATACTGCTTCTAGAAATCCTAGGTGCAAGGAGATCATGGAGATGAAGGTACGTGCGTGGCGCTGAACTGAATTTTGTGGTTTGTTGGGACAGTTTCATGTTTCAACGTGGATCGGTTATACATGATAATTAATAACTAAAATTAATAATAATAATAATAATAACAACAACAACAACAACAACAACAACAACAACAATAACTTCAATTAAAATTTCACACGTTATTAATAGAATTTCATAAAATTCATAATAGTAATATATGTTAAAATAAAATATTTTTTATAATATTTAAAAAATTAATTAAGTAAATAATAATAGCCCATATGCTTATTTAAAATTGGCCCACTAAACCTAATTTAGGCCCAAATAATATTATCTATATTCCGACCTTGAGAATATCGGGTCACGTCGTTACATGAGATTTGATGAGTTTTACGTACTTGAGAATATGGTGATTCCTCGTCTCGATGATATCTATGTATATTTGAGATTTGCACAGAGAGTCCTTAGAGGGTGATTCCTCACTATGCTTAAATACTTGTGTTTTATTCAGAAGGTGATTCATCGCCATGACTATGGATGCATGTGTTTTGCTTAGAGAGTGATTTCTTGCCACACACGACTATAAGTCTATATATGGCTTAGACCTTTGGTACAAATAGTATTTAGTGTCTAATTAAACATTCACTTATTCTACTGCAATTAGATGTCTATTTATTTATACGTGCAATTTCTTGTGAAATTTGCATGCTTATTCCCTATCTAAATTCAAGATGTTGCTGACCAGCTGGCACTCTTGACACCACGGATCCTCCCCAAGTCCTTTACTGAGGAACAAGGTGCCACATATGCCATGGCTTCCGAATCCAATGTAAGGGTGAGAGAAAGGGCTTCCTCTAGTGTTAAAACTTGATCCATCCGATTGTGGGCTGATGACAACATAGTGATTATCCTAGTCTATACGAAAATCAAAATAAATATATCAACAAAAAGTCTCTTGAACTCAAAAATTAAAAGAAAAAAAAAAGTTGATAACTGACTTTAGAGATTTTCAATATGTCCTTATATATATAGATTTTTAAAAAAAAAAACAAGATAGGCTGCCTGGACCATGTGATGGTGCACAATTTCAGTTCATTCAACCCGTGCTAATATTAATTTAGTGATGTTTTTGGAATGATGCATTTCACCGATGAAGTGCATCCTCGTGGGAAATAATTAAAAATGACAATGACACGAATATTCGCGGACATAAATAGATGCATAAACAGAAAAATTACTGTTTATATACGACAATAATTTCATAATTCTTGTACGTTGATTTATAGCAATACTCTTGTCGGTAAATCTCATTTAAATGTTGAATTGAGTTGAGTTGAGATGATAAAATATTATTAGAATATTATTTTTTAATATTATTATTATTTTAAAATTTAAAAAAATTAAATTATTTATTATTTTTTATATTAAAATTTAAAAAAACTATAATGATAAATTGAGATGAATTTAATAACCAAACGAAGCCTTAATCATTAGGGTATATACACAAAAGCTGGCGCCTACAAGTTTAGTAGCACCTTTTAAAAAGTATGCGTTAATTTTTTATTCAAATCATCTAGAAGTTTTATCAGATCTAAAATATGATATATATATATATATATATAATATGTAGATTTGACAACATTTATAGCTATTTGAATGAATTTCTCGAACGGTATTAAATGGTAAATAAATACTATAGAGTCTATTTCATGTATCTTGGACTCTAGAATTTAGATGAAGACTCTAAGAAACTCAAATCCATTCATCTCAAGTCTTGATCAGTTCCATACAATATTAAACAGAATGGTCGCTATATTTGACAAATGATGGTATGCCTTCCCACTTGCCTTGGTAATTAATTTGGACGACTTTTGGCACTCCTTTCAAAAGATTTCAGATAGGACTTTTAATACACTAGTATGATATGCATATTTCTGTCCTTTTATATATATGATCTAGTCTAGTTCATCCCAACAAGTTAATTTATAAATCAAATAGATAATTGGTAATAATTATTTATATTTATCCCATCTAATTTTCTAAATTAATTTAAGTGTTTTCTGTTAATTAATACAAGTCGGTATAGAAGACTGTTGACATAATAAGATTTAACTTGCAAACGAGATTTAAAATTGAATTACTCGTAACTAAAATGATTTGGGACCTATATATCTTGGTGACCTAAGTTGGGAACTTCGACTTACTACAAAAAAACTGTTTAATAATGATCTGTTATTTCTTGTGAAAACGACTATTTTCTATCAAAATAAGTCTATATTCGTCGTAAATAATCATTCTCGTCGTAAATAATTTGTTACAAATATTTATTTTTCTTATAATCTCTTATGTGCATGTAATTTGCATGTCCGTCCATGTTTGTCATGTTTAATTTTATAAAAAGTTGCAAAATCATTTCTTAAATTTTAGTGCATTTGCAAATCACTCTATTAATTTCGAGTATCTATTAATTACATGGCAGAAGTAGGTGTTATTCGTATTATCTTAGTAATTACATCTGACCAATTCTACCTAACAATGCAATCTCTCTCTCTCTCTCTCTCTCAATGATACTAATCAATCGTTGTAAGCAAAAAAATGATGCCAAACCATTGCATGTATTATAAAAATCCAAAAATAATAAAATAAAATAAAATAAAATCCTGATCACCATCTTAAAATTAATGGTTTTAAAGCATGATTACCTATCAAACAGTCAATGTCTCTGCCCCTCAAAGAATTCTTAATATCCAACCACAACATTTGTCGCTTCCAATTTTGAAACGATACAAAACACGAATAGGTCAGTGGTTAGCATCAATGTTCTCCATCACATTATGTCACAAAACATCAATACATGACAAGGGATTAGTTTCTTGTTTACTATTGTAATTTGTTTGAATTAATATATATGTATAGGATCGAAAGTGACAGAAAACTAACTTTGAATTTTTTAATTACGCGTGCATGGCAAGTTCAATTAAAAGGAGAATAGTCATTTTATAAGGTCACATGCATCACATTTTTCTCGATGTTAAAATATAGCCATCCAAGTTTCTATTTTACTCATCACCATTAATTGTACTGAATTTCTATGCTCAAAAGAGTTACCTATCCATTCAAGAACGATTTGATTTCCTTTCTAAATGAAGTGAACATAACAATTAAAATTCCTTTAAATAGTTGTAAAAGATAAAAACTCCGTCTAAGTTATTTCATTCACTGTTTTTTTTTTGTGTTCTTATCATCAAATCAAGATATTACAATAATAGTTATATTCCTCTTCTCTTCTGGTAGGAAAAAAAAAATGATTTGTTTACAAAAAAATTTACAAAAACAAATTTACACACTGATGTGACATGATATAGTATTTTAGATTGTAAACCTATTTTATCATAAAGTAAATCCGACGTATAACATTAAGACATATTATTTTATACTCATTTTTCATAGGAAATAACTAACTAAAATAAGCAATTTTCTTGTTCAATTGAAAGATATCCTTCACTCAGAACGTCGCTTTGTCTAGTCATTTTGGGTTAGTGAGTTTTCGACTGTTTGTAGATGATTTTTTTTAGAACTTATACTCCCCATGTGATCACCTCAAATAATAGACAACGTTCCATATCCATCGTAGGATTTTTATGAGCAAAATCTCAAGTAATTAAGCATGCCAAAATTGGGAGATAAGAAAAATGAAGACTAGGTGGCTGTTGTCATTTTCTTCAAAGCCAACCAATTTCGGCCGCATCATTTTAGACACTATGCGATAGCTGTTTTCCAAGCCCTAAATCAATATTACAAAGACCAATAGTTAGAGCAAGAAGAATGAGTATACATTTATAGTTAAGGAAGTTTGACATCGTTTTTCTCTATGAAAGATGCACGAAGAGTGTGGTGAAATGTGTACAAGGCCGATGATTAACTCAGCACAAATTCAATACGAAATTAACGAGTTAGATCAAAGAATATGACTTGTTTAAACCAACGGATTGTGATAATTTATTTATATACTATTCAAATTCTATTTGAAATAATTCGAACTTAACACGCGACATTCAAAGTTGCATTTTTTGTTTCTACCTACAAACGTGAGACGAACAAAATTATCCAGCTAAGCATGAAGGGTCTAATATATTTAATTAAATGAATCAAATTAGGTTTGAGTATATGAATCCAGCAGCACGTACTTTGCCAAAAAATAAAAATTCATGGCTTAATAAAAAAAAAGAGTATGGGGATCCCGTTTTGGGGCAGTGGTGGTCCCGATGGACAAAATTTGTACATAATTTAAAAAAGAAAAAAGAAAAAAAAAGAAAAAAAAAGAGAGTCAAGGACCCATGTCCATGAGTGGCCCCTACCTCAAGTTTTATTAGAAAACCCTCACGTATGGCAAATGAATGCCGTGGTGACAAAAAATCTCTCAACAAACAAAACTTCATCTCTCTAATAAAAGGAATTCTCAAACGATCCATATGAATCAAACCTCGTAAACGGATTTGTACTACTTCCGAACCAGCAAAATCTATGTTAACTCCATGCAAACCTTCCTTTGCCAAAAAAATCCGCTACATATTTTGCTTTCCGAAAAATGTGCCTAAACCTTGCATTAATCTCATTTGCAAGCTTTTTAATCTCCTCCCAAAAGTCCCAAAGAAACCAAAGTCGACAAATCCAGGATGCAATCCAATTCATGACAACTGCTGAATCCGATTCGACTAAAACATCCTGCATTCTCAAACGTTTACATATCCAAAGGCCATCGAGTAAAGCTTGACATTCGGCAATAGTATTAGATGCAAAGCCATATAAATGCGCAAAACTTGCTATAACTTTGCCATTTGAATCTCGGACGACACCTCCACCCCCTGCCTCTCCTTGTTACAAGCACCACCATCAACATTCAGCTTCACCATTCCATTTCCAGCGGCTCCCATTTAATAAAAGCCGATCGTTTCGTATGAAGAGGGACAATCTGAAGATTTAAACTTTCCATCACCAAACTATCATTCTTCCTCATATGCTAGAATTTTTCCAGATTACAAGAGGCATCTTTAATTAAAAACTTCACAGTCCGTATAACATCATCTATCTTAAACAAACTACCTTTCATTTTAGCAACACATCGAGACTTTCATAAAGCCTAAGAAATAATAATAGGAAGGGCTCCACGTATCCACCCTACTTGAGAGTGTACCATCGCTCGCTGCCACCAAAAGGACACCATACCCTTCCACTTTCGGATCAACGGCAGCCTTATCTGACAAAGATTTACAAAAAACTTCCATACATTTTGAGCACTTGGCCCCTCACACAAAATATGATGCATAGTTTCCACTTGAGGCATGGTACAACAGTGGCATTTAGAAACCAACGGAATGCCCAGGCGTTGAATACAATCACCAGTCAGTACAACCCCTCTCTTCACCCTCCAACAGAAGAAAGACATTTTCTTGGGAATATTTGCTCGCCAAAGCCACTTCCTCCATTTACACACTTGTCTACATTGGCTAGAAATATCCCACGCAGATTTAGTGGTAAAGTGACCATCCAAAGAATGTTGCCATATCAAGACATCCCTCCCTTGTCGAAGCCGCACACCTGATTCACAAATTTTCTGCAGCATTTTTGGTGTAACCAATTCTCGAATGACTTCAATTTTCAGGCCCATGTCATCAATTACTTCAGCAACAGACAATTTGCTGCTCCTTACCACTGGACAAAAATCTTGCAAAGGACCACACCTCACCCAATTATCCATCCAAAAATTGACCTGACCATTCCCAACAATCCATTTAGAATTCAGGATCACTCTAGGCAATAACGCTGTTATGCCCTTCCAAAGTTGGAAACCTTTGTTCATTTGAATCACCTTATAGATGTGATCCCACCCAATGTATTTTTTCCGGAAAAAATCCGCCCACATAGACTCCCCCGTTAACAATTTCCATCCAAATTTCATAAGTAGAGATTCTTGCAACTCCATCAAATCTCTAATACCAAGGCCTCCCTCATCCATTGGCTTACAAACAAGCTTCCATGAGATCCACTTCCGCTTTCGAAACTCTATCGAGGAGCCACAAAGAAAATAAAATAAAATAAAATAAATTTAAGAGTTGCAAACGCTTTTGGCATCTTCAAAACTGATAACATATAGATTGACATACTGTTCAACACATGTTTAATAAGAATGATCTTCCCCCCAAAGGATAAAATCTTGCTTTTCCTCCCCGCTAAATTTTTCAGAATCCACAATATAATCAAATAAACCGCCCCCACATAGAGAGGAATTCCCAGATACAAACAAGGCCATGAACCCTCTTCAAACCCAGAAATCAATTTGAGACTATTCTTTCTAACCATAGAAATGGAAGAGCAGAAGAAAATAGTAGAATTACTTGGGCTAATCAACTGACCAGATATATCTTCATACCGATGCAATGTTGTCATGAGATTCCTAATGGACACCTTTCCACCATTTGCAAAAATCAAAATATCTTCCGCATACATCAAATGAGAAATAAGGGTACCTCCACCCGGATGGTAAGGTTTTATACGACCCAAATTAAATTGTTGATGCAGCATACGAGAAAGAATTTCCTGAGACAAAATAAACATGTAAGGCAATAATGGATCACCTTACTGAAGGCCACACGACGCTTGAAAAAAACCCTTTAGTATAGCCATTCAATATCACCGAGTAATGCGGGGAAGAAATAGCATTGTAAATTAGATTCCTCCAATTATCAGAGAAACCCGATTTACATAAAACTTCCATGAGGAACCTCCAATTAACTCAATTGTACGCTTTTGCCATATTAATTTTCATCATCATATTACCCCCTTGCATCTTCCGATTAATACCTTGAGCCAATTCCTAGCCAAAACCATATTATCAAAAATACTCGACCTGGGATGAACGCTGCCTGCTCCTTCGAAATAATTCTTTCAAGTATAGGAGCCAATCTAACAACCATAATCTTCGTCATAATTTTATACACCACGGAGCACAGACTAATAGGCCAAAATTGTCCAAATTCCACAGGTTCCTCTACCTTCGGAATCAAGGCCAAATTTGTAGCTCCATAAAAAGAAGAAAAATGTTGACCCACAAAACAATCATTCGCCATCTCTACAAGGTCATCTTTAACAATATCCCAAGCCAGGGAAAAGAAAGAAGCTAAAAACCCATCAGGGCCAGGGCTACTATCCGGAGGAATGGACCAAAGAGCATTCTTGACTTCATCAACCGACAACATCAAACACAGCGACTCATTTTCTCCAATGTTACAGACGGAACGAGCAGGTCAAGTTCCGGTACGCTGAAATTCACTTTAGTTGAAGAGAATAACCTCTGAAAAAATTCCACAGCTTCCGTATACACAGCATCAGCCGAGTCCTATACTCGTCCATCATCAAGAACCATTTTCTAAATTTTTTATTCTTTTTCTTCTCTCTCATAGCCGCATGATAAAAGGTTGTATTAGAGTCCTCTCTCGTAATCCATTTGAGTCTTGACTTTTGACAAGCCAAGGTTTCCTCCCTGTGAATCCACTGCAAATGTTCTTGTTTACAATGCATTAATTCATTTTTGGACTGAACTGAAAAATTTCTTATCATTTCCTCTTCCAGCCAATTAATCCAATATTCCAGCATTTTGATTTCCACCTCAACATGCCCAAAGACGTCTTTATTCCAATTCAGCAACACACCTTTTAGCCTTTTTTTTTTTACTGATTCGCACCATGGCACAACCTTCCACATTTGCCTCCCAAATCCACCTCACCAACGGAAGAAATTCTTCATGGGAACCCCACATTCGTAGAAATCGAAAAGGCCACGTGCAAACCTCACTATTACTAAAAAATTGAATCAACATCGGGGAGTGATATGACGATGTGCGCGGAAGGTAACTAATATTCGCACCTCCCAAAACAATTAAGAAATTGCATATTAACCAAAACTCGATCCAATCGAGCCCAAATTCGCCTTCCACCAAGTCGTCCATTGCACCAAGATAAACGATTGCCTTTGAAAGGGAGATCAAGCAACGCACAATCATGAATGCACCCATTAAAATCAGCCTTAGCTCGAGAAGCCTGTAACAAACCCTCAACTTTTTCACTATCATTTTGCATAATATTAAAATCCCCTCCAATGAGCCATGGAAGCCCCTAAGAGTCTTGCAATCTGAGATATTCCCATAGTTCTATTCTTTTTGCATGGAAACAACTGGTATACACAAAAGATGTTAATGCACACCTAGTGCTATAAGAAAACCAACCCGAAATAGCTTTGTCAGAAATTGAGATCGCCCAAAATAACCAGATTTTCCCACCCACTTCCGCATTATTCACAAAAGACTGTAAATGTAACCATCTCGCCCATCTACTACATTTATTATCATTTAGAAAAGGTTCTAAAAAAGCCACAACCAACGGCCGGCTTTTATTCAAAATACACCAAAGCCTATGTTTCGAGGAAATAACTCCCCTAATATTCCAGATCAGTATAGACATCAAAAAATCAAATAAATTTTTTCGAACGCGTACGACACTCTAGAACCACAATAGATTTTTCTTTTCGCACTCCCTTTACCTTCTTTAAAGGAACATGAATTTCTGGATCAGAATCAAAAAATTTTGCAATCAATTCATTCAGCTCACCTTCTTGTTCCCCATCAGAAACCGTTCGGCAAGGTGCATCCTCCTCAATAAAATCCATAACAGCAAAGAAATCTTCTCTTCCCAACTCACCTAGGTCAAACTCTAAAGCCTCATCAACCGCCCTCAGCAAACTCCTGGGACAAGACTCAACCGTATTCTGCGGTGCCTCATCATCTGAAACAGTCTCCATATCACACCACTTTTCTGAATTTGCTGCTTGCGTCTGGGTAGTCAATAAATTTTTCAACATTCCATCTTTCCCAAGCTCTTGATAACAATTAGTCGCAGGTGTGGTAGAATTACATACATTAGAATTGCGCATCTCAGGAAGGCCCTTCGTCGACCCCGCTTCTGCATCTCGAAGGACACCCTCCCAATTTTCATGCACCACTCCCACCTGTGAAATAAATAAAATTGGCTCCAATCAACCATTTTTTGTAGCCTTATGAGCCTGCATACTCTCCAGAATTGCCTGACGCCGAGACCTCAACGCCTCCCCAATCTCAACCTGCACGATTGGCCTATTTTTCTGCCTTTCCTTATTTTCAACCTCCTTCCAAGCTAGTTTTCTGGACTACTTATTACCACCTCATACCGCTGCAACAGTATGCCGTTTAATATCACGACGTCTTTTACATCTAATATCCGTATGGCCCTGTTTCCGACAAGAGCCACAATAACTCGGTACCGCCTTATAAAAAACTTCATGAAAATGGCTAAAACTCCGATGAGGAGGACCCAGCCAGAAAGAGTGCCTCAAAGGAGAAGAAATACTCCAACTCCACACAAATTTGAGCCACCTCAAGTAAACAAACACAAGTCTTGACATTATCCCGCTTCAAATATTTACAAAATCCATCTCCAATACTACGCAACATAGATTCCTGAAAATAATTTGGAGGTAAGCTGGGCAAAGTCATTCACACCGGAACCCAAGGCGAATCCTCATCTTCCACATAATCTGGGGTCTAGTGAAAAACTCGAAAAGGCACACCAAGGATTTCTGAGTTCCCTCTCGCCATCACAGAGATAAAATCTTCTTCCTTAGCCATCCGCACCAACACATTACCTGGATTTCTCAATTGACCAATAACTGGTATCGCTTTCAACCCCTACCTATTATTAATAAATCCTTGAATGTGGTCAAGCGAAGGTCTTCGACGTAGGAATTTCAAAACTACCGAGAAACAAAACGGTTCGGACGATAACTACACTTTCGCTTTTGAGAAAACACAAAACATTTCACGATCTTGGAATCTCGGGTCACGATGTGGTATATGGATGTTCGGCAACAATTGAGGATTGGATCATACCACATTTGCAAAACGTTACCCTGTAGGTTCCATCAAATGCTTCCCCTTCTTAGTAGTCAATCTTGGCTCTACATTCCAACTCAAGTCCTCCCCTTTCCTCCCGAAACCAACCGATGGAGGCATAGGGCTAGTGCCATGCACGATAACCCTAGGACGTTGCAAAGTTGAGAGAAAATTGCCCTAGTGCCACACCAGCTTTTCTATTTTATAATTTACTTAAAAATTCTTTACAAAGTAGTTAATTTGTGATGAAGTTGCAAGAAATGGAAGACTAGTTTGGTTTTTTCACACCAAACCAACGTGTATTTGATTGAATATATATATATATATATATATATATATATATATATATACAGCAGCAGGGTTGCTTACACTTGGTATAGAAAGTACAACAAGAAAGGAAATATATGATACAGCAGATTGTGTACAACTAAGAGTATATTACAAAGATCAAAATGATTGATTAGTTCCCATCTGAAGCTTGATCGATAGACAATGGATGAGAGATATCATTTGAATTAGAGGTTGACCTCCCATCTATGGCCTACTGATCTGATGCTCTTTCCTTAGTTGAGACATGTTTGTTAACGTCCTCCCTCAAGCTAAAAGGGGTGACACACACCTTTACCTTATCTTGAAGGAGGAAGAAACGTGCTGAGGTTAAACTTTTAGTAAAGATATCTGCAGTTTGCTCGATGGTGGAGAGGTATTTGATCTGTATATCTTTTTGCACGACTTTCTCATGTATGAAGTGATAGTCAACCTCCACATGCTTGGTTCAAGCATTAAATACTAGGTCGGAAGCCAAGGAAATGGCACTCAGGTTGTTGCACCACAATGTAGGAGTAGTGGAATTTGAAGATCTTGGAACAACATCCTTAGCCAAAAAAGTTCTGCAGTAACTATTGCAAGTGCTCTATACTCAGCTTCAATGTTGGATTTAGAGACAACAACTTGCTTCTTTGCACTCCAGCTGATCAAAGACGGACCAAGAAAGATGGCATAACCATAGGGGGATCTTCGATCATCAAGATTTCCTACTCAGTTAGAGTCACTATATGCTTGCATATGTAAGGGACCTTTGCCAAAGAATAAGCCTTGATCAATGGTCCCCTTGAGATATCGAAGGACTGTCTTGGCAGCTGTCCAGTGTGTGGTTGTGGGGCTATGCATGAATTGGCACAATTGGTTCACAGAGAAGGCAATGTCGGGTCTAGTTAGTGTGCAATACTGTAATGTTCCAACTAGATGGCAATATTTTGTAGCATTTTCAAGAGGGTCCCCATCAGATTGAGATAATTTGGAACCAGTAGGAGGTGGAGTCTTAGCAAGCTTGGCTCCAATCATTTTGGCGCGATCAAGAATATCAGCAACATATTTTGATTGAGAAAGATGAAGTCCTTCTCGGGTTGAAGTCACATGAATTCCTAAGAAGAAGTTCAAGGATCCAAGGTCCATGGCAAAGTTCTACTTTAAACTTGAAACCAAACGAGTTATGGCAGATAAATTGTTACTAGTAACAATGATATATCATCAACATATATCAAAAAAATATGTGAATATTGGAGTGGTGAAAGGTGAAGAGGGAGTAGTCCACTTTTGATTCAATGAACCCAAGACTGAGAAGGGTGCTGGACAACTTATTAAACCAGGCTCTAGGGGCCTGTTTAAGCTCATAGATTGCTTGCTGTAGTTTACAAACATGCCTTGGACAATGCTGGTCTTCAAAGCCTGAAGGTCGCTCCTTATAGACCTTTTCTTCAAGAGAGCCATGAAGAAAAGCATTGAACACATCCAATTGCTTTATAGGCCAATTGAATTGGACAACAAGAGCAAGTATAGTCCTGATGGTTAAGGCTTTGACTACTGGACTGAAGGTTTCAGTAAACTCTATCCAATCTTTCTACTCAAATCCCTTGGACACTAGTTTTGCCTTGAATTTGTTAATTGTGCCATCTGCCCTTTGCTTGATCTTAAAGACCCACTTGTTGGTGATGACATTCTTGTGAGGAAGTCGAGGGCAAAGTGTCCAGGTGTGGTTGGCTTAGAGAGCTTGAAATTCATCCTGCATAGCCTTATACCAGTGTGGTTGTTTCACTGCTTGAGCAAAGGTTCTTGGAGTACTAGGTCGGGATATTGAATGGAAGGCTTGAAGAGGATGTTTGGTGGAATAGTACATTTGGAACTCAGGCAAAAGTTTTAGATTTTCTAGAGACATCTTGGGATCAAGTTACCATGGGATGATTGGAAGAGGTAGGGATAGGTTAATGAATTAGGTTGAGCAGAAGAGTGAGCAAAGGTTTCTGATATGGCCATTGGATCATTAGGTTCTGGTTCTATGATAGGTGGTTCAAAGGGACTAATGGTTTCATGATTATCATTGAAAGGGTCAGAACCATGTGCAGAAATGGAAACACTAGAGGGAGAGATATTACCTGCAGGTTCAGTTGGTAAAATAGGAGAGATGATTTGTGTTTGTGTATGCTGAGGACTGACATTCATTACCTGTGAAGTGGTATGTGCATGGTGGACAGATTCTTGTGCAAAGGGCCTTTGCTGAGATGGAATCCAATCTAAAGCTGGGAATGAGGCCTCATCAAAGATCACATATCTACTCATGATAAGTTTTCGAGTCACGAGTTCAAAACATTTGTAACTTCTGTAATTTGAGCAGTTTCCAAGAAAGATGCGTTTTTCGGATCTGTACATCAACTTGTGACTATTGTTAGGGTGAATGAGTGGAAAGCAAGCACAACAAAAGACTTTAAAAACCGACTAGTTCGGTTGTTTATGCAGAAGCTGAACATAAGGTGACTGATTTTGCAAGACTGCAGTGGGCAGCCTATTGATGCAATATACAACATTATTGAAAGCATCTGTCCAGTATTCAAGAGGAAGTTTGAATTGTGCTAATAAAGCCAGAATAGTTTCCACTATGTGCCTGTGCTTTCTCTCGGCTAGCCCATTTTGTTGGGCAGTATAGGGACAAGATAATCTGTGCAAAATGTCATTTGACTCAAGAAATATACTGAATTGAGCATAAGTAAATTCTCCTCCTCCATCGGATTGGAAATCCTTGATCTTTTTAGTCAACATGTTTTCTACCAAACATTTGAATTTAACAAAGCACTCACAAGTTTGGGATTTGGTGTGGAGAGGATAAATCTATGTAAAACGAGAGAAAATATCAATAAAAGTGACATAGTATATGCATCCATTGTTAGCAATAATAGGAGAACTCCAAATATCTGAATGTATTATTTCAAGGGATTCAGAAGTTACATTATTGGACTCGGAAAAATGAAGAGACTTGGACTTAGCTAACTGACATGGTTCATAAAGATTCTTATGCAAGTTAGACTTATTGTGTGAAAGTTGAACTAGACTCTTGAGTTTATCAAAAGTAGAAGAGGTTGGGTGACCTAATCTTATGTGCCATGTGACTGGATCGACTGTGGTTCCAAGGAAGGCTATAAGTTGTTTGGCTTTGTTCATTGATTTGGAAAAAGAAGATTGGGTAGAGTCCATCCTTACAAGACCCTTGTAAAAAAGTCTATCTCGTGCACTTGTCCTTCACAAATAATGAGAGTCAGCCAAAGCAAACTAGTAATGATTATCTAAGCAAAATCTTTGGATTAACAAAAAGTTGGCAGCAGCAGAGAGACAATGCAAAATTTTATTTAATCGAAAGGGAGTATTGGAGTTGTACAACATAGTGGATCCATGATTTGAGATAGAGATTTGAGATAGAAAAACCTATTCCATTACCTACAACCACTTCTTCATCACCTCGGTAAGGTTCTTGGATTGATAAATTCTCTAAAACTGCAATTACATGACTGTTAGCACACTATCTGCATACCATGGTTATTCTTGAGTATGTTCTATGTTGGGTTTTGTCCTAGCAGCCATGGCAGCAAGTTGAGCAGGTGGGTGCTTTCCTTGGAATGCAAAGTTCAGGCATTGGTCGCAATCTAGAGCTTGATGGCCTATTTTCCCACATATCTGACAAGGTGCTCTACTGTAGTTGGTGGAGTTTGAGTTGCCATTGAATGGATTCTTGGTTTTTGGTCGTTTTTTGCTTTGTTTGTAATGACCCTTGTTTTGTCCCGAACTTTTTCCCTTGAAGTTTGGTCCAGATGACTTTGGTTTCTGTGTGTACAAGGCAAAGTTGCCTGAGTTTGTAGTATTGTGATGTTGAGTTCCCAACAACGTTTCATAGTTCAAGAGTTCAACTTGAAAATCTTGAAAGGACATAGAAAGTTCACGAGTGGCAAAGTGGAATGATGTGATAAAAGCAGTATAAGCTGCGTTT
This sequence comes from Juglans microcarpa x Juglans regia, assembly GCF_004785595.1. NCBI lineage: Eukaryota > Viridiplantae > Streptophyta > Magnoliopsida > Fagales > Juglandaceae > Juglans > Juglans microcarpa x Juglans regia. The sequence continues at coordinate 5,954,627 of NC_054595.1, forward strand.
AGTCCACCTAGTATGTACAAGATGAGGTCATCATCTTCCATAGGTTTCCCAACAGCCATAAGTTGGTCAGCCCAAGACTTGGCTCTACCAAGATATTAAGAACATGTTTGAGAACCTTGTTGCAAAGATTACAGTTGACACTTTAAATAAGCAACCCTTGAATGAGATTGGGATGCAAATCTTGCTACCAAGGATGTCCACTCTTATCTTGAGGTGTTTAGTCCATATATAGAGGACAAAACATTTTTAGAAAGTGTGGGGTAGTAAACCAGCCAAGGAGATACTGGTCCTTTTTTTGCCACAAAGAGTAATCAGGATTGATTATTGTGGTGCTTTTCCCTGTTTCATCATTAAGGAATTGCAATGGGCATGGCTTAGTGCCTCCACAATACCCATGAGCTCATGACTTCTGAGAATTGAGAGAAATTGTGACACCCAATTTAGGTAGTTGGTTATATGGTGTGTGATGCTGGCAAGGCAAAGATAGTCGCAATGGATGTGGCAGCAAGAGTACTGGAGTTGGATTCCATGTTTCTAGAGCAAGATCAAAGGAGTGGTCCTATGGGTGCTCTGATGCCATGAAAGAAATGGAAGAATAGTTTGGTTTTTCCATACCAAACCAACATGTATTTGATTGAATATATTATATATATATATATAGCAGCAGGGCTGCTTACATTTGGTATAGAAAGTACAACAAGAAATGAAATATATGATATAACAGATTGTGTATAGCTAAGAGTATATCACAAAAATCAAAAGGATTGATTAGTTCCCATCTAAAGATTGATCTATAGACGATGAATGAGAGATATCATTTGAATTAGAGGTTGACTTTTCATCTATGGCCTACTGATCTGATGCTCTTTTCTTAAGTTGAGACGCCTGTTAAAAAATTGTGGCTTCTGAATTTTTTTTTTTTTTTTTTTTTATGGAAATAGACTCGTTTCATTAATGATCCAAAGTTACAAATGTGACTTATTAGTACATGGAAAATCCAGACTATAAGCCAAACTACGCATCAGCTCTGGGGCTTCCCCACACACAAATTTCTTTGTAACAAACATTGTCTTAACTTCTAAAAACTCTCTCCTAACAGAGAAAGCGTTCTGTAAAAATAGAACTTCACGGCCCCCTCCGTCCTCCCAGGGAGGAAGAGTACAGGACATTGCTATGGACACCAAATCCAATAACCTATTTCTATTATATTACTAACTAAAATAACAAAAAAACTACAGATAAAAACACATAACCAACTATAAAAGCCACAAATATTGGCGTGAACCCGGACGTCACATCTACTGCAAGCATCGGCAACTTGAGCCTCGATAGCACGAGCACCCAGCTCACATACGGACAAACAGCCTCCATTGCACAGGCGGCACCTACGCACGAGCACTGGTCGTACGACCATCAGCCATAACATCACCCACCTCTCTCGAACAACTCTTGCCCAGATTGCGTTCGATCCAAAGGCTCAACACCTCACTCGGGTGAAAATGAAGAAATGGAACAATAAAAACAGGAAAACTAAAAAACAAAACGGATGAACAGTGCACATAGCTTTGGCAGTACTGGTCACTTTGGAAGGAAAGTCAACAATCAATCTTGGAAGTCCTGAAGTCAAGGATTTCGGAGAAACCGAGTGTGCCGTCAGCAGAAGGCTCCCCAGTGGCGCGTGATGGCCACGCGCAAATGAGATTCGAAACTTCCTCCCGCGCGTGCGGGCTACGCTCCACTTCAATAGACGTCGAATTCGGTGGTCTTAAAGATCGGCGGCTGAGCATCGTCCTAGTGGGGCGCGTGTTGAAAGCTAATGGATGGAAAGACTCGAACGGCAATCCTACCTTATTTGACCTTAAAAACACAAAAATAAAACTAAAAAAAATACTACACAAAAAATAAAAGGAGAATGGAGCATAAGAAAAAGAGATTTTTGTGGGGTCCCTTTCGTTAAATCTGAGTTTGGGAGAAGTTTGGCTTCTGATTGATGTGAATGGTTTGGATTCTTTTGCAATGTATTGCAAAGTATATCTCATACCTTTATTAGAAATTCAAAAGTTTGAGATTTTTTGCCTCGCATATATGTACTTTCATAACTACATTAATTTAATTCCTTTTTCTGAATGATACCTCCTCGGTCACCCATGCATGCATACTTAAAAAGTAAAAGGGGTGACAAGACCTAGATCTTTATGGGCAATTAATATTTTCACCTATTTTCAAAACTTTTTAAACCACTTTTAGCCATTTGAATGTTTAAAATATCTCAATATATTTGTGACTAAAAATAAAATAATTTGAGTTATAATATTTTATTAAATTTTAAAAAATAAAAAAAAAGTTTAAATAAAAATATAATAAAGTTAAAAATTATTTGAATATAATTTCTTAATATAATTTTTATTTTAAAATTTGAAAAAATTGTATTATTTTTTGTATCGTGTTTGAGAGTTTGAAAAATTTATAATGATTATATAATGATTAGATGAAAAAGTTGAATATTTGAAATTGAAAAATATTTTATTTTGTAACAATGTTTGGGAAGGAAATATCTGAGAATATTTTAAAGAGAAATGATATTTACAGTTATGAAATATGCAAGTGCTGCGCAATCCCTTTAAAAAAAGTGAGTAAATATAGAACTCAGATGATAAAAATTTATTTTTTAATAGTGGATTCCACTTTTTTTAAAAAGATTACATAACGCTTATATATTTCACGATTGTAAATAACATTACTCTATTTTAAAATAGTTTGCCAAATGGACCTCAGTCGTCTAATACAAAGAAACCAAATATGACTTTAATTTGTAAGGGAGAGATGGCTAATAGATGCAAATTTTTCTTTAAAGAGAAATTTTTAATTTATAAAGAAATTTTATTAAAAAAAATACAAGCAAATTGACTTGACGTGACTCGATATAATACGATAAATTATAATTTTTTTAATTATAAAGTAAATATAACGTATCAAATAAAATTGTGTTAGTACAGATTTTATAACAAGATGTCAACGAACAACTTTTCTCATGTTTGTGTCAGAGGGGTTTGGTCGGATGGTGCAGATCGTTCAAAAATTAAATTATCTCATTTCATCTCATCTTATATAATTATTATAATTTTTTTAAATTTTCACACAAGATATAATAAATAATTTAATTTTTTCAAATTTTAAAATAAAAATATTATTATAATAATATTTTATTTAATTTTTAATAAAATATCTCATCACATCTCATCTGAACCGTATAATCAAACGAGGCCTAAATGGTTTTTGCCAAAACGTTTCTCACGTGAAAAAATGTAATGGGAACACAAGCCGCCATGGTCAGCTGTTACGGGCGGCTGGAACAATATGAGACAAATTAACACGCATGCAAAGTCATATTAGTAAAATTAAATATGGCTACTTACGGTGGCAGATCTTTTGCCGAAAATCGAAAACCTTAAATAAAAATTTCAAAAAATAAAAAATAAAGTGGCTTTAATTAATGATCTCTACACAAATTCCAACTGCAATACTTCGAATATGAACTAACTAATAAATCTATCACAAATTTTTCTATATAATAGTAGTTCTAGTGATGAGTGAGATGATCAATTACTGGCACTGTATAAGAACAGATGGAGATAATATTAATCTCTAATTCTATCTAGCCTCAAAATTAGGGCATATATAGTTGAAGTTATGAGTCCCATTCTCCAATATTTCAAGTTTGGAAAGCCTTTTTGAACCAGAAATCACATGAATGAAGTGAGATCCTTCAATTCAAGCTGATTGAATAATTGCCTTTAATTTTGAACAAGAAAGTGACACTACTGTCTAGCTAGAGAGCTGCATGCTTGTTACATGTGATGATCATACCTATCTTCCTTGATTGTTGCTGCATGTGCTGTTTAGGGACCGAGTTAGGTAAGTTTTGTATATCTGTAAATAGTAGTGAAATGATTTGAGTTAAGATATTTTATTAGGTATTAGAAAATAAAAGAAAAAGTTAAATAAAAATATTATAAAATTGTATGAATATAATTTTTTTAATATAATTTTTATTATGAAATTTGAAAAAAGTAGTATTTTTTGTGTTTTGTTTGAGAGTTTGAGAAAATTGTAATGATTAAATGAAAAAATTGAAGATTTGAAATTAAAAGTGTTCTGTATTTGAGTAATATTTGCGAAGGAAATATCTAAAAATATCTAAATATATTTAAAAATAGTTGTGTTGCCAAACGCCTTAAACTAATATATATCTTTTAAGAGAATTGTTAATACGCTATTATTAAAATTGATGAATTTTAGAGAATTTTTTAGGTTAAAGTTACAAAAACTCTAAGCTCGTGTTATTTTATAAAAAATGATAACTTTACAACATTTTTTAATCTTTTAATATTTTATATAAAATAACACTGCACACTAAGTGGTTGTAAACCAAGTTATAAAATAATTATATAAATATTATTATCGGTTTTTCAATTTTTCTCCCACAACTTCGGCCTAAGTACCATTCATGTCCCATGAAATAAGCTGGGGGCATTAGCCCGTTGGAACCAATGCAAAAGTCCATTCCTCATCTTGAAAACTTCATGATCTCCTCTTCCCATTTTTATCACTTCTTTGAAAAATAGTAAAAGGAGGTCATAACGTAAAATCCTATAAATTTCAAAAATTTAATGAATCTTTAGGTTATTAATAATAATAGTTTAAAGTGAACTTGTGGCCAGGAGACTTATACTCGGCTAATTCAGACCACACGCCTGTCCATGCAAACTGGTGGGGGTGGATGTCCGAATGGACCTTGGCCCCGCCCGAGTTTCACCCGTCCACCCGGTCTCTCTCTCTCTCTCTCTCTATATATATATATATATGTCATATATATTGAAAAAAGCTAACTATAAATACATATTTTTCTCTCTCTCTCTCTTCTCATTTCTCTCCATCCGTGTTGTCCTCCTTTCCTTTCTCCTCTTATCTTCTTCCCTTCCTTTCACACTTTAGTATTGATTACTGTCCTCTCCTTTCTCTTCTCCTCCCTCTTGTGACTTGTCTTCTTCTTTTCCTTTTTGCTCTAAGCCAGCTTTTCTATTTGTTGTTGTGGGTCAAGAATCAAGACTCACGACTCATGGCCAAGCTACAGTCTACGACGATGGCTTGGTCGTGGGTCTCTATGACCCAAGTCTATGGTCACCATTGTGGAATTGTAAGTTAAAGACTCATGGTTGCAACTGTGGGTGTGTGAGTTTTATCACCCACAGTTGTGGCCATAGCCTGTCAGTCTATGCACATATCTTTATATTTGTGAAGATCTGTAACTTTGTTGAGACTTTTTGCTTAATTTGTGTGGTTTTCCTTATGCGGATGCAATTTTGTTGGATTATTTTGTGAAAAACGTGTTGTTAGATGGGGTGGCCAGATGGTGGTGGCATCAATTTGCCTATCCGGCAGGCACATGTGGGCAGTCACCTCGCTCAACTAAGGGTAGAGTGCAGGGGTAGATTTAGTCACTCTGTGCCCAGCTGGGGATGGGGTGCACGATGGGTGGCTACCCCTAATTTAAAGTGAATCCATGTTCAAATTGAACTCAAGGCATAGTAAATGCCAAATCAAATCACCTAAAGTAACTAGGGTACTACTAGCACAAAAAAAAAATACAAATCCACAACAAAATACATAGCAAATTAGAAAAAAAAAATTCTAAACTAATAAAAACAATTTCGCAAACCCACAGCCACGACAATTGCGAGAGGGATAGAGGGTCCAAGAAGAAGAAGTAGAGGAGCCGAGCAGGAGGATAAGAAGAAGATCCGCCCTCTACTCAACCATCGTCGGGTCCATTTCATCTACACATGGCTTTCACATGTCGCCACCATCAAGCATGACCACAATACCGCTCCTCTCGAGTTGTAGGCCTCTTTTAAACCTTTTTAATAGTCAGCCTTATTTGGGATGTGATCAACCACCATTTTAATTAGAAAAATTAATGGGGATTAACTTCTATTTTTACTAGATCACAGTTGAGGAAAAATGCAAATACTGAACTAGTTGTACAGATACAAATATGTAAAGTAAAAGCCAAGGAATTGAATAACTCTTGTCGGTAAAACTACCAAGGGTACCTCGGGATAACCAACTCTAGCCATTGAGCCGGTTTGGATTCAGAGATGAGATGAAATGGTTAGTTGTACAGATATAAATATGTAAACTAAAAGCCAAGGAATTGAATACCCCCTTGTGGGTAAAACTACCAAGGGTACCTCGGGATAACCAACTCTAGCCTAAAATGAATCACGAGCTCAGCAACCTGCTCAAACAAACCAACCCGCCCTCCTTCTATCGAAAGACTAGAAGACACAAATAAATTGATCATGATGAGAGTGTCATGTTAGATAAGCTAATACATGCGTACATTAACCCCCGTCCCAATATAGGTAAGAGCATCCACATCCCATGCCTCAAAGCACCACTTTCCCCATAATTTGAGATTTATTTTAGAATTTTGATCAAAACACTCCCTGCATCCCAATCCCCATTTTAGGAAAAATGTTTAGACGATGAACAGTAGTTTCCTAAATATAGGAAATCACTATTCATCCCATAAACCATTTTATATTAATATTTTGTTCTAATACATAAAACAAATCATTCTTCCAATCATCTATATTTTCTCTCATACTCATATTTGTTGTAGTGCTAAATAATAATTTTAAAAATAATTTAATTAATTACGAAAATATAAAAAAATTATTTTAAAAATATTATTGTGTCCACAAAAATAAAATAAAATTTTTATTTAAAATATTCACTACAGATATAGTTCAAAATATAAGAAAAAAATATTGAGTAATTAAGTTTGTAAATAGAAGTGAGAGAAAAAAGTAATAAAATAAAGAATAGAGAAATATTATTTTACTAGAATAAAAGAAGGATAGGGAATGCGATGTAGGAGGTTTTTGAAATATGAGTAAAATTTAGGAACACATTTTAAGAAATGTACATTTTAGCTAAATTATATGGAATTTTATGGGAAATGGGATGTGAATTGATAAATAGATAATTATGTTGTTTTAATACTCTTAATATAGTGGGTTAAGTCAACTTTATTTGTTAAAATAAGAGTATTAATCAAGTAATGTACATTAGATCTTCCTGGCGTGTGAAATGACCATTTCACCTTAAGTAGATATAAACTTCATTTTCTACTATCAGAAGCACTTAACTCACGTGTACATAGTCTGATTATTACTTCTATCAACTAATGGGCTCGCTAGTGTTAATTGCAACTTATATAAGCTGTGGCCCATTGCAGAAGTGAAGCCAATGTGACGAGATACACAAGACTTGTGACTTGTTGAGGCTAAAACCTGAGATCCAGAACAGAAGCCCATGTCCATACTCGAAGCCCATGTGGAGAAGCTAAAACTTGAGGAAGAAACCGTGATTTGCTTCAGGCCTAATAGAAGGCCACGTGAAGGACCCAACTCACGACCAAAATCGATAGACACATACACAATTATTCTTGCGGATTTAGGGACCACGAGAAGTAGAGAGATGAGTCAGTTATGCACAATGGAGAAGTTGCGATCCGTGGCAAGGAAAGAAAAGAGAAGAGAAGATTTTGAGTATAAAAGGAAGATGAATCTTTGGGTGAAGGAAGTTAGTTTTTATTTTATTTGTCATTTTATTCCCCTGTTTTGTTTAGACGATTTTTTGGAATTTTTTCTTAAGGGTTTCATTTCAGTATTTTATGCTTTTGTGATGAATATGATAGGCTAATTCCATAGCCTGGGTTGTAGTAAAGCTCTCTTTTGCTTACTTTATTTGCTGGATTTCTGTAGTTCTTGAATTTTGCACTTCACTGCATCGGGAATCAGATTTTGAAAATTTGGTTTTTGTAAGATCCTCTCGCTATTGCTCTTGTTCTATTGTAGACACTAGGCACATCAGAACTTTGAATCAATCGAGGTGCCTTTCAACTAAGTGTTAAAGCAAAATTTGGTTGATGTTTAGTGATGTATTTTTTTATAGAGTCTTGGTAGATGACCTTTGAGTTTATATTTTCAAATTGCTTTTTATTAATGCCTTCAATGGATTAATAATCGATGGGTAGTATCTCGGAATCCTTGTGAAGAGTGAAGTCAACGAAAATCTTAAAACCATAACCCAGGTGTCTGTCAAATTGTTTCTACTAATTCTGTGATTTCAAAATTCTCCAATTAAAATTCTGGTTGCAACTTAGTGAGGTTATAATTACAGTTTGTTATAGGATACATTTTTTATTGCTTGAGTTTATACTTTCATAGTTTAAACTATCTTATCAAAAATTTCTAAATCCGAGACTCTATAAAATTCCATCATACATTTCAATGGCAACAAATTCTTCATTGTAAATAAACTCTTTTTTTTTTTTATCACTATAAAAATCCAAAAAGAGTTTTACATAACATTTTACATCACCATATTTTACAATAAGCCTTCACAAATACTTTGAAAATCATTTGTCCCTGTGGAATACGATTCTGGACTTATCCTTGATACAACTTGACACTCTTACACTTAGAAGCACATTTGAGACCGAGTCATGAATTGATGGGAACCAAAGTGGACATAGTCTTAAAGATCTTTTGCAAGTTTCAGATAGAACAATTACAAAATCAAGAGCCAAAAAAATCAAGGAAGCAATGCAAGGATTGGTGCAATCCACTTGGGATGAAGCTAGCAAGAGCCCAACACTAAAGATGGACTTGAAAAAATGAGAACCAGTTTTGATCCACTTGATACAAGTTGTGGAGTACATGAATTAGAGTTATTTTTTGGATCTATTGTTATTGAAGGCTTTCAATTTGTTAAATGATTTATTTTATTAGTTTAAAATAAGTGGGCTTGAGGATGCTTGGCCCACATATGTCTTATATCTCATGAACTAGGGTTTTGGGAATGACTTGTATTGTGGCCAATGACTTATTTGGAAAGTTACTTTTTAGGAACTAAGGTTTCAAGAAGTTACTGTAACCAAATTCCTGTAGCGTGGTACTATTCATTCAGGGGTATTTTTGGGAGAAAGAGTTTTATTTTGGCCAGGGTTTTTAATTAGGTTTTGGTTTAAATACTCTTTGTAGCCTCATTTTAAGAGTTAGACAATATTGAATTTTCATTGTGAGTTGAGTTTACTGCTTTTGTTCTTGATTGAACTTTTGAACTTATCAAAAGTAAATCACAACTTTTGTAACGTTCCTCCTTGTAATCTGGGTTCTTGAGACAAGTTTTTCAACAGGTCTAGATTTTAATATAATCTAGATTCTTGAAACGAGTTCTCAACGAGTCTAGGTTCTCCATCCATTGACTTGATTTTGACTTTCTTGGGTGAGTGTTCAAATTGATTGTGGGTTCAAGGGATTCCATTCCCACGGGTTCATATCATTTGATATTCAAAGCAAGGTTTTCAATCAGGTCTGATTCTATTTTTTAATTCTTGTATCTTTAAATTTAATTCTAGGGTTTCATTGTTCTAAGGTTGCAAAAAAAAAGGGGGGGTAGGCAGCTGAAATTCTTAGGATTTTTTGTTTGACTGAAATTTGCATCACCTGAGGTTTCAAAATTCTAGGGTTTCTTGCATCTTTAAGTTTGTCAATTGCTTAGAGTGTCGTTTTATTGTTTCTCTTCTATTTCATTGTCAATTCTTGTGTGCTTGAATTCAATTGCTTGATTTTAACAATTGAATATTGTTGTTTATGATTGAATTAGAAGAAAGAAGAGAAAATAAGAAAAAAAATTTGAAAAAAAAAGAAGAAGAAAATAAAATGTAGCATATTCAAAGGTTACTATATAGTTACAACAAAGAGAAAGAAGTACATTTGTTGATTGAGTTTTATCATCAAAAGGGTTGAATACATCTTTCTTGTTGTTATCTTGTTTTATAATTACTCTTTCACTCGTATAAAATTCTTGAGTCTCGTGTCATTTTATTTATTCCTTGTTTCTTGTTCTTGTTTCTTGGATATATATTACTGGTTGGAATAAAACAATATTCTATTGTCTTGATTTAGTGTAACCAGTTCTTAAAGAACTTAAGTGGGAAAACATTTGAGTAAAAGGCAAGAGAGTGTGAGACTATTATCGGAAAAAAAGTCAATTAAGAGTGAAACACGAGTAGAGTACCATTATTTGAGTGTAAACACGTAAATGAGTGTGTGAGGTTTTTCACTAACATTTTTTTTATGCAGCACATTGCAATGTCTCATTGAAGTGACTCATCACCAAATGAGATGGCATATAACTCATCCTTTATGTTGCAAGTCATGCAACAACAATTTGAGCGGTTGAACTTTGTATTGGGTTAAGTGAGAAATAGGAAGGATTACCAAGAAGCAGTGGTTAGAAATCTGCAATGTATGAGAGATAGGAGGAGGCGTGAGCCTAGTATTGAACATAAGTGTAAGAATGAAAAGTATGTTGACTCTCTTATTGTCAGACGTGCTCTCAATACACAAATTAGGATGTATGATACAAAGCAACGGAGAGAGAACAATTTTCATACTAAATGTCACATCAAGAACAAGGTATGTAGTATGATCATTGATGGAAGGAGTTATATTAATTTGGCTAGCACTACTTTAGTTGAGAAATTGAGTTTACCTACCTTGAAATATCCTAGACCATACAAGTTGCAGTGGTTTAGTGATTGTGGGGAGGTTAGGGTAAATAAGCAAGTACTAGTTTTTTTTTTCAATTGAAAAATACCAGGATGTGGTGCATTGTGATGTAATACCTATGCATGCTGATCATATTTTGTTGGAGAAACCGTGACAGTATGATAAGAAAATGGTCCATGATGGGTTAAAGAACATATACAATTTTGAAAATGATGGAAAAAAATCAAACTTGCTCCTTTAATTCCAACATAGGTTTATGGGGACCAACTGAAATTGAAAAGTGAGGTTGCTCAAAAAAGAAAGAGTGAAAATGAGAGTGATAAAAAAAAAAGAGTAAAAAAGAGATTTAGCAAAAAAGAAAGAGTGAGAGTGAAAATGAGTACAAAAAAAAAGAGTGAAAAGAAAGTAGAGAGGTGGCTGAGAGTAAAGAAAAGAGAGTGGAGCCATAAGAGAAAAAAGAAAGAGAGTCTGCAGAGAGAAAATTAAAGATAAAAGTGAGTTTCTATGCAAGAGAGAGTGAGGTTAAGATGGCTTTCTTCACTGATCGCCCTATGATTTTGCTTGTTTATAAAAAGTTTTATCTTAATCTTGATGAAACTAACCAGTCTCTTTCTAGTTTGGCTGTTTCTTTATTGTAGGAGTTTGAAGATATATTCCGAGAAGAGATGCTTAATGAGTTGCCACCCATTAAAGGTATTGAGCACCAGATTGATTTTGTGTCCAGAGCTGCTATTTCAGACCAACCAGCCTATAGGAGTAATCCAGAGGAGAAAAAAGAGTTTCAGATGTAAGTTGAGACTTTGATGAGCAAGGAGTATGTGAGGGAGAGTATGAGCCAATGTGCAGTACCAGTACTACTAGTGCCAAAGAAGGATGAGACGTGGAGGATGTGCGTTGATTGCAGGGCTGTAAAAAATATCATGGTAAAGTATCGCCATCCCATTCCTATATTAGATTATATGCTTGATGAATTGCAATGGCTCATGTATTTTCAGTAAAATTGATCTTAAAAGTGGATACCATCAAATTAGAATGAAAGAAAGTGATGAATGGAAAACTATTTTTAAAACTAAGTATGGGCTTTATGAATGGTTGATTATGCTATTTGGACTCACAAATACGTTCAGTACTTTCATGAGATTAATGAACTATGTCGTACGTGTGCGTTCATTGGCAAGTTTGTGGTTATGTACTTTGATGATATCCTGATATACAACAAGAACTTAAATGAACATATTAAGCATTTAAGATATGTGTTTTATGTGTTGAGATGTGAAAAGTTGTATACTAATTTCAAAGAATGTACCTTTTGCATGAAAAAAGTTATTTTTCTTGGTTATATTGTTAGTACAAAAGGTATTAAGGTAGATGAAGAAAAAGTCAAGGTCATCAAGGAGTGACAAATGCTAAAAAGCATCACTGAGGTAAGTAGCTTTCATGGCATAACTAGCTTTTATCGGCATTTTGTTAAAGACTTTAGCACCATTGCTGCACCACTCACTGAGGTAATTAAAAAGAATGTTAGGTTTCATTTGGGGGCTGATCAAGAAAATACTTTTGCCACTATTAAAGAAAAGTTGTGCTCTGTATCTGTGTTAGCATCACCTGATTTTAACAAATCTTTTGAGATTGAATGTGATACCTCAATAATAGGGATTGTAGCCGTTTTGATGCAAGATAGACAGTCCATAGCCTTCTTCAATGAGAAGTTAAGTGGGGCATCTCTGAATTACCATACTTATGATAAATAGCTTTATGCTCTTGTTCGTACATTAGAGACTTGACAACACTACCTGTGGCCTAGAGAATTTATGATCAACACCGATCATGAATCATTGAAGCATCTCAAGGGTCAATGTAAGTTGAATAAAAGGCATGCTAGATAGATGGAATACATTGAGACATTTCTATATGTCATCCGTTATAAGCAAGGTAATGAGAACATTTTTGCTGATGTTTTATCTCGGAGGTGTGTATTTCTTACTTCTATGAGTGCTAAAATGCTTGGATTTGAATATGTAAAAGAAACGTATGCCGATGACACTAACTTTTCTAATGTGTATAAGGCATGTGATAAGGCGGCATTCGGTAAGTTTTACAAGCATGATAGTTATTTGTTTAAAGAAAGCAAACGTTTGTGCCAAGTTGTTCTATGCTTGAGTTATTGGTGCGTGAGGCACATGGTGGAGGATTAATGGGACACTTTGGTGTCAATAAAATTTTAGACATTTTGCATGAACATTTCTTTTGGCCTAAGACGAAGAGAGATGTCAATCGCATTTGCGGCAGGTGCATTACATGTAGAAATATCAAATCTAAGGTTTTGCCACATGAGTTATATACACCCTTACCCGTTCCTAGTGACATGGGTAGACATATCTATAGACTTTATTTTGGAGCTGCCTAGGACAAAAATAGGTAGAGATTCTATTTTTATGGTTGTAGATAGATTTAGTAAGATGCCACATTTCATTCCATACCATAAAACTAATGCTGCCACAAACATAGCTGATTTGTTTTTCATGGAGATAGTGCGACTCCATGGTGTACCTAAGAGTATTGTTTCTGATATGGATGTTAAATTCCTTAGCTATTTTTGGAAGGTGTTGTGGGGGAAATTGAGTACTAAGATCTTATTTTCTACTACTTGTCATTCGCAGACTGAGGGTCAGACTGAAGTAGTTAATAAGATTTTAACTAAACTTTTATGCACTGTTGTTCATAAGAATTTAAAAATCTGTCAGGATTATTTACCATTTATAGAGTTTGCATATAATAGGACCATGCGTACTACTACTGCATATTCTCCTTTTGAAATTGTTTATGGTTTTAATCCACTTACTGCTTTAGATTTGATGTCTTTACCTGTTGATGGCAGGAGTAGCTTAGATGGACAAAAGAAGGCAGAGTTGGTGAAGTCACTTCATGAGAGGGTACGACTTCAAATTATCAAAAAGAATAAAAGGGTCACTTCCCAAGCCAATAAAGAGAGAATGTGTGTCCTCTTTGAACTAGGAGATTGAGTTTGGGTTGAGAAAATTAATGACAATGCATATAAAGTTGACATTCCAAGTGAGTATAATGTTTCTACTACTTTCAATGTTTCTGATTTTTCTCCTTTTGATGTAGGTGAAGAATTGAGGTCGAATCCTTTTGAATTGAGGGGGAATGATGAGAATTAAGGTGGGTCTAGTCTTAAAGATCATTTGCAAGTTCTAGATAGGCCAATTACAAGATCAAGAGCCGAGAAGATCAAGAAAGGAATGCAATGATTGATGCAATCCACTTAGGATGAAGCTAGCAAGAGCCCAACACTCAAGATGAGCTTGAAAGAATGAGAATCAGTTTTGATACACTCGATACAAGTTGTGGAAGACATGGCTTAGAGTTATTGTTTGAGTCTATTGTTATTAAAGGCTTTCAATTTGTTAAATGATTTATTCTATTAGTTTAAAATAAGTGGGCTTGAGGATGCCTTACTTCTCATGAACTAGGGTTTTGGAAAGGCCTTGTATTGTGGCCAAGAGCTTATTTGGAAAGTTACTTTTTAAGAACTAGGATTTCAAGAAGTTATTATAACCGAATTACTGTAGCGCGATACTATTCATTCAGGGGTATTTTGGAAAAAAAAAATGACTTTATTTTGGCTAGGTTTTTAATTAGATTTTGGTTTAAATACTCAATGTAGCTTCATTTTAAGAGTTAGACAATATTGAATTTTCATTGTAAGTTTAGTTTACTCATCTTGTTCCTGATTAAACTTTTGAACTTATCAAAGATAAGTCACAACCTTTGTGATTTTCCTTCTTATAATTTGGGTTCTTGAGACAGGTTCTTTAATGGGTCTAAATTTTAATATAATCTAGGTTCTTGAAACGAATTTTCAATAGATATAGGTTCTTCATCTATTGACTTGATTTTGACTTTCTTAGGTGAGTATTCAAATTGATTGTGGGTTCAAGAGATTTCATTCCCACATGTTCATATCATGAATGCTCTAAGTGAGCTTTAAATATTAGCTTCACCCTCCTTCCTTGATGAACCCTCTACCAAACAAAATTCTCGCTACTTTCCCGCTCTATCTTTCTCAAGAGTCTCTTCGATCTCTTGATGTCCTTATTGCGATATAAGTAAGCCAAGGAATTGCCTTGACATCTCTCCATCGGATTGGAGCCGTTTCAATGATTAGTTGGAGTGTGGCATTTTGCTATAAGGAAATGATAGTATGTCCTTGAGTTTGTTTTTCAATTTGAACGTTTATTTTATTTTTTAATATTTTTTTATCTAATAATTAAGGAAATATATTTTTATTTTTATTTTTATTTTTTAAATATTTAAATTTGTTTAAAAGATATTTAAAAGAAAAAATAAAATATAATTTACACCAAAAACATACTAAATAAACAAACTTGAATGAAATAGAAGCACGAAACTCTGCCATAATAAGCTGGAAAGACAATGATCGGAGATAAATCATCTTTCTTTTTATTATTTTTATTTTTTTCAGCAGACATCGGCCGCAAAGGTTAAAGGCAATGTTTACCAGATCGATCGGTAGACATTGAGATCTGGTTTGGTTGAAAACATAAAGTCAGAATAAAAAAAGAAACATGTTAAAATCTCAGGGGTGCCCCAATTTTCTGCATCCAAAGTACAAAGTGGCAATGATTCCCCATGTGAGTTGGGAGCTTTTTACAGCAAATTTCAACTCGTTTTTGTCTCGTTATGTTCCTTCCCCTGCCCCGCTTTCACCTCAATGTGTCCAAGACTCCTAAATTAAATACAAATTCGTACATTTTTTTTTTCTTTTTTTTGTTTGTTTCCCTAGATATATAAGAATCCTGACACTTGAATTGTGTCTATGTCAGCCACGGTGGCGTGCTTCCGGGGTACTCATTACTGTCAAAATAGTTTGCCAAAGGTAAGATTTGGACTGTGAATTGAGATGAGATTAGACGAGATGAATTAAGTTTTGTTTAAATTTGATATCTCATCTCATCATTATAACTTGTTGATATCATGTTTCGCAGCTCGAGCAGTATCGTAGTGTCCGAGTTCCATGCCGCCTGCAACAAAGAGGAAGAAGAGGCTCTAGTGATACCTGGGGTTACTCCGATGTCTAAGTCAGTAGATAGTTCAATAAAGAAAGCTCAAGGATACATAAGAGCAACAGGGTTATCAGACAATGTGTGTACATGAGAGACTCCCATAGAAGGGATCTCACCTATTTATACTTGATTTGGCTTCTACTATTGAGGGAGATCGTATTGTGTCAGGTGTCAGACCTGCCATCACTCATTTTCTTGCCGTCCTAGCTTGTCAGTCCGTGGCCTAGTGGGAGATTGTGCCGTGTCAGTCGTGCTAGGTATGTCCTTCAGCCACCTCCCTACCATGACAGTGTGTCAGATCACGGGCGAGCCGTCCCTCATAAGTGGGGTGTGCCGGGTCTCCTGACACAGGCATTGATCGTGGCGTGCTTTGGGTCAATCGAATTTGTGATTGGGCACGTGCCGTCGTCTGCGTGCAATTAGTTGTCCCATCCGGTGCTTCGTGATAGGGCTCGGCAATTTTCTGAGTCCGAGACGATTTCTTGGCATCTCTGAGCTTTGGCGTCGACATACCATCTTGGGTTGGTTCGCGCTCGTTACCCAATCTGTGGGCCCGGGGTCTCTAGCTTCCTCCCTTGGACCTGGAGTTCCATAGCTTGGCCTTCTTGGGTTTGGGCCCTTATGGGATGGGCCCTCCCTCACACAACTTTTCTAAATTTTCATATAAAATATAATAACAATTCGACTTTTTCAAATTTTAATTCAACTTTTTGAAATCTCAAAATAATAATAATATTAAAAAATAATATTCTAACAATATTTTTTAATATTGTTAGAATATTATTTTTTAATATTATTATTGTTTTAAGATTTGAAAATGTTGAATTGTTTATTATATTTTATGTGAAAATTTGTGAAAGTTGTATTGATGAGATTTAGATAAGATGAGATGGGTTGAGAGTGTTTCTCAATTCAAACTGAGCCTAAGAGCATCCCATCGGATGAGAAAACTTTTTAAAAAAAAAATTAGTTAAAATTTATATTTTTTTATTTTTTCATAAATTTTATTCATATTTCTAAAATCTTTTACATCCTTCGCTTTCTATTCTTTTTCTATTCTATTAAAATAATCTTTCTCTATTATATTTTTATTATTTTTTTTCTCTCACTCCATTTATGTTCTTTCTTTATATTCTATTAAAATATAAGTTTAAAAAAAAACCGTTAGGATTTAGAGATGAGTTGAGATGAGTTGAAATAGTTTTAAATGAGTTGAATAAAATATTGTTAAAATATTATTTTTAATATTATTATTGTTTTGAGATTTGAAAAAGTTGAATTGTTTATTATATTTTATGTGAGAATTTGATAAAATTGTAATGATGAGATAAGATGAGTTGAAGTGAATTTCAAATCCAAACAGAGAGGATTGCTATCTAAAGTCAAATCTTATTTTAGAGAATGGGATGTAGCTCCCATGCATTTTTCCACTTTTCATGTATTTTTCCTAAAATTCGGCTAATAATTAGTTATAAGGAATGGGTTGCTGTGCTATAAGCCACAATTTTGTTTGGCCAATAATCATAAACATCAACTTCAGAAGAAGTTAGTTCTCTAGCACTCAAGATTCAAGAAGAATACTGATTAAAACTAACCGTTGATCTTATAAAAATAATATTAATATCAATTTTCATGCTTTTGGGACAATATATAATGCTCTCCTTGTCATCATCTGAACCTATGAGTGTCGTAGTGGCACATTTAACGATCATTACGCCTAGTGTTGGCTAGTGGCTACTAGAGAAAACAGCATACTCATGGTGTTCTTATATGGCGCATATATGCAAGATGGCCTCAAGTCTTCTATCATCATCATCTCTATTAATAGTTTTATATCATTATATCTTTATGTGATTAAGATGGGATGAGATTATGACTCAATAATCTTCACACACTCCATGATGTGATATACCCGACTTTGATTTAGCTCCCTTTTCTTTTTTTTTTTCTTTTTTTTTCTTTTTTTTAAGAAATAACACTTTGTACTTTCAGTTATTTAGAAATAGGTCTTTCCATTAACTTTTCCATCCATTAATATTAACAAAAAACGCATGGCCTAATAAAATACTATCACGTGTCATCTATAATTTTTAAACATAATAATTCAAAGAATAATTAATTTTAATAATAAAAAATAATTTTTATTATTAAAATTAAAATTTAAAAAGAAAAATATGGACAGTCATCAGTGGTGGCGGCTGCCACTAGGGTAGTCAAAATTGGCTAACCTTCATGGTGGTTGGTTCTTGGCCACCATTGGACCACCAAGTGGTGACCAGATCTCGGCCACCACATGGGTGGCTTTGTTTGCGCCACCTTGTGCCTACCGGTTGGCACCCTACCTTGTGAAGTGGTTCGAGCTGATATCCACCCACCTCCACATGTCGAAGTGGCACCCCACCTGTCATTAGGTGGCCTGACCACCCTAGTGGGGGCAAAAACATGGCAATCATGGGTGGCTGTCTTTCTATTTTATTTTTTAATAATAAAATTTTGTTTTTCAATATTGAAATTAGTTTTTTGAAAAAAATTTTATTTATTTATTTATTTATAATAATTATAGATGATACGGGGCAAATTTTTATTGGGCCACATGTTTCTCATTAATGTTGATGGACAAAATTGAACGAGAGACTTTTAAAAAAAAATATAAATAAAAGGAGGATCTAAAGTCAGGTATAGCGACCAAATTTTCCTAGTTCTTATTATCTCCGATTACACCAATTGATATTAATGAGTTTTATATATTAGTGAATCATTTAAATAAAAATTCGTTTAAAATTTAATACATCAACAAATGCGACTAGAAATGATAAAACCCAAAATGAAAAAAAAAAAATCTATAAAAAAACTATTATGGCCCGCTTAAACTTACAATTAAGACGATAACCGAATTGAGTTTAAATGAATATGAGTAGAACTCGAGCTTATTATCAAGTTACATTTTATGTTTACGAACAACTCATTTATTATTTGATTAAGCTCGAGCTTATTCACGAGTTGCTCCATTTTAATAAATAGATTGTTTATACAATATCTTATAGCTTTACTTGAGAATTTTAATAAACAAATTTTGAGTTTTGTAAATAAGTTTACATAGCCTATATATACCAATGATTATACTTATAAAGACTCAAGCAACATAAATAATATTAAGGGCCTATTTGGGTTGTGGTATGAGTCTTAAAAAGTACTTAAATAATCTTAAAATTTTTTTAATAGAAAACTTAGGTTGTTTGAGTATTACATATTAAAGTACTTTTAATGTCAAATAAGCTAAAAAGTACGTTTGGGGTTCTTTTCCTTAAACATGCTTTTCCGGATAATGCGAAACGTAATTCGAATTTTAAAAAGACTGTCAATGGATGAAAATACACATACAATTTTAAGATAATTACAACTTTCAAACTTTTAAGGATATAATCATAATTTTTTAAAATTCAAATAATCGTCATTTTTACGTCAGAAAGAACTTTTTTAATTTGTTTCCAAACAAACATAACGTGTTTGAAAATATTTTAAACATATAGTTACTAAACAGTAAATAACTTTTTAATAGTAGAACTTATCACTTAAGTTATAAGCTCTAAGCCCTAAAAATATAAACTATATTTTCTACAACAATCACAAACAAGCAAGACTATGATTTTGCTTATTCTTATAAAATATTTAAGATATCCTCATTACAATGTTGGAGATAACACTATATAAAATAATAAAGAGTCTTGCTAGGGTATCGCCCAACAGTGACCGCTGGGCGTGCCCCCTAGGTAAAATTTTCATTTTCAATTTTTTTCATTTTTCTTATTCATATTTTTTAAAATTTTTTAAAAAAATAAAAAATATATATCAATACACTAATAATCACTTCCTTAATCAGTAAGTAAAGGAAAAAAATGTAAAAAAAAATCTAAATGCATAAGTGGTCAAAATGAGGGAGCAAAATGGAGCGGTATATTAGCATTATTCAATAATAAACATGAGATTATTCGAGTTTATATTGATTGAGTTATATCGTTTAATAACGGATTATAGGTTTGTATTCCCAAGTGATTCATTTAAAAATTCAATTAAGTTGACTTTGAATAACTTGTCCAACAATCTTATTTATTTTGTTCTCTACTTAGGTTGCGTTTGAATGTTGAACTGATTTGAGTTGAGTAGAGTTAAGATGATAAAATATTGTTAGAATATTAATTTTTAATATTATTATTATTTTGAGATTTAAAAAAATTGAATTGTTTATTATATTTTATATTAGTATTTGAAAAAGTTGTAATAATGAGTTGAGATAAGTTGAAGTGAATTGTGGTTTCAAACGAAGCCTCAGTTGCTGCATTGCCTCACTGCACGGTAGAACTAGGACTATTCACGCAACCCGGCCCGAAAAATGTTCCTACCCAACCCGATTTAGATAGCTTCCAATTAAACGATCACCTGACCCGAAAATGATTTCGGTAAAAAGCGGGCTTTCCGACCCCTTTGTATTTTTTTTTAAATACTAGAAAGTTTTTATTACCATTTTATACAAAAAATAAAAATCCTTCTAACAAATTCTCGATAGCTTCTTAATGGAACTAGCACTGTTCATCCTGTCGAATTTTTTTCTTGCCCAAAACAAATCCGGGCTAATACTCGTATAGAAAAATTTGGGTACACTTGGTCAGGGTATCAACTCAGTACCTTTTTTTTTTTATTTGTTCCTTTATAGCAACTAAATGGACAAAAATTTAAAAGAAAAATACATATTATGTCCAATGAATCATTCATTTTATGATTTTTTTTTTTTTTTTACTCTCTTCTCCATGTGTCTTTTTATTGGTAGTCAAGGAATATGAACATGTACTTTGGCTCATTGTCTGTTTTCTTACTAATTTTCTTTTAAGCATTACATATATTGTAATGGAATGGAAAGACATAGGTATAACCTGTACTTGATCTTGTGAACGATGGGTTATGGAAGTAACATAATTAAGCTGGGTTAGAATTATTTACTAATTGAGATTCTTGAAAATTAAAGATTGGTCCTAATGCTAATAGATGATGATCATTTGATTGAAGATTCAAAATGCATATAAATAATGCAATACATGGTTTTCATATAAATAATGTAATATTATTTTATAAACAATTTATTTTAAAAAATAAAATAAATAGATTTTGAAAGCTACATCTGAAAAAATATTTATAATATGTAGGCTCTAATTTAAAAAAAAAAAATGAAGAAAAAAAGGGAGTGGAACCCAGAACCTGGATTTTAAAAAACCGGTTTCAATCCGGATTCCAGTCTGGGTTTGACCTGGACTAACCCTATCTGTGTATATCCGAATTCCCGAGCCAGAACCCGAATTTACAATCCTAAATGGCACAAAGTCAACTAGAATGGGTCTGGCTCCTTTGTTACAGTCAAGTAGTAGTACTGTTGCCATTAAACCACCCCGAAATATATCAAGAAGTAGAAGAGTGAAATGAATCATTAATTTCTGAAAAATAGATATCGTAATTATCTAATCTCAATATGCTACGTCGGACATCTATATCTGCCGTTGTGTTATAAACAGCGGCGGCCATCACTCAGTTCTGCATGAAGTGATCACATGCAATATGTACATATGCTAGTGCTTATCTGTGATTAATCAATGATAAAAGCTTTCGATGTAAGAGATATTGAACACGAATGATAAAAAAATAATTAATCTTCTAACCTAGCTAGCCGGTTTTAAATTATTATAAATAAAGTATAGTATATAACATTATTTTATTTGAAAAAAAAATTGAAATAATTTACTTTATTGTGTTTTACTATGCAGAAGCCGGTGTGTTACCATGCCACTTAAAATCAAACACCAATCATTATAGCACGCCATATAAAGTGGGTCATATTATAACTTGAAAAGAAAATCAAAACACTAATCAATTTTTAGCACTGTTAATGTGGAAGTTTTCCGCATTAAGAGATGTGCTGGTTGAGTAAAAGAGAAAATTTCTAAATAGATTTTCTCTATTTCATTTGGTATGGCTTCTTGACGAGTTTAGCTTACCGCCTCTAGATAAACGAACACCTTTTGTTTTTGTTGTAAATAATTATTATCGTCGTAAATAATTCGTCACTTCGTTAATATATAAAAGTAGTTTAAAAAGTGAAATGTCCAAAAAAATTAAAAGAACAAAAAAAGAACTATTATATTTATAACAGGAAAGAACTTATAAATAAAACTTAAATAACTACAAAGAAATTAATAACTTAAAATCAAAATGAGTTAACTTTGAAAGGCTGAAAATTAAAAAAATATAATATAATAAAAGAACAAGAATCTAAATCAAAAATTAAAATTAAAAAGGAAAAAATATTGTAAAAATATATTACGAAATAAAATAACAAACGAAGAAAAAACTTAAGATTAAGAAAAAAAAAAACTGGTGGGAAAAGATGCGGGATTCCCAAATTATTTAACTACTATTCACAAATTATCTTACTACTATTTATAAAATTCTCATTTTATTTCACTCTTCAAAGTAATCTCATTTGTTCGTGTTTTAATAAAAAAATTATTCTATTTTCAAGCAGGTGTATAAAATATATTATCTATATTAGTTAAATAATAAATTTAATTTATAAAATTTAAAATTTAAAATTTATCTTTTAAATTAAATTATGTATACGTTATAAATGTCTTAAAAACTTGTTTGGGGTTGCGTTCGCCGTCTTAAATAATAAAATTTTGAAGAAAAAGCCCAAATAATAATACACGGAAATTAAAAAGAGAGTCGAAAACTCACTATTTTACGTTAGAGGCGACACACTGAGGACAAGTAAAATAAAATATTTATACGGAGAAGATTTGCTGTAATTGCGTTTAGTGCCAAACTGTCAATCAGTGTTTCATAATGCAAAGCTAATTTAACAGCCTACTTACCTTGCTTTTAAACTCCTAACCCCCATTAAAATGTTTTTCTTGCTTTAGAGAAAATAAAAAACAAGATAATAGTCATAGAGCAAGCCTCGTATAATTTTTAAATAAATAAATATGAGATTTATATAAAAATAAATTATATTTTTAATAATAAATCTTATTTAAGAAAAAAAAAATGAATGACACTTGTTTAACTCATGACTGTATCTAATATTTTTAATAGTCTCTCATTGGCCCAAAGTACATAATTCAAGATCCAACTTGTTGATTTTTTGTCCTTTCTTTTTTAAGAGATGTTTGGAAAAAATTTTCATCCTATTCCATCTCATTTCATTCCATCTCATTTTCTTTCTAAATATCATTTAAATACAAACACTTTAAAACTAATCATTATAATTTTTTCACATTTTCAAATAAAAAATAAAAAAAAATTCAACTTTTTAAAATCTTAAAACAAAAATAATATTTTAATTTATAATATTTTTTATTCAACTTTTTTTTTTCTCTCATTTTTCAAAGCTTAAAAAATATTTAACTCAAACTATCTCACCACTATTCACAAGTCATCTTACTACTACTTATAAAATTCTCATTCTCATCTCTTTCAAGAGCATCCTCAATAGATTGACTAAGGGTGAGTTTGGATGTTGAAGTGAGTTGAGTTGAGTTGAGATAATAAAATATTGTTAGAATATTATTTTTTAATATTATTATTGTTTTGAAATTTGAAAAAGTTGAATTGTTTATTATATTTTGTATTAGAATTTGAAAAAGTTATAATGATGAGTTGAGATGAGTTGAGAGTAGTTCATGTTCCAAACGAAGCCTAAAAGTTGAATCCATCACATATTTAGCTATTAGACCCCAAAATATCATCACAATGGATTAGCTAAAATCTAAATATTTAGACTTTAATTACAGTGAACACCAAAATCATTTTCAAATTTGATAGTTACTGTAGATACATCAAATGTATATTTTATCATTTATTTCTCTTTCTGCTTTCATGTCTACTTTCAAATTGAACGAAAGTAATATTACCAGGTGATATTTGGAGGGCACGGCTTGAGTTTACTCATAAAAAAAAATCATTAATGCACGACTCATGTGTTGAT
Organism: Juglans microcarpa x Juglans regia; assembly: GCF_004785595.1. Taxonomy (NCBI): domain Eukaryota; kingdom Viridiplantae; phylum Streptophyta; class Magnoliopsida; order Fagales; family Juglandaceae; genus Juglans; species Juglans microcarpa x Juglans regia. The sequence goes on from NC_054595.1 coordinate 5,978,410, forward strand.
GTTGCCTCGCATGGTATCCATACTTTCTATTTTTTGTTTAGAATATGATTATTAATTAACATAATTTAATTAGAATATGATTACTAATTAATATATAATAGGTAGAATGGTAAAATATGATAAAATAAAATAAATTAATAATTAAAAAATTAAATATTTTTTTAATTATTAATTACTCATTACATATAATGAATAAATGGATAATCTAATGTGAAGATTTGATAGTGAATAGATAAAGTCAAATTTATCTTATATTATTTTATTGTTATATAAAGAAAAATAACTATTTCAATGTGGAGATTTATATGAATGAAATAGTTAAAAGTTAAATTTATTTCACATTTATTAAAAATATTTTTTAATTTTGACTAATCCACCGAAGATGCTCGCATTCATGTTTTTATGTTTACATGGTCGTCTTTTGCAACGAGATTTTTATTGAGTTTCCAGCTTCTATTCCGGTATTTTTATTTTATTTTATTGTAGCCATTGATTAAAAAAATATCAAGCAGCACCGTCCAAAAAAATAATAATTTGAGAAATAAGAATTAAAAAAAAAAAAAAGAAAAGAAAGGAAACTACAAAAACAAATTGGAAGATGGAGAGAATCTTGCCTCCCCATGCTGGCCCCCGTAAATCCGGACAGCGATAAAATCCAGAAAGAAATAGTAAAAAACGACAACCATTATCGTAATTGACCCCAAAACCAAAGCACAAGAACGTCATTCCCAAAGTCCAACACGTTGGGCCTTTCCGTAATTTGGGCATAAAAATGGTGGACACAAATAAATCAGGAACCAAAAATAAATAAAAATAAAGATATTGTCAAATTAAATTAGACAAAACAATATTAAAATCTATTATCTATATGATTTTTAAAACATTTTCTTTCTATTATATTAAGTTATTTTATTTTTTTAGTAAAAGACTTTTCATTTTATTATCTTTATCACCACAATAAACTTATTTGATTTTTTTATATATATATATTGAGATTAAAAAGAAGGTATGAAGACAAAATATTTCTTACCATTTATAATTACTAATTCAATAGAAATAAAAAAAAAATCATTTTCATTAATTGTGTATTTGACTATCCTACACTTCTCTTTTACCATATTATTATTATTTTTCAAATGAGAAAAAAATACTTCAGCTTTTTTGTTGCTATTGATTCATTATTATTTAGTCATTTGGCTTCCTTACATGATCATCCTAATTATTCTAAAAGATGGAAAAAATAGTGATCCTTTATAATAATCTATTCAAATTAAATTATGCAATTGGAAGATAGTATGCATAGAATTATTAATCTTATATATACTTTTTAATTCTCAATCACACATAATGTGATACATTTAAAGTAGGAAAAAATGCTAAATGACCCCTAGTTTTACCCTCTCATTTTTATTAGTCGTTTATTTTTATTTTTTTTCTTAATAATTAAAGAAGTGACTAGAAGTGAATTTATGTATCTTTTTTTTTAAAAAAAAATGTTTGAAAGAAAAATGAAAAAAAAAAGTTCAATTGTACTAGTGGTAACTTTGAAAAGCTAAAATGATGAGACTGAGTAGCAGCACCCTTAAAGTAGTTACATATACTAACTACTTAAAAACAATTATTTAAAATTAAATATAGTAATTGACAAGATTTAGCATATTTAGAGCACTCCCAATAGATTATTCATCTTATTTTTTAAAACACATCACTAAAATTCACTTTCTCTATTTTATATACTGATTTTTACAATATACCTTACATCAGCTTATCTATTTTTTCTTCATATATTTTTTCTAACTATCAATGATATCCTCAATTCTTTTGATATTTGCAATATCTCTCCATATGCAATTTCTTATAATTATGTTTTATTTTAAATTAATTCAAAAAATAAAAAGAAGAGATTATATAATGAAAAGAAGAGATTAATTTAGCTTCAAATTTTATCTTTGACACCCAACAAAGAAGAAAGTGTGGGAATGAGAGAGAAGATTTGAAATGAAAATAAATGAATTTTGAAGAAATGAGGAAAATCAAATAGTAGGAGAGAGAAACTAATTTAAATTGATGAATAGTTCCATGCAATGATGTTTACAATGATGAATTTAAAACTAATGTTTACAACGATGAATAGTTCTCTCCACATCTAACATGTTACTGTAGCAGAAAGTAAAATAAAGAATGAGATACAAGATCATTAGAGGGCATTTTTAAGAGAATTTATTTATATTTTAAAGAAAAAATATTATAAAGCATTTATTGGGAGTTCTATATATTTAATATTATCTACGAGAGAAGAGCTATAAATACAAAAAAGTTTTACAAAAACAATCTCGTTAATTATAAAAAAAACAAAAAAAATCCCGTAAACTTGTATAATTTCATGTGATTAACCTTATATATTATATTTGTAAGTATTCTAAAGAGATGAAACTCTATCTAAATATTTAATAATTGTTTTAGTTAAATCATATAATAGACAAATATAAATAAAATAAAGGGACGTCAATTCAAAAAAGAACCGCATTTACGGGTATGCCCCTCTCTCTCTCTCTCTCTATATATATATATTAATTATTAAGCTATATATAGAATAGCATCTCCATGTAAGAATCTTCGCACACACATCCAAGACTCCGTAGCCATAATCATAGATAGATATCAAGTGCCAACAGCAACATCTCCGCCTAAAAGTCTAAAAACACTCTTTGCATTGAAGTTTGTGAATTGTTAACCTTCTTTTAGATCAAGCCTCATATCTTTATTATCTCTGCAGTCTGTGGCAGTCAGAGGCTCAAGAGTACGGTTACAGGTATCACATACACGCGCGCGCACACATATGCATATATGGGATTTCGAGAGTTTTGTTCTAAAGCTGGGTTCTTTTCGATCATTATCAGCTTGAGTGATTTTTCTTTTTGTAGATGAAAGGATTTTTTAAAGCATATTTTGCTCTCATTTTTCCATGTTGACTTTTCTGCTTGCCAAACAGATGAAGTTTAAAGTGGAGCTGTTTTTATTTTTATTTTATTTTAATTGTCGGGTCGTTCTGGCATAATCTGGATAAGTCTCTGGGTTTTTCCGCTCCCGAGTGTAAGCCTCTCTACACTAATATATGGAAATTTTGGGTTCGTACTTTCCGATCTCAACGTCGTTTTCGTTCTCCGAAAGGCCCTCTGTTTTCTATTTGGGAGTAACTTTTTTTTTTTTTTTTTTCTCTTTTTAGTTGTTTTTCTTTAAAATTTGTTATTCGAAGTCGAAGTTCTGGATTTACTGAAGTCTGAAGGTAGAAGTTCGGCTTTAAAGCAATAATTTAATACGTTGTTCAGTTTGATTTCTCACAGATGTAATTGATTCAGCTAATTGTACTTGTTACTTTTAATTGGTGTTTTGCTTTAGTTTTCTCCTTCCTCTGAGAAAATCTGTTTCCAGGAAGTTTCATGGCAGTTGACATAGTTGACCATCGTCAAAGTATGGTTTTGGTTTTGAGCTTTTTGGTGACTTCTCTCGGGTTTGGTGAACCTCCTTTATTTTTTTTTTTGTTTTTCTCTATGTTCCATTTCAATTTTTACTCCCCCACCACTGACATCGTTTAGCAGTTTTTTCCAAGCTCTGTTTCATTTTTCCAACCCGACGAAGATGTCCATTCACCTCTGTTTGGTTGCTGAGAAAATCGAGGAAAAGAAAATATAAGAAAAGAGAACCGTTAGTCTTGTGTTTAAATCTTATATTATTATAATAATAATGAGATTTATTTTAATATTTCACTTTCTGTGTTTTGCAAAAGATGAATCATCCACCTCTATCGTACCAATATACTGTTGCTTAGAGTTCCCGGAAACATAATTTAAAGTTTTGTGTATGTAAATAAATATTTTTCTTTTGTCTTTTTCTAACATTTTCAGTTGTTTGAATTCCTCGTCGATATCTGTTGCATGCGTGAGCATGTGCGCTGGATGTATTCGATTCAATGCATTCTTCTTAAAAAAATCATCTTCACGCCGTTCCGTGATCGCCTTTTATATATTATTACAAATAGTACTCCGTTGTCAGGTGGGCTGCAGTCAAAGCTTTGTGAGGATGTTGGAGAAGATGGAAGAGTTTGACCCGGAGAAAGTGATAGAGGAATTTGAAGCAATAACCCAAGACGCCGGGAAAGTTCAGAGAGAAACTCTCAAAAAAATTCTGGAGGAGAATGGATCGGCTGAGTACTTACAGAGTCTTGGTCTCAATGGAAGAACTGATCCTGAAAGCTTCAAGACTTGTGTCCCCCTTGTTACTCACGAGGAATTGGAACCGTATATACACAGAATTGCAGACGGCGATCCTTCTCCTATTCTCACCGGAAAACCAATCACAACCATCTCATTAAGGTTCTTATTTGACTTTTTTTTAATGCTATTTTCTGGATTTTACATGAACTTTGAATTTTTGTGCTGCAGATAGTTTATATGGGTTTTGAGAATTGTTCTGGATTTATTTTTTGCAGTTCTGGTACTACTCAGGGAAAGCCAAAGTTTGTACCTTTCAACGATGAATTGATGGAATCCACCATGCAGATATATCGGACATCTTTTGCTTTTAGAAACAGGTAAAATGGAACTCTTTATTCAATAAAAAGTGTTTGGATCTGATGTACCTTTTTTTTCTGCTGACATGGAACCATTTCCCTCATTCTGCAGAGAGTTTCCTATTGGGAATGGAAAGGCTTTGCAGTTTATTTACAGCAGCAAGCAGTTCCAGACCAAAGGGGGTCTGGCAGCTGGAACTGCTACTACTAATGTTTACAGAAATTCGCAGTTCAAGGAGACTATGAAGGCAATTCAATCCCAATCTTGCTGCCCAGATGAAGTAATATTTGGTCCTGATTTCCACCAGTCTTTGTACTGCCATCTCTTATGTGGGCTGATTTTTCGGGATGAAGTTCAGTTTGTATTCTCTACTTTTGCACATAGCATCATCCACGCATTCAGAACCTTTGAACAAGTTTGGGAAGAATTGTGTATTGATATTAGGGAGGGGGTCCTCAGCAGCAGAGTATCCGCCCCATCGATCCGAGCAGCTATGTCGAAACTGCTCAAACCAAATCCTGAATTGGCTGATTTGGTCTATAAGAAGATTACAGGTTTGAGTAATTGGTATCGATTAATCCCGGAACTTTTTCCCAATGCAAAGTACATCTATGGGATCATGACTGGATCAATGGAGCCTTATTTGAGAAAACTGAGGCACTACGCGGGGGAGCTACCTCTGTTGAGTGCAGATTATGGGTCTTCTGAAGGGTGGATTGGAGCAAATGTCAATCCAAAATTGCCACCTGAATTGGCCACTTTTGCCGTTCTTCCTAATATTGGGTTTTTTGAATTCATCCCACTGAAGCATAACATTGAGGATCAGGATCAAAATCAGATGGATCCTAGTTTCTTCCAAATCGAGCCGGAGCCAGTGGACTTAACTGAAGTCAGAATTGGTGAAGATTATGAGATCATTGTCACCAATTTTGCAGGTACTAACTTCTTTTTATCCTGATATATAGATTCCTTTGCTGAAATGGAAATTCAGAAATATGGATTGCTTCCCCCATCTGCACAATGCACACCACCTAGCCATTGATTTCATTTATTTTGACCTATTGCCTTTTCTTCCAACAAATGGCCCAAACTTTCCTTGAATGCTCACCATGTGACTCCAGGTGTCTGGGAGAACAGCTCCTATCATTCTGCAGAATTCCTCCTCTCCATACTGTCATCATGTTTATTTTGATTTTTTGTCTTGTTTAATCCACTAGTTTAAATCACTAAAACCAGCTAGCTAAGAAACGTTCATCTTTAATTGTTTGAATTTAATCATTTTTTGGATGGTGAAAGACATATTCAATGAATTGGGATCTCATAAAGATTCCTCAACTGTGACCTTCTGAAGCTTTTGCTGGCATATTTATCGTCCACATGTAGAGCACGACATTAGGAAACCGAGAGACCCCATGTTTGAACATGGGGTCTCTTAATACTGTTTGGATGTTTTCGAGGTTTGACCATTTAGTTGTTTTCTTAATCATGCAACAGTGAGATTTCCTTAGCAGATATAGAGGTAGTACACATTTTTTTGTTTTCTTGTTTAGCCTGCCTACCTCTAATTTATAAGACAGCATAAAAAATAATATCTAGTTTTCAATACTCCTAAACTGTTTGGTTTGTTCTCAAGGAGCAATATGATTGGTCTAGTTATTCATAAACTCGATCATGCTCCCTCTTGAAAGTATTTTACATATTGTAGTTCCTAAACCAATAAAGAAGTAATGCTAAATATAGTCTTAGTGTGTAAGTCTCCCCCGCATACTCTCTTTGAAAAAAAAGCGGGGTGAAAAAAAAGTGGGTCTATTATTAAATAAATGATTTTTTTACGCAGATCTCAAATTTATCTACTTTTTTTAAAGAGAGTATACAAGACTTGCATATTCTGATATAGCAAATATCATTTATCAAAAAGAAAAATGGGTTTCTTTTTTTTTTTTCTGTTGTTTTTATGAAAGGTTAAAGCTTGCCTGTCAAAAGAAAGAAAGCAGTGGAAACATGTCAGAAGTCTAATAAGAAAAAGAAGCCAATGCCCTTAAAGGTTGTTTGATCATCAACACCCTCTAAATTTCTCTTCCATTGACATGTGGGAAATTGTTAAGTAATACGAAAAAGGGGCAGGTAAATGTTTTGGTTATTTCTTTTCAGCTTATTAATCTATTTGTAGGGTGTTTGGTAAGAGTTTGAAATAGAGCTGGCATTAATTAAATAAATGAAAATGTCTATGCAATATTTAAAAAAAAAGTAGATACCTAATCCCATTAATAAAAGGTCTTCTGCTTTAGTTATTAGCCAGTTCATATAATTTATGAGCTCGACTAATGAACTGCCAAACTGCTACTTGTCTATCTATCTACACTATTTTATTTTAATATAAGATATTTAAATGTATTTAATTTTAAAATATTTTAAAGATGTTTTGGTCATCTCTCTTTATTTTTTCTTGGATTTGTTTTCTTCAACAAAAGAAACAAGTTTCAAAGGCAAAAAGACTACTAATATTTATCTAAAATTTATAAACATGATTGATCTATTATTTTTCATTTAATAAGATAAACATAATTGCATATGTTATTTATTTTTCATTTAATAATAAAACAATTGGAGCGGTGATGTTTTTTTCAGTCATGATATAATGAGATAATGGAGGATGTGGTTTCATAAGAGTAAAGTTCTATGCTTTGAAAATTATATAGATATGCATATAATCACAAAGAGATTATACAAAAGTAAACCCACAAACTGATATGGTTTGATATAGTACGTCAGTTTGTAAATTTATTTTTATTATAAAGTAGATTTAAAGGATTCTATGAAGCCGCATCAGTTTGTGTGTAATTAGATATGCAAATTTTTTTAAAGAAATTTATTAAATTATATATATCATATATTAATGCCACAAATGAGAAGTAATGATGTGGTTCTACAGCACTAGCTATTAATTAATAATAATATAGTGAGATAGTTGATGATGTGGCTTCACGAGAGAAAAGGTTATGCTCTAAAACTTACATAGCATACAGATTGATAGATAAATAATGCCTCTTTTTCCCCCTCAACTACCAAGCACCAAGTATCCAAATATAGTTGTTTTGTTACCATTTTTGCTCAAGTTTCTGCATGTTTAGGCCTTTATTTGGGAATTAAACTGCAGGTCTCTACCGCTATAGGCTTGGAGATGTAGTAAAGGTGATGGGATTCCACAACTCTACCCCAGAACTCAAATTTGTCTGCAGGAGGAACCTCCTGCTAACCATCAATATTGACAAGAACACTGAGAAAGATTTGCAGCTTGCTGTGGAAGAAGCATCCAAGTTATTAGGAGAAGAAAAGCTGGAAGTTGTTGATTACTCTAGCCATGTAGACTCATCCACAGATCCTGGACACTATGTGATCTTTTGGGAAATAAGTGGTGAAGCAGGGGAGGAGGTTCTTAAGGAATGCTGCAACTGCTTGGATAGGTCTTTCGTTGATGCTGGCTATGTTAGCTCGCGAAAGGTCAATGCCATCGGGGCGCTCGAGCTCCGAGTTGTTCGGAGAGGAACTTTCCAAAAGATTCTAGATCACTATCTAGGATTAGGATCTGCTGTTAGCCAGTTTAAAACGCCAAGATGTGTAGGTCCAACAAACAATCTGGTGCTGCAAATCTTGTGTGACAATGTTGTTGAGAGCTACTTTAGTACTGCTTTCTAGTGTTGTGTATATATATGTGTTGTAATTGCAGTTTGATCATTTCCCATATAAACTCAATTGCAATCTCCCTCCCCTTTCTAAGGACTAGGAATAAGAGAAATTTTTTCACGCTCGGTCACGGTTGTCGATATGATTTATTTTAAGTGATTTCATACGTCAACCATTAACATGAACAACTAATTTAAATTATGTCACATCAGCATATTTGACTTAGAATTATAAAATTTAAGAAAGAAAAGTAGAAATGTTTAATGGTGGATTGGCAGAGGACCACATGAATTTGCAAATGAATCAACCTCCACAGAGCAGACACAATTATGCCTACAGGAAGTTGGGTATTGCAGATTGATTCCATTAATCTCATATGGTATATGAAAATCATAATGTTTTTTAATATAGTGTCTGTTTCTTTCTGACACAATTCCCATTATCTGTAAGGCTGCTTTAACAAAAAGAAATCTGGAGATCATTATCTAAGCTAGGAAAAATACAAAAAAAAAAAAAAAAAAAAAAAACTTGCATTCTATTTCATAAAGAATTTCTGTATACAGTGAATGATGATGCAATTGCCGACAAGAAGAACTACAAACAGAAGCAAAGGTCAATTGTCTGTCTGATTTAATTTTTGATCTGGTGCTACCTCCTGCATTCCCAGTGCGAGTGATCAGGATTCCAAATCCAAGAGGGACATGTCTCGTGTAATGGGTGGGGGCATATGCCATAATGCCTGGATTCCATAAAAGTCATATTTCGCTGGAAAAATAAATAAAATAAAATAAAAGTATATACAAATATAGGGGGCTGTATTGGCCACATCCAACTCTCAACTCTGAATAGCTACCCAAAATAAAAATTACCTGAAAAGAAATTTATAAATTGACGTAGTTTGATACAATACGTCAGATTATAAATTTATTTTTTTATATAAAATAAATCTAACGTATCACACGAAGCTACTCTTTATATCTATAGTAGTTCTCATATGCTGAAATATCTAATCAATGGTATTTTTACATTTAGATAATTTATATTCAGATAATACTGCTCAACCCCCTAGTGCATATGTATTTTTTTTCTTTTTTCTTTTAAATATTTTTTAAACATATTTAAATATGTAAAAAAAAAAAGTACATCAATTTACTAATAATGATTTTCTTAATTATTAAATAAAAATAAAATAAAATAAAATATACCAGTGGTAAAAATGAAGAGACAAAACTACGAGATAAAATAACATTTTCCTTTATATTTTATCTTAACATGCGCCAAGCAAGACAGACTGACTTGGCCCTTTCCTTTCTCCATTCCGCGTCCTTGAATTTGTTGATATTCACGAATGATAACGGCGTGTCCAAGACACAAGCTGGAAGAGAAATAAATACTTACACAAAAAGAGATCATTACTACATCACTGAGAAAGAAAAAATCATTGCATTATCGAGCATGCGAGAGTTGGTGGGTTTATTTTTTTATTTATTTTTTCTTCTTAAAGAATTAATAGGGCAGCACAGAAAATACATGAAAAGGACAAGAAAGAACAATAGCAAACGCATTTGGACACATTAATATCATTGTAGACAACGATTGGACATAGGTTTCAACTATGAAGTTATATGTGGCGTATTAGACTACAAATTCTGTGCCATGGCATTGATTCTCCTATCACTTTGTAATCCCATCGTAAGTATCTGTATGGCCAAGAATTCGTGGGTTGAGATTAGGGTGACCATTTCTGTTTTTGGATCATGCTTATGTCACGTCAAGTTATGAAGATTTAATTATATATATATCAATCTGAATCCAATCCATTAAGTTATACATGTCAAATTTTAAATTCTAACCCAACTTATTTAGATAACGGGTAGTGTCGTGTCATCAATTTTAACCCGTTTAATAATTAATTATAAATAAGTCAACACGACACGACTACTTTAAATCTATTTTCATGTAACTGTGTTGATTTAATACGCATAATCTATTTGAACTTATTAACATAATTTCATAAAAAAAGTTAAAGTCTATATTTATTAATAGCCACAATATCTTGAAAAAATATATCACTATTTTTCAAATTTTAACATATAATAAAACTAATATCACAATCATACAATAACAAATATGAACATATCTTCAGAATTACAATCCAAATAATAAAAATAATAAAAATATAAGTATAGTGAGAAATATTAATATTATAATTAACAATAATAAAATTGTAATTTTTAAAATAAAATCTAAATGGGTCAAAACGGGTTGATTTCGAGTTAAGCGGATTGACCCGTTGCTGGTCTATTTATAAATTGTGTCTTAACAGGTCAACCCGTTTTGACCAAAATCTGTTAACATCAAATTCAAACCTGCTAATTTCATGTCATGTTCGTGTTAGACTCACGGGTCGTGCCACATATTATCACCCTTAGTTGAGATAAGTTGAAACGCTGCTTTCAAATTATTTGACATCTATTTTTATTTTAAAATAAAAATTGCATTAAATTAAAATAGAGATATAAGAGTTGGGAGGGGGATGGGGTGCCATATACAAAAATCCAGCTATAGTGAAGGAAATGCTGGGAGGGAGACTAGATAAAATAAAAAAGAAACAGACAATGAACTATAAGATTGGGGCCATGTTTCTTGATTAAGACAAAGAGGGAACAACAAAAAGTGATTTATTTTTATTCAACAATTGGATAGGTTGATTGTTGTTAAGATATAAAATAAATAATACAATCTATATCTTTCTATCAATTTAAATTTTTGAGATAAGTGGTGATTTCACATGGTATCACAGAGCCACACTGATACTCTTCTTTAACCATGTCTACAAATAGCTTAACCACATCCTCCTCTTCTTCTTCCATGTCTAGTTTTACCTCCCTTATAAATCCCACCCACCACATAACCCTTAAATTAATTAGAGATAATTATCTCTCTTTGAAGGCTCAACTTCTTTCATATCTTCGTGGCATGAAGTTGTTTGGATATATTGATGGTAGCATCCCTGCACCTCCAGCTCTTCTTTATCCTACTTCTTTCACTGATCTTCCTTAGCCCAATCTCGATTATGACTTGTGGTATGAACAATAACTTATCCTTAGCACCCTCATCTCTTGTATGTCTAAATCGATTCTTAATCACATTGTGGGTCTTGAAACATCTCGTAATGTGTGGAATACCTTGGAATGCATGTTCTTTATTACATCCCATGCTCGCGTCATGAACACCCTATTTCAACTCATCAAATTAAAGAAATGAGGTCTTTCTATTCCAGACTATTTTCAGAAAACCAAAAACTTCTCTGACGTTCTCTTTGCAATTGGTCAACCTGTTAGTGAACCTGAACTCATATCATACATAAGAGTGCAAATCGGTTGGTCCGGTCCGGTCTGGCGATGGACCTAACATTTTCGGTGCATCATTTTTTCAAATCCGGATCGTACCGGACCGAACACCCATAGGGACAGAACAGGACCAGTAGCTATCAGTCCGGTCCGACCTATTTATTTTTTTCTTTTTTTTAAATCAATTAATAAAAAAAATTATTTAAAATACTAAATTAAACTAAGTGACCTATTAATACAGATTATTTAACAAACTCAATAAAAAAAATATGTTATATGATCAATCATAAATTATATGAAAATTACATTATTAATTTATATAATTACTATATAATTAACTAATTGATATTATATATTAATTAATTGATAGAATATTAGCAAGTGTTAACAACATATTTAAAATTTTATATTGTTAATAGTGATAGGTTAGATGAAGATATATAAAAAATATTGTTAATTTATAGAATATTAACAAGTGTTAATAACATATTTAAAATTTTATATTGTTGATTGTACAATTATTATATAAATAATATATATAAAATATATTTTTTATTTTTATTTTTCATTCGGTCCGGTCTGGGGTGAAAAATTCTTAGATCGTGGACCGGACCAAAACTTTTCGGTCCTCTAAAATATGGACCGAGACCGACTAGTCTCAGTCTCGGTCCGGTCGATTCATTCGGTTCAGGCCAACCGTTTATCACCACTGATCATACATAGTTGTTGGCCTTGCTACAGAGTATGAGTCCCTCATTACCTCAATCAACACGTCTCAAACCTATGGCTCTTGATGAGCTTTTTGGTAATTTTCTGCATCATGAAATGGGACTAGAGCAACTTGCCACTGCTACATAAGTCACTCTTTCATCTGCTAATATTGTAGCTCGGCAATCCAACAATTATGGCTGAGGTCGTCATCCCTTTAACCACCAAACTCGTGGTGGTTCTTCTGGCAATCGTGGTAGGGGTCGTGGTCGTGGTCACATCAACCCTCCTGCACCTTTCTCTGAAAGTAGGACACAAAGCCACAAAATGCTGGCACTGATTTGATCAAGAATACCAACACCCTCTGCTCCACAAGCATATCACACTACTGCTCAACCTCCCTCGGATCCAACCTGGTACCCCAATACAGAAGCTACTCATCACATCACATCTTATCTCCAAAACTTTAACGTTCACACTGAGGATTATTCTGGCCAAGATCAAGTTCTTGTTGGTAATGATAAAGGTATGCAAACTCATCATATTGACAATTCTATAATTTGTTTTGCCTCAAAATCATTCTTTCTCAATCATATTCTTCATGTTCCACAAATAAAAAAGAACTTATTATCTATTTATTAATTCACAAAAGATAATGATGTTTACTTTGAATTTCATCCCTCATTTTTCTATGTTAAGGATCGATCATCTGGAGTTACCCTTCTCCAAGGCAAGAGTGATCAAGGTCTCTACCCACTCCGCAACTTGGTCCAGCCCTCTCCTCGTCCAACTACTTTCTTCACCTCTCGGATTCCAGTTGCTCAGTGGCACTCATGTCTTGGGCATCCGTCTGTTTGCATTATTTGTCAAGTTTAGTCCATCAACAATCTCTCTCCTGTTTCCAATAAAACTGTGTCCATTTGCTCCTCTTGTCAACTAGGAAAAAGCGATAGGCTGCCATTTTACTTATCTCCACTTGTTTCAAAGGCACCTTTAGACCTCTTGTTTATGGATGTATGGTTAGATCTCAAGTAATGGCAATCTATATTATTTTAGTGTTATGGATGATTTTTTCAAATATGTTTGGCTATTTTCTATTTCTTTCAAATCATGTCTCCTATATTTTTCTTTAATCCAAAACTGAAGTGGAAAAATATTTTGAACATCCTATTAAATCATTACAATCTGACTGGGGTGGAGAATTTCTCAAACTTCATCCTTTACTCAAATCTTTTGGAATTTCTCTTAGACTTAGCTACCCTCATACACATCAATAAAATGGGTCCATTGAACGTAAACACCATCACATAGTCAAGATTGGCCTAACGCTCCTTCCTGCCTCCTCTATTCCAAAAAATATTGGGATGGTTCTTTTAGCACTACTGTTTACCTTATACATCGGTTACCCTCTCCTGTCACTCAAACTTTAACTCCACTTGAACATCTCTATAAGTGAACACTGGACTACTCTTTCCTTCGTACCTTTAGGTGTGCATGTTGGCCACATCTTTGGCCTTATAATCGTCACAAGCTTGATTATCATTCCACATTGTGTGTATTCTGTGGCTATAGTGAAAATCATAAAGGTTATAAATGCTTAGACACATCTATTGGTTGTCTATACATTTCTCGGATTATTGTGTTCAATGAGTCTTTGTTTGCATTTGCTAATTCCTCTTATGCAGGTTCATATACCGTTCAACCCATTTCTTTTGCAGGTTCCTACTTGCCATATACCATTCTGATTTCATCCTCTCCTTTACTACATACATAACCTTCACAACCTTTTGCCTTTGATGAAGTCACAGATCAACAACCTATTACTGCACAAGAACCTACATCTTGTATAGATCCATCCGTGGCACCACCACAAAACCTGCAACCTACTTGTACAGAAACTTCTCCTACACCACAGACCATGCTACATCCCATATAGACTCAATCAAAAGCCGCCAATTTTTTCAAACCAAAAAGGTTCTCCGATGGCACATTGGCCTATCTTCCAAAGGCCCATCTTGCAGAAACTTTAGAACTCACTTCGGAGGCCACGTCATATACAATTGCCTCAAAATTTTCAAAATGGCGTAAGGCCATGAATGAGGAATTTTTAGCCTTGCTACAAAATGGCACATGGGTTCTTGTACCTCCAAAGCCCAAGCTGAATTTGTTAGGCTGTGAATGGGTCTTCAAAATTAAAAGACGAGTCGGCGAATCCCTTGAGCGATACAAAGCCCGTCTCATTGCTAAGGGCTATCATCAACAGGAAGGGGTTGATTTTGGCGAAACTTCAGCCCTGTTATTAAGACCGTCACCATTCGGCTCGTACTCTTTATGGCTATTTCTTCAAGTTGCTCTATTCACCAACTTGATGTCAAAAATACTATTTTACATGGTGTTATTGATGAGGATGTATTTATGACTCAACCAGGTTTTAGACATCCTTCATTCCCAAACCACGTCTGTCACTTGAAGAAGTCAACTCTATAGCCTTGAACAGGCATCACAGGCTTGGTTTTCGAGTTTAAGCTCAAAATTAATTGATATGGGCTTTTGGGTTCCAAGTCAGATGCCTCCTTATTTATTTACAAGCACGGCCCATCTTCTGTGTACAATCTTATTTATGTAGATGATATTTTGATAACAAGATCCGATCCAACTCTAGAGTTGGATCTTATAGCCTAACTCATTAGTACACTGCAGACCACATTTGCCCTCAAGGATCTTGGCCCATTACATTTTTTCATTGGTGTAGAAGCTCACTTCACTGATTGAGGCCTCTTCTTGACCTAGCAACGGTACATCAATGAACTTTTACATAAGTCCAATACGCTCCAAGCCAAGGGAATCTCCTCTCCAATGTCTTCAATCACCATTCTCACTCAACAGGGAGCCCTCTTTTCAAATCCTACTCTCTACAGGACTGTTGCTGGCTCACTTCAATACCTCAGCTTCACTCATCTTGAAATTGCCTACTCTGTTAGTCGAGTTTGTCAGTTCATGCACAAGACAACCACACATCATTGGTGTGCAGTGAAATGAGTTCTAAGGTACCTTTGAGAGTTCTAAGGTACCCTCGGCAAACTACTCATCATGGCCTTCTAATCTGTCACTCTAGTTCCCAAATTCTTCAAGCATTTTTGGATTGATTGGGTTGGATGTCCTGATGATCTCTGGTCAACAATTGCTTATTGTCTCTTCTTTGGACCCAACATCATTTAATGGAGTTCCTGCAAGCAGAAAACTGTTACTTGGTAAAGTACATAGGTTGAATACTGAGCCATTGCGAATACCATTGCTGAAGTTATCTGGGTCAAGTCTCTCCTCTCCGAACTGGGTGTAACTCTCTCTCAACCACCAACACTTTGGTGTGACAACATTGGAGCCACCTATCTCGGGCTAATCCCATTTTCCATTCACACACCAAACATATATCCATTGATTATCACTTTGTCAAGGATCAAGTCGCCTCAAAAGATCTCCATGTTCGATTTCTGTTTTCAAAAGATCAAGTAGCAGATGTACTTACCAAGCCTCTACCATCTACTCGGTTTGCTATCTTACGTGAAAACCTTACCATCCGCGAGCTCCCACTAAGCTTGCGGGGGCATATTGAGGTAGCAACTGATCAACTAAAGACTCGATCACAAGCTCCAGAAGATAAAGCACCTGCAAACCAAATTCAAAGAGATTATCCCATTCATTCAAAACCAAAAGATAAATATAATAATAGATAGCAAAGTTTTGAAGTATAATTGTTGTAACAAACATGTGGTTTTGAATCATACTTGATTCTATAATTATCTCTATAAATACAACAAGCTCCCATAAGAAGTGTACAGGAGGCATTTTTTAGAAATCTATTACAGTATCAGAGCAGAGGTTCTTAATTTGAACCCTGATTCAACATTCTACCACATTTAATTAAATATTCTATATGTTGGACCACCTATTGAGGGGCGTTTGACCCACACATGAAGGAGAGTGTTAAGATACAATATAAATAGTAAAATCTATTTTTTCCTATCAGCTCAAGTTTTTAGGAAAAATGGTGATTTCACGGTTGTGACATTAAACCATAATTGGTAGAAAGACACTGCAATCGACTATTTTGTTATAAAACTCCAATTTTACTGTCTTCATATTCTCATTTGGAAAAATAATACTAACATAGTAGTATAACTAGAGATGGAAGACTACGATTATTGGTAACACCAAAAGAGGATTGACCATTGTACTGGTACATGGGCCACATGCGCCAACAGAAATTGGATGAGGTCGGGCACAATTTGAAGATCTCGACACAAGGAATCCATCGATGCCGCGTGTGTGGTCATGGAAGTGTTGGAACAACAATAGCAACAACAACAGTGTGTGTGACTCATGTGTAGCTTGGATGAATTATATTTGTAATGCAATAAAAAAAAAATCATATTTGGAAGTTGTTGCTGATTTGATAGGAAAGATTAGCTAAAAAATGATTTAAGTTTATTTTACAAATCAAATTTTGATGTGACAATGATGTTGAATGTCTATACTTTATAGGCCTGCAACTCGACCAAACCAAACTGGGTTTGGGTCTGACTTGAACCGACTCTACCCGACGACCAGGGCAACAAGAAAAAACCCGACCCGACCTGACTTTGGTCAACTCGTTTAATATCGACCTCCATGAAGTTTCCAAGAAAAAAATCTCCAGAAATGTCTTTTGAAGCCCCTCGAACCCACAACACCAACAACAACAACGCAGAGAGCACATGGAGATTTTCTTGATGGATTCAGACTACAACATTTCCAGGGAACTCTTCGATCTTGAACACATAATCTCAACTCTTCGATCTCCTAAATTTCTTTCATTGAAAATTCAAGGAAATCAACTAGAAAGAAAAATATATAGAAATTTACAAAAAAAATGAAGAGAAGTTCATCAGAGACACACCAAAAGAAAAAATAAGGTAGAAAACCATATATACATGGAATTAAATCGAGAAAATTATTTCAAGAAGGGAGAAGAATTCAGATCTGATAAAAGGGATAAGGAATCGGAGATAAGGGAGAGGAGATTTGAGAGGACGTTACCTTTCGAAGGAAGCCTGAGGAGTTTTTAATGCTGGACGGAAGAATAAGGTGGTAGAAAGGAATTGAAGATAAGGGAGAGGAGATTTTCTTGAAGATCGATCAGCTGTCCTCTACATGCAGTCCTCCCTCTAGTTCGCTTTCTCATTCGACCCTCCCTCTACCAAGACAAAACGACGACATCATCAGACACTTTACGAGACTAGGAAACTTTTACCCTTAATTACTTCACGTGAGATTGTTGGATCGAAACCGACAGTTAGAGGGTTTGACCCGCAAGTTAGTTCAACCTACTTTTTATCAGGCGGGGCGGGTCGGGTCAGTTCGTATGGATGGTTTGGGTCAGCGCCTTTTCTGCATAGGCCTATTACTTTATATTGACTTCCATGTGAATGTATAAAATGAAGATCATCCTATCTAAGTATTTGATACGGACATTATATGATTAATTGAGTATTTAATACTGTCTAAAAAACTCACACGAATAGTAATAAATGCTATAAAATATAATTGATGTGTATATGTCTCTCACTTTACATTCTACAAGGATGTCAAGGGAACATAAATGAAGGGCAATAACTAAAGCAAATTTGACCACTTAATTGGTTGAAATCCCTAATAAGTAAACAAAGCCAGTCTCAACTTGAAATCAAAGGCAAACAATTTCGTTTGTTTATCTATAACTGTCATAATGATGATTCTTAAAGGCAACGCATTAAAAAGTAAAACAGTATTTATGAACCTTCCTAATTAAATGTAGATTATGCTTTTGGTAGATGCAATAATGAATGTATGGGTGATCAGATCCTCCAAATTAAACTATATAATTACTTATTGTTGAAACCCAATATTTAAACGATTGGATCTGTCGTTTTCTTCACCAAACAGGAAAAAATAATTTGATTTTCTTTGATAATAGGTAGACGATCATGTTTATAAGAATCTCTGTACTGCATGCAAACGAAAACTCTCTCTCTCTCTCTCTCTCTCTCTCTGAAACTCCCTTTGAACAACTAAAAACTGACCCGTTGAAACCCAGATGATGCAAGAGACATTGAAAGGAAAAGCAAATGATGAAGAAAAAGGAGCATTGGGAATTTGGGATTGTGGAAGCCCTTTATATGACTCGTACGAACTGGTTTCAGTTACTCATATCATCGATCGGCATCTGATGTCACTACCATATCTCGGTGGATCAAAGCGTAATTTCTTCCTCGCCCGATCTTTCTCTCGAGCAAATGATCAAGCTGTACTTCCCACTACTTCAATTAATGTATCGAACTCGGCCTCCTCCAGAAGAAGAAGTACTACTTGTGAAGGTTCCGCATCTGCTGTCATGGTGGCCAGCTTGGATAAATTTGATGTGAGGAAGCTGTTGAAGAGGAAGGTGAACTTGGGTGGAACTGGCCGAAGGAAGGAACATCCTGAAAAAGCGAAAACATGGCTGTCTGCTTTACTTAAGAGGATTGGTTTCTGGAAGAAGATCTAGAAACGCTTGTATGAGTGAATTAATGAAACAGGTAACTTGATCAGTGTGTGTGTGTGTGTGTGTGTGTATCTATGATATATTTCATGGTTTTTATGTAGGATAATATTGCTGATTATTTTCTCTTCTAGATCTTTGTATCAATAATGTGTAATTGTATTATTCATCCAAACAAAAAATAATTATATTGATCATTTTTAGAAAACTTTTAATTTCTTTCTATTTGAACTCACTAGCTTAATTAATTATAACTTTAAAACCAGCTCGCAAATTTTCATATCTTATTTATTTATTATTATTTTCCTAATTATGTTGAAATCCATATGAACTCAGGGTAATATTCTTTTTTTATTGGTTCTTCTACTTTTCAAGGTGCTTGACCTCCATGTCACATGTTTTGGTGGCATCATTATCCATTTTGATGAACTTTTGCTCAATGCAATTGAAACCTTAGTTTTTAATTCTAACATAAACCTAAGTCTTCATATATGTTGGGCTTTTCTATGTGTGGAGTTTGATTATGTAATTTGTGGCAGTCAGTTTGATGACTTAAACGTTTTTTGCTCTTAATCTGGCCCGCTAATAGGATTTACTATATATTGTATTAAATGTTTGTATGGCCGCCGCACTATATTTTTTATTATTATATAAATAAAATCTCTTATAGCTCCGTAGAGGTAGTCATGTTACCGAATCACGTAAATCTTATATCATGTGCGATTGATTTCACCTTTTGATTTATTTTTTCTCTTATCCTTCCTAACAATACGTGTATATATATATATATATATATATAACACTTATTTTATTATAATAAATATCTTAGAAATTATAATATATGTACCAATTGCTTAAAAGTCAATCTTCCAACTTTATGGAATATTGTAAAATTACTAATCAAAATTTGAAATCATGAGTTGTTAAGTACATATTATTAATAATATATTGCTGATTCATATTTCTTACAAGTAGTACTTGATCTTAACAGAATTTGACTAATTTTTTAAGACATATATATTTCATTAATTAGAAGCAACTGGATAATATTCTGCAAGCAATTTATGTTGTAATTTAAAATAAAAAAAAATATTATATCTCAATGCTTCATGAGTTGGAGTGTTGGTTTTTCTCCACATACTCGAATATATCTAAAATATTCAACTGACCCCTTAAATATGAAAAAATCGTACAAATTATCTAAAATATCCACACTATAAATTAAAAATACCTAATTACAATTCATTTTAGAATTTTAAAATTAAAAGCAAAATAATAAATCTTGAAGAAATTGTTACTTATAAATTTTAAAAGAACAGTCAATCCTTCCAGGGCGGCCGAGGCCACCCGTGGTTGGGGGCCCTTATGCGCGCAAGTGCACAGGTCACCTAGCTAGCTGTTGAGCCTCGTATCGTTGGTAACGAGACTTTCGCAGTTGATTCTCGTCCATATAATAATGCAAGTTTCCGTATCAGCTTCTTGCAACGAGGAAACAAACTTTATTGCTCATAACAATGCTTACAAAATCTCACTGAGTACAATATTTTGAATACAATCAGGTTAATTTCCTCTAATTCATACAAATCTTCAATAAGATTAAGAGCAACTTTGGCTAGTAAATGAGCAGCAATGTTAGCATCCCTCTTGGTCTGGACAACATTCCAATCAGAAAAGGAGTTCAGAATTGTCTGGCATATGCAATCAGTAGTCCTCCTTGACTCCAGTCTGAGCTTGGTTTCTTCAGCTTGTTAACCACCTGCAAAGCATCTCCCTCAAGTATGAGTTTGTAGACACCCACTTCTTTACAAAACAGAATAGCTAACATCATGACATATGCTTCTGCTGTGAAAGGGCTAGCTTTCAACAATTTCCGAGCTCTGAGAGTCCCAATAACCAATCCCTTGTAGTCCTTAGGATGGCTCCAACACTAATTTTTCCACGTGCATCATCAATAGCTTCTTCCCAATTAAGCTTATAGTTCCCATCAAGAGGCTTCTTCCAAGTATTAATACTCACAGTGTGACTTTCTGAGTTTGTGAGTTGAGTCTGTTTTGTCCTTCTAAACAATTGCAGATCCTCTCGAGCTCTTCTGAGGACTGAATTGGGATGTCTAAATTCTTTCCCATGTACAAACTCATTTCTTCTGGTCCAGATATGCCTTGCAACCATGGCTGCCTCTTCAAGTTCATCTTGTTGTAAATTTTTGACAAGTTGATCCCATATACCCAAAAAGTTCATACTGTGGACTAACATCTTCTGTATTTTTTTGCAACCTTGACCCCAAATGTCTCTAGTTGCACAACAACCCCATAACACATGGCCTAAGGTTTCTATATTAGTCTTGCATACAGGGCAATGGCCATCTTCCACTACTTTCCTCTTCTGCAAATTAGAAAGGGTAGGTAGTGCTTCACTACAAGCTCTCCATGTAAACATCTTCACTGCATTAGGGACCTAAACCTTCCAAATATTTTTCCAGACCTCAATTTGGGATCTTTCTGATGATGGGCCTCCTTCATATTTGGTCATTAATTCTCTGTGTAAATGGTAGGCACTCTTAATAGAAAATACCCTATTGTTTGTGCAGCTCCAAACCAGCTTATCCTCTCTACCACCAAGACTAATTGGGATGGATTTAATAAGTTCAACATCATGATGGGAAAGCATACTATGAATCAAGTTATCCTTCCATATTCGCAAGTAAGAGTCTACAACGTCAGCCACCGGCTCACAAGGTTTAGATTCACATCTTCTTGACTCCACTCCAAAAGAATGGGGACTTGGAAGCCATTTCTCTTCCAATGTTCTGACCTTTTGACCATTTCCAATTCTCCATAGTAAGCCTTTTTTTAATAATTTCAAACCAGCTATTATGCTTCTCCATGCAAGAGAGGGTTTGTGCCCAAGTTTGGCATCTATGAGATCAACCATTGAGAAGTATTTTTGCTTTACAAGTTGAGCTGGAAGGGTGTCAGGATTTTACACCATACGCCAACTTTGTTTAGAGAGCAAAGCAATATTGAAGCTTCTAAAATCCCTGAATCCCAAACCACCTCTTTCCTTACATTGGCTCTGTTTGCTCCACTTTATCCACTAAGTTTTAGAATGGTCTTCATTGTAGCCCACCAAAATTTCTTCAGAAGCTGATTGAGCCTTTGAGTTATGGAGGGAGTAGGAAAATTCCCATAGTGTAGGTGGGAATTGCTTGTAGAAAAGCCTTTAGGAGAACTTTTCTAGCGGCTGAAAGACACCTAGTTTTCCAATTAAAAATTCGAGAACAAGTCCTATCAATAAGAGAATGAAAAGTAGTAGTCGTTGCTCTACCCACCACAGTAGGTAAACCCAAGTATTTCTCAAAGGAGCTTGTTGACTTTACTCTAGCTATTCTTAATATAGTTCTTTGATTCTCAGTAGGAATATTTTCGCTAAAGAAGATGGAAGTTTTTTGTTTATTGAGGACCTAAGTTGAAGCTTGCTCATAGACCCCCATAATTTGAATTATTCTACTCCATTCCAAAGAGTTGGCTTGCAAAACAGAAGACTATCATCTGCAAAAAAGAGGTGACTGATTCCTATGGGGCCCTTGCCAATAGGTACACTTGAAATGCTTCCAATCGCTTCAACTTGATTCAAAAGGCAGGTTAAAGCTTCTGCACACAGAATGAATAGGCATGGGGAAAGATTGCCGATCTTAGCAAGAAAATGCTACGTCCAGGAGCTAAAACAGAAGGATGGAGGGCCCGCCTCGAACTACATTACATGGACAGAGTGGGCCGAGCATAACCAAAGTAGTCGCGGCAGACCTTCGTCTACAACTCGACCTGCCAGTCTTGAGGAGGGGAAGGGGTGATGCACGACTTCAGAAGGAAGGACGGACGTCGACCTCCCCAGCTTGAGATTTCGTTTCCCTTAATTTTGTAATATCTTTTTGTCCAGCATGTGCTTTCTTTATATTTAATGAAAATACAACTTTTCAAAACAATGCAAAACATCTACTCCTCACTTACATATTACTCGTAAAGCACCAGCAAAAAGCCTACAGCTAACGAAATCTACGACATCACGGTCATCAACAAACTATTAATTACCTTTCTACGGGGCACCATAGGGAAGGGCAGGCCTAAGGGTTGCCTTATGCCTCTCGTGGAGGAGTGCGAGTCAGCCTTCGTTCCAAAGATGAAGACGTACCTTTCTTGCGAACGTCAATAGGCAGGTGTGGGTCCAGTCACGAACTGCCCGAAGAATATACCTCCTTGCAGGATACTATAAGGAAAGGTTGACCCAAATGTGACCTTATCCCTCCCGTAGAGGAGAGCGGGACCAACCTCACGGCCCTCAGAATAAATTACCTTGACCTCCTTCTCAACGAAGAGTGAGATTAGCACCAGCCTGACCCAACACTTACCTTTCCTGTGATATAACGACCGGGAGCGGGTCTAGTTTCAAACTACCAGAACAACATACCTTCCGTGGGACAAAGGGGGAGAATTTGGCCAAAGGCTGTTCCACCCCTCCCACGATGGAGAGCGGGTTATTCCACCTCAGTAACCCGAACAGTTTACCTTGGCTGTTGGAATTTACCTCCCCGTAGGATACCACAGGGAAAGGTAGGCCTTAAGGTTATCTTATCCCTCCTGCTATGGAGTGCAGGTTAGTCCTCAGCTACCAGAAGTCAGAAACTATACATTCCTTATAAGTGTCAATAGGCGGGAGCGGATTCAGTAACAAACTACCTGAATAACTTATCTCACTGCAAGATACTATGGGGGAAAGGTAGGCCTAAAGGTAACCTTGTCCCCCTGGCGAAAGAGAGCGGGTTTGGCCCTTCCGACAACACGAATACTTACCCCGACTTCCACTACGAGGGAAGAGTGGGTCTAGCGCCAACCTGGCCCAAAATATTACCTTCCCCTATGATGTCAAAGAGTAGGAGCTGGTCCAATAACAGATTGCCCCAGATGGAAAGGTCAGCCTAAAGGCGACCTTATCCCTCTCGCAGAAGAGAGCAGGTCCTGCCCTCGAGGCGGCTCTAGAAAAAATTTACCCCTACTCTAATCACAGCGGACTGCCCCAGCGGCTGTCCGAAGAAGTTTACTCCTTGGAAAACCAAAAGGGGAAGGCTAATTGAGGTAGCCTGACCTCTCCCTAATGGAGTGTAGGCTTAGTCCCTCGATTGTCCGAAGTAAGAGGGATCTACAAAAGGGAAACGGTGTCCCACAGAAAGTCGCACAAGCATTGGCAAGTAAAACGTGGGCCAAGGTTGAAAACTCCCTAAATACCAAGACAAAAGATACAAGCGTCAACAGTAGAGGCGGCAACGACACACGAGGAGGACTATAAACATAAAACGATGCGAATGGAAGAACTCAGGTTTGCGATATTAACTATTGTCCCAGAAAAGAATAATGACAACCCCTGTTTGGCAAGCAAGAGAAATATAAAGATGCGAACAAAGAAGGGCAATTGTGGCTCCAAATTGCCTAAACAATTCTCTGTCAACCCGTGTGGAAGATGGGATGAAAATGGTACGAACAAAAGACTAATAGCTAGCGGGGTCGAAAGAGTTAAATCGGATGCTAGCGGGGTGGGCCGAGAATCCTTGAACTTAGCCACGGGCCACAGTTGCCTGAATAACAATAATAACAAAATATAACGAAGAAAGCATAGTCGGGCATGGTCATTCAAAACAGAAAAATACAACGCGGTTAAAAGTAAGCAAGTGCATCCGAATTGGGAAAGCATCGGCCACAAAATTGGTGGCTGTATCTCGAGAACAACTGTCCAGAAAAGATAAACAAACACAATGCATCTGGCTAGCGGCGTGGGTAGGGGCGCTACAAATCCCTTCGCCAAAATTCCCTAAGCCGGCCACCAAGGCAAAGAAGAAACAAATAATAGACATAAAGAACGAGGTATGTATGCTAGTCAATATAAATATATATACAAGTCGTTGGGCGACAAAGTGCAGGTATATATGGGCGGTACAAAGAAAAAGGGGAAGGAGTAGAACAGAACAATAAAGCCTTTAAATTTTGATGCCGGGTACACCAACTTCGGCAGTAGTGGGAACAGGATTGTCCAGCTCCACAATGATTGGTACGTGAACAGTTGGACCGAGAAAAGCATTGGGCATCTCTTTCTTTCCTAGGTCACGGTTGGTTTGAAAGGCCGCCTCACTGGTGGGAATCTCAGCAAGCACAAGCATCTGAAGATACCTAGTAAAAGATCTTGAACGCAACCCTGGACTCTCCAGAAGGAATGCCCACGTTGACTTGTAGCCCTTGACGACCCCACGTCCCCATGCTTCGTTACGAAGTCTCGAGAACAACTTCAGCTACCTTTGCAGATAGTGGGTGACATCCCAAAGACTTTGGTTCAGCTCCAGCTGCTCCTTCTCCTCTCGCGCTCAAGATAAGTCATCCCAAAGACTTTGGTGAAGCCGTTCCAATTGCACCTTCTCCTCCTATGACTTCTGCTTATGTTTCCTCTGGCGATACTTCAGCTTCCTCACTCTCTTGCACTTGTTAGCCAGGTCGAGTTGCGTCCTCCCTAGCTCTCGCATCAACAAGTCCTTCTCCTCCCTTTCGCCGCTAGCATAATCAAGGGAGGTTTTAGCTGCTGAGTGAAGATCCAAGTTCTCTTGCATAGCTGCCTCCTGATTATCTACAATAAAAGTTGCAAGCTAGGAAGTACCTTGGCGACAAAAAGGAAAGGCAAAAAAAAAAAAAAAAAAAAAAAAAAAAGAAAGAAAGAAAGAAGGCAGGAAAAGAAAAGAAGAAAAAGAGAGAAAGGTAAAGAAGAAAGGAAAAGGAAAAAAAATGGTCGAACCTCGTGGAAAAAGCCAGACAAGCATTTGACGACTTGACCAATGGCCTCCTCTCAGCTCCCCTCCATGGCCAGCTGGGATAAAGAAGGGAGAACTTCCGTAGGGCCTTCAGATTCAGGTAGTTCCACGACAACTACAAGGGGAGTAGGTGGGCCTCCACTCAAACCCCGTGGACTGAGGCCAATTGCAGCATCTGGGAGGGAATCACCCCCAGCTGGGTACTGGACTTGGGTGGACGATTCATCGTGCAAACCCTCGCTGACTATAACATCCTCAAAACCATCCACCTCGGGAAACTCAGCCTGGACAAGTGGGTTGATGACTGGGCTCATCGAACCTTCGCCACTAAAACATTCGGAAAGGAATTCCCTATTTCTGGGTGTTTGGCCTTGACGAAAGGGTCCATAGCCGAACTTTTTGAACCCTTGCAGATTGCAACGTCTGAAGGGGATCAACCTCCTATACGATCCTCTATCTCCACACAGTTGCTAGAAGTAGCCGTCGTCGCCCCTTCATCAGCAACCTCAAGAGAATAACTACCAATGGTCGAAAGAGACAAAGAAGGAGGTGAGATCCATGAAGAAAAATGCTGCCCCTCATCAGGAGTAGTGGTCATGAAAATACTTTGGAGGAGGAAGTCCATCTCAACCTTGCCCCCAGACGCCTCAACAACGACCACCAGTAAAGGCGTCACGGGAAGATTGCTTGCCAATTCACCCGCCGACGCTAGCTTTGGACTCGCCACAGCAATGGAACGACTGACATTGAAGATAGCCAGTCCCCACCATAAGGTATCTCGAATCCCAGGAGGAGGCCTATCCTTGGTCAGGGCACTCTCCCAGCGGGTTTTCTTCCCCTTGTCTGGAGGGGGGAGGTCAGAAGAACGCTTTCGAGCCAGAGCAACTTGGGGTTGGGCATCGACCACTCTATCATCAGAAGGAAGGTGTCCCAGAGGAGGCATAGAGCTTCTTAAACTCTTTTCGGAAAGGAGGATTTCAGAGAAAACGCTATCAGGATTGTTCTGCACCCATTCTTGTACAATCGCGATATCCCACTCTTCGTAAGAGGTAGTTGACGGATGCACAACTTTGTCTACCGAGATCTTTCCCAGTCCGTCCATATTGAAAACTCCCAGCAGTTCACCTGGCCTACCTGAAACTTCCATCTGTGGCCAGATACGAGGAATTTGAGAGACCAATCTTTTACTTTATGATACCTCCGCTCCATGGTGACTAGAGCGTGTATCGCTTTGAAATTGCATATATTCCCATTTTACCGTAGCATCTCATGAGTAAGGAGAAACTCGTGACTGGTAAGGTCTGCATAATCCAGGAAAGATTCCAACAAAGCCCGCCACCAGATAATGCTGTAGCACATCAACAATCTCCAAGCATTCGGGTGTAGTTTGGAAGGAGCCAAGCCTAGGCAGTCTAGAAGGTCATGAATGGGGTGAGGGAATGGTAGCCTCAAGCTGCATGCAAACATGGAATGGTATAGGGCCACTTTAGTAGAATGACCCCATCCATCGATGGCACCCTCATCGAGGCCAAGAACTTCGAAGGAGGTAGACTCCGGTATTTGGTAAGTGAAAGCCGAGAAGGCCAACATTGTTTTTGTGGTAGTTGAGCGCCATCCGCTGCTCTCAAACAGTGGCCCAGTATCAGCAGTGCCCCCACTGGAAACGTTGGGTTGAACAGATTTTTCGAAGGCCATCGCTGCCAGCGTACGAGGTAGCAAAGAAGATTGGTCAGAGGAAAGAAAAATCAAGAGAACTAAAATAGCGGGACAATCACAGCGCAGTAAGTGGAAACCACACCCCTCTCCTGCATTATTTAAGGAGAAGGTGACTGTTAAGACTCTCACACGCTGTGACAACAAAGGGAGTACGTGCCGCTTCAAATCCTAGGAATGTAATCTACGAAGCGACGAAACACAAAAAGTTGCTTGACACCCCCTCATTAATGAACTTGAAAAGATGTTATGAAAATGTGAGTCTATCAAGGAAGATAGGAACACTGCCAAAAACACCTACCAGTAGGAGCCTCCTCGGGCTTCAGAGTAGCATAATAAGGATCCTAGCCTTAGTGGTAGGGCGGGTTCGGATAATGAAAGAATTCTCACCGTACTTGTTCGATAAGAATTAGAGGGGTAACTGTAAGGAGATTTTCTCCCACTAAACTCGAGAAGCTTATGTATGAAAGAGAAGCAAGATCAAAAGCCTAGGTCAGGGCAAATAGTCCCCAACCTGGCCTACAGGAAAACTCCTCTAAACACAACCTACAGGAGGGATGATGCTGCAGGGGATGTGACTCATCGATCTGAGGACCCCTCGAGTAGTGACCAATCCTCAAGTACTTGCCGCACAATAGGCGTGATATACGGGGAGCTATTAATCTATTGACAGAAAAGGCATAAACGGACCAAAGGGAAGACAGACGGAGAGAAGGAGGTCGGAGGACCACGCTGCATTAATGGCTCCACCACCTGGGCAACGCGTCACATTAATGACGCAGTCGCAGAGCCACGCCGCATTAAAAGATTATGACACTATGAACAATACGAGAAGCACAAACTTAATGGGAGTAGGCACAATTTCTTCCCCAGGCATATAGTATAAATAACAGATCCCAAGTACGAGAATGACTCTCTGATCCCTAGACTCTATTACTTATGTACAAACTTCCAAGAATATTTACTAACTTTGGCATCGAAGGTTACCCGTCCCCTAAGTCGCTCTCTCAAAATTGCAGTTTTTTCTACGTTTTGCAGGTCGGTTTTCAAAGACTCGAGTTGTCAGAATTTGATCCAAAGGTGTGCCAAATATAATATTAACACTATCAATTGCGACTATTACTCCCCGAAATAATATGAAATTATAATATACCATGTTTCCCTTTAAAAAGTAAAGGGCTTGTCTGTGTAGAAAGATGGTTTCAAAAGTCAAAGGTCATTCTAAAAACTAGTTTTGTTGTCACACTAATGAGACCCACCATTTTAGAACCTATATCAAACCGAGCGGTGCTACTCCCACCGATGGGATCCCGCTAGTTGTTTTCTGTATTTTTTTTTTACTTTTTTTTATGTAATTTTTAATATTTTTAAAAAAATAAAAAAAATATAATATTATTAAAAAATATTTACTTAATCATTAAGTAAGAAAAAATAATAATAAAAAAATAAAAATATCCCAGCAATAACTTCTAGCGGGAAGAACGAGTGGGAAGACTAGCATTTTCCATATCAAACCATAATCTTAAAACATTATAATCAATTTTTGCGCTCACACACTATTCATCAAACCATCCTATATCCAAACAAGCCTTTGAACAAAATTATCCCAAACTTTTTAAAAAAACAGGTATATCTTATTCGTTGGGATAAAATTTAAGGAAAATACTATTTATAGCTCATTTAGATAGTGAGATAAGATGAGCTGAGATGAAATAATTTTAGATGAGTTGAATAAAATATTGTATGAATATTATTTTTTATATTATTATTATTTTGAGATTTGAAAAAGTTGAATTGCTTATTATATTTTGTATGAGAATTTGAAAAAATTATAATGATGAAATAAGATAAGATAGACTGAGAGTGTTTCTGTATCCAGAGTTATTTATTATATTTTGTTTTTTAATAGTGAGATAAGATAAGATAATATAAGAAAGTTAAATTGTTTATTATATTTTGTATATGAATTTAGTCTCTTCAATGCTACCGTTTAGAGTTATAACCCGTTCGAGTATTTAATTTTTTTAATTTCTATATTTTTACTTAGTAGATAAGTAAGTAACTATTAGTAAAGTTATATGTATATTTTTTTAATTTATTTTTAATGATAATGTTAAAAATATATTTAAAAAAAAAAATTCAACTGGCCATACTGAACGGCCGGGTAGCACCAGTACAAAATTTAATAAGTGGGCCGACTGCAATAAATCGAAAAGACGAAAGGCCGGCCCTTTGATTGAATTTGATAGGGCTCAAGTCTTTAGGCAAAAAGAAATAGAAAATATAACTTTTAAAAAGGAAAAAAAAGGTGAAAAAAAAATCAAAATCTCAAACAAAATAAGAACATAGTGTTATAAAAAATTTAAAAACTCAAAATGCATTCAACAATAATAAAAATAGAAAATATTAATATGGAAAACAGAAAAGAAAAAGCTTGTTTATTAATTTCTGCATTGTTTCAATTTCTTAAAACTTTTATTTGTCATTTTTCTAATTTTAGAGATGAGATGATATGTGAATTTTATAAATAGTAGTAAGATGATTGGTGAATAATATTGAGATAGTTTAAGTTAAATATTTATTAGATTTTGAAAAATGAGAGAGAAAAGTTGAATAAAAAATATTCTAAAATAAAAATATTGTTAGAATATATTTTTTGTTTTGAGATTTAAAAAATGTAAATAATTTTTTTGTTTTTTTTTTTAATTTGAGAAAGTTTAATGATTTGTTTTAAAGTGTTTATGTTTGAGTGATGTTTAGGAAGAAAATGAGATGGAAAGAAAATGAGATCAACTAAGATGAGACGAGATAAAAATTATTTCTAAACAGTTCGTTTGGTTACTAAACACATCTCAACTCATATTAACTTATCATTACAATTTTTTCAAATTCTAATACAAAATATAATAAACAAATTAATTTTTTTAAATTTTAAAATAATAATAATAATAATAAATAATATTTTAATAATATTTTATCATTTCAATTTAACTCAATTCAACTCAATTTAACTCAACTCAATTTAATACTCACGCGTAGCTTTAACCTTTTAAAGAATTTTATAGTTCTTTTGTATATTATTTTTGTGTTCTATTTTAATTACTTTTGGATACTTTTATGTTGATATGACATGCTGCGTGTGATTGACCATTAAGTGGAAGATAAATGATAGAGTTACGTGTGTATAACAACTTGTTTATAATTATATAATAAAATAATATTATCTTAAATTGTAATTTGACTTTGACTTTTGATTTGATGGTTTTAAATTTAATAAAAAATTATTATTATATTTAAAATTGTTTATAAATTATGAATATGTTATTTGTTAGCCTATCATTCTGACTATCCAAACTAATCCCAAAATTAGATTCAATCCTAAGATGCAATCTCACACAATTCATTTGAAGTGGAGGTCCCCTTAAAAAAATGAATTTCTTCCCGTAGATTTCAAGTGTGTCCCACTTTTTCTAAAGAAAAATGATTTACTTATATTTATAATTTCTTTACAACTCTACATAAAATGAAGGGTGATTTTGTAATATTGAAATTTATTTTTAAGAAAAAGTTTACTATGCCGTCCCAAAATGACCGCTCCATTTGACCGCTCAATAATTTTTTTTTTACTTAATGATGAAGGAAATGATTTTAAGTTTTTTTTTTAAATATTTAAATATATTAAAAAAATACGAATAGAAAAAAGAAGAAGTTACTTTTGTAATTGTCGGTAACACTGAGCGGTGCTACTCAGGAGGCAGAGTAGCACCGCTCTATTTTTAATGGAGTGGCATGATTGTATTGATTGATTGAAAATGAGTTGTAAAATAATTGTAAAGAAATTGTAAGCGTATCATTATCTTTTTCCAAGTGAAAAACAAATACCACACAGTAATTTTATCAATAAATTAACCGAACTTTTGGATGGAGGGATAGTTTCATATATGTGTCTTATCCATATGAAAATTTTGATACTATATATATTTTTTTGTTTTTGAGTAAAATGAAAGTAACTTCATTACGTGTAAGTTGAAACAACACTACATAGTTTATCAGTCAGTACTAAACTCGTAATTTCAATAGGACCCGCTTCTACCCAACAATGGGATCCCTCATTACATAAAGCCATCTTGGCTAACTTATGTGCTACCTCATTCCCTTCTCTATATGTAATAGCAATTTACCAATCAATATAGTAATTGCCAATTGAAAACCATTTTTGTATCTTCTTTAATATGTCCAAAAGTAGACCAATCATCTTCAGTATTCTGTACAACTTTTATAATCTTCTATGCATCACCAGCAAACAAAACTCTTTGGAAACCTAATTATGAACACATCTCCATATCCCTTCATAGGGTCATGCACTCTATTGCATCAAATCTTTATATCCCGTCTTTGTTCATGCAAGGCAGCTAATATTTCATCATTACAATCTCTAACAATCACACCCATACCCATTATCTAGTTTTTAATATCAATTGCTGCATCAAAACTTGCTTTGCAGCATTCTTTCTTGGTCTCTTCTTAAAAACCGAATACTCCTCCTCGAGTTCTTTGCCTTAAGCCATGACCCAAACTGGTTTCCCCTGCCTTGCTCCTTAAAGCTCTGATTCCATGTGCATCCCAAAGCATCATGAACAATCTGTTGATAGGTAAAACACATTCTCAACAACTTCTCATACTTCAAAGGTTCCCACACCTTACTTCCATTTACATTCATTGTTCTCCCTCTGGCTATTTGCTTTTTCAGATCCAGCTCCACCATCACCAATAATAATTCCCCCACCCTATCCCATCTTCTTGCACATCTACATCCACTTTGTGTGTTTGGCAAAGGAGATAATGAAGATATTTTGCCACACCTCCTAGAATACCGGTAGTTTGCTCACCCTCCACACCTTCGACATTGTGGAAGAAAAAGCCTCTCTATTGATGGGTTTGTCCAAACAAACCTTCCATACCAAACATCTGCCCCCTTCTTCTGAACTTCATCCATTACCCCTTCATCTAGGAATATTGAGCTATTATCATCTTCCATTAACCTCAATTGCCTCCAATGCTCCTCCAACCTATCTATCTCCCTAGAAACCAAAACCCTACTTCTACTCTCGCTCACACCACTCATATTGCACCAGGAACAAAGTGACTCACCTCACCTCCACTAGAGAGGACTTTTTTATGAGACTCTATTTCTTTTAGACTAGTTTGGAAGTTGAACAAAACCTAGGGTTTGCTACAATCGTTTTTAAAATAAAAAATACCTTGTTTTAGGAAGTGGTCGGACTCAATTTTGTTGATTACCTCCACTTTTGAGGGAGGAATACGATGTAATAAAAAAATGCCTAGGTGCCACAAAATACCTCATAACCAAGGCTAAAAGAAACTACGCAACATAGCTAAAAGAGTTTACACTCTATTTATGTCCAATACTGCAATTACAAACTCACAACAAATCCATAAAATGAAACATATATAATCAAACAAATCAAAAGTATTAATTTTGAAATCGTGGAAGACCTTATAATAATTAGTATGTGCGAAACTTCACAACGAGCCTACAAAGGAAGAGTACATGAGAAAAGAAAAATTCAGAAATACCTGTAGCTCCATGCTTAGCTAGAACATTAAAAACTGCATTCCCTTTCCAAACGACATGCTGAACTCTGACAGAAAGAAAAGAGTAAAGGAGCTTGATATCTTAAGATCCATAAATCTCCAAGGTGGAAAAATGGACTAATCAAGACAATTTACCACTAAAGCTACATCTATCTCGAATGTAACTGAATATACATCAAACACTAGGCATGCAATTCAAAAGAGCTTGATGTGAAGCTTTCAACTAAGTAAAACAAAAACTAAAGCTGCTAAGACTCTCCCTATTTAGCATTCCACCACAACAAACCCTCGCAGGATTGCCAAAAGAATTAGAACCATCTATACATATTGGTGGTCTAATAGATTGGGGGTCATACACGCTAGGTTTGCTTATATATATATTTTTTATAATCCTTATCTTTGCCTTTATTTTAGCTATTAGAATTATACTTAGTTCGATCAAAATAGTTTAATGTTACATTATTTACATGTGTTTTAAATTGTTTAGTAGTTTTTATGTTGCTCTGTTTTTTCTTTCGCTGGCTGGTCTGTTTTGCACGGATGATTTGTTTAGTTTTAATGTATAGGTCGTTTTATTTGTGTAGTTTATTGTATAGGCTTTTTGATTATATTAGTTTTGATGTATGGGATGGTCTTTTTGAATATCTATAAATCCCAAATATTTTGTTTGTTACCACGGTTTTCTTTCGTCATAAGTGAGGGCTATTAATAAAATTGGAATATCCTCTTCTTCTTAAAAAAAAAAAAGAAGTGCGTGTTAAATTGAATTAATCTAAATCAATACAATGGTTTAACCCTGTGCACCAACTGTTGGACATTGCTGGAATCTATGACTGATCCCCGCGCGGCAACTGAATGAAGTGTGATGCCCTTTGGTAAATTAAACACATTTTAAATGTATTCCTTGAAAACTGAGAATTCATGATTTTTCCTAACTGTCATTGGATTGTTGACAAATAGGGGATCTGACCCCCAAGAATTTGTTCATTATATACTCTCCAGAAATTTAGAGAAATACTTAATTTTCTTTTTTGCTTTGGACTTTAGCTACTTTATATTAGGTTTGATAATCTTCTTTTGTGTGTATCGAAATAAAGATTAACGAGAATTGATATTATTGTCTCTTGGGAGTAGATTGTCAAGAAATCTAGTGCATGTTTAAATTTTGGAGGCATCGAAATTCTACTCTAAGGAAAGCATCTATCATAATGTTCCTTAACTGCCACGTGGAAATTATAAAAATAGAAAAAAGAAAACAGGAAACTATACGAACCCAATACCATTCTTCCATCCCTCTCCCTCATAACCCTAAGGGCCTAAATCCTCCCTTTCACTCCTTGCCCTCCCTCCGTCCACTACTCATGGAATCCATGAGTCTGTTTGACACCATCTTTTAGCCCGCATGATAGAGATCCAATTCTGGCAAAGATGTTCCCACCCGGCTCCCCTCCCGCCTCCCGATACTAGAAGTCACTACTCCAAATGCAACAACAAATGTTGTGTTCTCTCTTCAGTCTGAGGAGACATGTGAGAGGGAGGGGAGAGATGGAGGCGAGTGGTGATGGGAGCTTAGGGGCGAGAGGGTTCAGTTCAGGGGCGAGAGGGAGCTTGGAGACAGAGGTTTTGATTTCCTTTTTTTAAAATAGCTAGGTGGTTGTAGCCACCTCAGTCGGTACATTTTCTCTGTACCATTTCTCGGTGCCAATAGCATTTTCTTATATCTATATTTTTCAACTCCTCATCTTTCTTATGAGTATTTGGGTCTAAGAGCTATAATGAAAGCAATTCACAATGTCATATTGTATACGGGTTTCTAAAATGAGAATTAGTCTATTTATTTTGAGTATTTATCATTAGAAACTTGCGAAGAGTTCCTATAAACAACTCACTTGGATGTTGAGATGAGATAAGATGAGAATAGTTCCTATTATCTCATCTTAACATTCAAATATCACTCAAACACAAAAGATATTCAATTTTATATTTTTAACTTTTTCGTCTAATCATTATTTAATCATTATCATTCAAACTTCAAATGAGGTAGTTTGGACTGTCAACCACATTCTTCTTAAAAAATTCCATCTTAGTTGGAAGATTACCAAGGCAAGCTCTCCACAAAAAAAGTTTCACAACATTCAAAATTCTTTTGTGCCAAATTCTTGAATAACTTACGCGTTTGTTTTTGCAACTTTAAGCTTGTTCCTTTAATCGATCTTGTAGTTCTCCTTGCAGATGGTATGCACTTCTCACTCAAAATCCCCCATTTGCACAACTCCACACTAGTTTGCTAGTACTGTTACAAGGACTTACTGGTATTTTGTACATTTCCTCAACTTCAAAAGTTGATAACATTTCTTTTACCATAGAGGCTTTCCATCGCTCTTCATCTCTGTCTATTAAGGTTGTCACCTTTTCATCTTCACGTAGAACCCTTATAGTATTTTGGATTGTGAAAATTACTGGTCGTGGAAGCTACTTATCATTCCAAATTTTAGCAGATTCCTCATTGCCAATTCTCCATATCATTGATTCTACAATTAGTTGTCTTGCCATGAGGAAACTTCTCTCCAAATATATGATGGGTTACATCTTTGCCTTAAGGAAATCATCTTAGGGAAATATTTGAAAAGAGTTTTAACACATTTGTTGTAGTAAGCTTCATCCTTGCTTGGCTAAAACAACAATGTATAAATTTTCCAAATTTTTGAATCCGAGACTATCTGCATTCTTTGCCTTTCCCATTTGTCTTCGATTAAGCCAATGAATCTTCCATTCATCCTCTTTCTGCCCCCACCAAAATTTCTGGATAATTTTGTTTATTTCCAGCAAGAGATTCTTAGGAGACTTAAAGACACCCATCTTGTAAGTTGGGATAGCTTGTATGACAGATTTGAGTAGGATTTTCGTCCCACCTTTTAGTTGCTTATTTTATTTCTTATAGTATCCAATATGCATTTGAAAGACTTTGAGGGAGATCTACAAATTAAAGTAAGTAAGCCCAATTATTG
Organism: Juglans microcarpa x Juglans regia; assembly: GCF_004785595.1. NCBI lineage: Eukaryota > Viridiplantae > Streptophyta > Magnoliopsida > Fagales > Juglandaceae > Juglans > Juglans microcarpa x Juglans regia. The sequence goes on from NC_054595.1 coordinate 6,014,463, forward strand.
TTCACTGGATTCAGAAAATTGAATGCATGCTATAGCTAGAACGATCTCTTTGACTTCTTGCTAGGTGTTTCTGTTGAAGAAAATGGATGTATTTTCTTTATTAAACTTTTCACCTGATGCGTTTCCATTAAGTCCCAATAGCCTAAGTAACCTACTCCACTCCAAGGAATAAGCCTTATAGAAAAGTTAGTTGTCATCGGCAAAGAATAAAGGGTTAATGTGTAATAGACCACTAGAGATTGGAACTCTTATGATATGGTCTAAGTTTTTTATGTTGTTTAGAAGGGATCCTAAGACTTCTAACTAGTGGACGAAGAGATAAGGTGATATAAAGGGTCACCTTGTCTAATCCCTCTTGTTGGTTTGAAAGCTCCTTGATGGGTGCCATTAATGAGGATAGAATAACATGCAGAACTGACACACCTCATGATAAGATCAATTCACTTCCTATCAAAACCCATCTTATGCATCACAAACTTTAGAAAATCCTGTTCGATCTGATCACTTGTCAAATTTCAAGGGCATGGACGCAGACTTAATGTTGTCCAAGATCAGTCTTTCAAAAATGAAGGCACTTTGGGTAGGCAAAATAATCTCAGGGAGTGTTAACTTCAATTTGTTAGCCAACACTTATGCTATGATCTTATAGAACACCTTGAACAGGCTTATAGGTTTAAATTTCGAAACTTTGATGAGATCTTTGACCTTGGGGATGAGGGCTATTAAGGTATCATTTATACCATATGTCCATCTGTGAGAATAACAAAAGCTAAAAGAAAGAAAAGCAAAAGACGATGAATGAAAAGAAGTCCGAGGTTGAGGAGAAGAGAAAAGCAGAGAGAGAAAATGAATGGAAAAGTGATTTCTACTTTATTCCATCGTTCATAGTATTGCTGCATGGTGCTGCTACTTTATACTAAAAAAGAGAAATAAATCCTAATTAACTAATCAAATATTCCATCAACCTTTGTACAGCTATACAACAATTTTACACAAAGATACATTACACCTTAGCTGAAGGAAGGGCCTTCTAGTAAATCAAATGAAAAAGTATTACAAGTAGTGTGTTCATTTGATGATAATTGAGCCTTCATATCAGAACCCTTCATGTTGCCAAGAGCAACTGATTCTTCATCATCTGGTGATGTAAAGGTGATGATTCCATAATGTGTATGCTCTAATATCCCCCCGCAAGATGAGAATAGATGTTAACTATTCCCATATTGGAAAGGTGTGAATAAAGCAAATAAGATGGAAGAGACTTGGTGAAGATATCAGCTAGTTGAGATTGTGTGGAGGCATGGGCAGTTCTGATTCGACCTTCTCTAATTTGATATTGGATCAAGTGACAATCCACTTCAATGTATTTTTTCCTCTCGTGAAAAACTGGGTTTGCTGCTGTATACAAGGTAGCTTGGTTTCACAAAACAAGATAGCAGCTTGTTGATGGGGAATGGACAAATCATTAAACAACTGTCTAAGCCAAGTAAATTCAGTAGAGATGGAAGCCATGGCCCGGTATTCTGCCTCAACAGAAGATCGAGACACCACTGTCTGTTTCTTGGATCTCCAAGAGATGAGGGATTGGCCTAGGAAAATACAGTAGCCAGTGATTGATTTTCTAGTATCAGGGCAAGAGGCCCAATCTGAATCATAGTATCCTCTTAAATGAATGGGAGAAGAAGAGGATAAGAGGATGCCTTGACCAGGTGAGTTTTTAAGGTATCTTAATACCTTATGAGCTGTAGCAAAATGGGAGGTGGAAGGTTGATCCATGAATTGACTAAGAACTTGTGTTGGATAGTTGATATCTGGTCTTGTGGTGGTGAGATAAAGGACTTGACCAATGAGTTGTCTATATGGGGTAGGATCAATTAAGGGTGTGCACAATGATTTGCTCATTTTGTGGTTTTGATCCATTGGAAGTTTCAAAGGTTTGGAGGCCAACATACCTGAATCTACAAGAAGATCTAAGGTATATTTTCTCTAACATAGGTGAATTCTAGTGGGGGATCGAGCAACCTCAATGCCTAGAAAATATCTCAAGGATCCAAGGTCTTTTATTTTGAATTGAGTGTTCAAAAAGTTCTTGAGGACAAAGATGGATTCAAGGGAATTACTTGCAACTACTATGTCATCTACATAGACTAGTAGTGTTGTAAATGTGGTGGCAGTGATGTAAGTGAAAAGGCTGTAATCAACCTTAGATTGAGTGAAACCAAATTGAATTAAAGAGGCAGAGAACTTGTCATACCATTGGCGTGAGGCCTGTTTGAGGCCATATATGCTTCTGAGAAGCTTGCATACTTTGCTAGGATGACCCTTAGTGTAACCAGATGGCTTTCTCATGTAGATTTCTTCTTTGAGCGCACCATTAAGGAAAGTATTGTTGACATCAAATTGTTGAAGATGCCAACCCTTAACGACAGCTAAGGCCAGGATAGTTCTGATAGTCACCATCTTAACCACTGGTGAAAAAGTCTCATGGTAATCCACTCCTTCCTGTTGGGTAAAACCTTTGGCAACCAAATGGGCTTTTTTTCTTTCTCTCAATAGTGCCATTGGAGTGATATGTGGTTTTGAAAACATATTTGCAATCAATTGGAACTTTGCCAGGGGTAGGTCAGTAAGAGTCCAGGTTTGGTTTAGTTCTAAAGCCTCAAGTTCAGTCTTTATTGCCCTACACCAATCTAGGTCATTGACAGCTTGTTTATATATGTGTGGATAATGATTTGATGAGATGGTTGCAGAAAATAAAGAGAGGGCAAGGGATAAATGATTATAAGAAATGAAAGAAAATAAAGGGAATGATATACCTGATGTAGAAGTTGCCATGTCCACTGATTGAAAGGGTGAAATGGAGCTAGCCTGCTGATAGTGAAAGTCTTGGAGGTATTGTGGAGCTCTTCTACTTCGAGTGGATCTCCTAAGAACAGGTTGGGATGAGTCTGAAATGGTTGGTGTAGAGGAAGGGTCTGAAATGTTTGGTATGGAGGATGTAGAGGAAGGCATTGATGGAGGAGAGATAGAAGTTGTGATGGAATTTTGTGAATGGGTAGGCAGATTAGTGGAGACTAAAGGTAAATGAGTGCAATGAGAAGAAGAAGGAATGGAAGGATAGGGTGATGCTAGTGGTGTAGGTGTTGAGGAATGGGACAAGTGATGAAAGGGGAAAACATGTTAATAGAAGGTTACATCCCTAGAGATAAGAACTGTCTTAAGTTGAGGTCCAGCAACTTGTAGCCTTTTACCCCAAAAGGGTAACCAAGAAAGACACATTATCTTCCTTAAGGATCAAATTTGGTTATGTTTTGAGATAAAATGGAGGCAAAGCATAGGCAGCCTAAAATTCTCATGTGAGAATAGGTGGAAGGTGTGTTAAAAAGGAGTTCAAATGGGGTTTTGTTTGTAAGAAAGGGACTGGGAATTTGATTGATTATGTATGTTGCAATGAGAATGCAGTCATTCCAGTAGATGTTGGGAAGATTAGATTGAATCTTGAGCGCTCGAGCTATATTCAATAGATGTTGATGTTTTCACTCAACAACCCATTTTGTTGAGGGGTTGCCACACAAGTTTTGTGATGAATGATTCCCCTTTTTATTAAAGAAGTCTCTCATTTGGCACTCAAGACCATTGTCACTTCTAAGAATTTTGACTTTTGTTTGAAATTGGGTTTCTACCAGATTACAAAATGCCTCTATGCATGGTCTGGTGTTAGATTTAGCTTTGACCATGTAAATCCAAGTGCACCTAGAGAAATCATCTACAATTGTTAAGAAGTATTTGGTGCCATCATATGCTTCTATTGAGTTAGGTCCCCAGATGTCATAGTGTATAATTTTAAAGATGGTTTTTGTTTTATGAGTGCTATCTGGAAATGGGAGCTTATGGTGTTTGGCAATGGGACACACATGACATGGGTTAGTATCAAAAATAGTGGATACATGATTTTTAATAGAGGAATCTGTTATTACATGTATCCCTGAAATGAGAGTATGGCCCAGTCTACAATGCTAAAGATCATAAACTTGATTAACATTTTTGAAAATAATAGAAATAGAAATGGTCTTTTGTAAAGAAGAAGAAAAGTAATCAGGAAGAGCTGATGGAGACACTGGTTCTGTAAATAGATGGTAAAGGCCGTTCTTCATCTCACCCATGCCAATCGTGGTCCATGTCAAAAGGTCCTGGAGAAAACAGATTTGTGAAAGAAATATAAAATAGCAAAAGAGTGAAGTGGTTAGTTGTTTGGCTGAGATTAAATTGAAAGAAAAAGAGGGAACACATAACAATTATGCAAAATCAAGGTACGAGTAAGATGAACAGTGTCAATGTGAGTGATAGGTGCAATGTGGCCATTTGGAAGTTTGAGAAGAAAAGAAACATGAGAAGTGATAGATGAAAAGAGAGAGGTGGTACAGATCATGTGATCTGTAGCACCAGTGTCAATGATCCAAGGTGGGTGTGTGTTTGTGTGATGTGTTGGAGTGAAAGAAGTGAAACAAAGAGAGTTACCAGTCAAGTAGTAGAAGAGGTACAAGCTGCTTGAACATTATTGACTGAATGATTGGCAATAGAGACGTCCTTTGATGGCAATAATGAAAGGAGTTGCCGATACTGGTCTTTAGTTAAAGTTAAGTTGTAATTGAATGGACTCTCTGGTTCAAGTAAGGTCATATTGGCAGAGGGGAAGCCAAGTTGTTTGGATTTGTCATGAAATTTATGCCCAGGTGGATAACCATGCACTTTGTAGCACTTGTCTGCTAGGTGTCCTTTCATATGGCAGTGTGTGCAAATAGAGGCTTGAGCATTTCTTGCTTTTAAGCAGTTGTCCAGAGTATGCCCTTGAATTTTGCAGTGAGTGCAAAAAGGTCTGTCACATTTGGGAGGCTGAGTTGGTCCGAAAAATGGCTTATAAGATGGGTATGGCTATTTCACAGCAAGGGCCATTGAATCAGGTGAAGGGTGGCCATGAAGTACTAGATGCTGCATTTCTTGTTGTTGAATCATAGAAAAAATTTTGTTTATGGTAGGCAAGGGATATAGCAGCATGATCTGGTCATGAGTAATGTTATAAGAGTCATTTAGGCCCAATAATAAGCTATAGCCCAATGGTTGAGCTTATAGCCCTTGTGTAAACGGTGGGGGATAGCTGACGTGGCATAGGAAAACAAATTTCTCTGTTGGGGTTTTTTGCGTGGCTGTGTGTACGGTTGTTGTTGGGGCTCGTCAGGGCCCTTGGACATTGGCTGGGGGTCTTTGATGTTTGCAGATCTGGTTTCAAAATCCCCTCAGGCCCTTCTTGAGGTGTGCGTTCCGTTTTGTCAACCGAAAATGGTTGATGGTGAAGTTTTTGTTCAATTCTCTAAGGAAGAACTGGAACGTTCGGCGGTTCCATTTAGGTTTGCTATTGTATTGAAGTTTCTACGTCAAAGACCATCGTTGGATAAGATTCGGACATTCATTCACGGTCATTGGGGGTTGGTGCATCAATTAGTTGTGTCTGCTATGAGGAAAGCTAGGCATGTCTTTGTGAGATTTTCTAATGAAGAGGACTTTATAAAAGCGTTGTCTAGGGAGAGTTGTGAGATTGAGGGTATTGGTTATAGGCCATTCCAGTGAACGGTCGATTTTAACGAGGATTCGGAACTAGCCTTGGTGCCAGTATGGATTACATTACCTGGTCTGCCACCTAATTTCTATCATGAGGATTTCTTGAAGAATATTTTGACTCCGATTGGTGTATTCATGCGTAGAGACAATGTTATTCGTTGTGCCACGAGAACGAATGGGGCCAGACTTTGTGTTTTGATGAATATATCTTAGGTTCCTATAAAATTTTTTTGGATCGGCACTTCAAAGAATCCCACGTGTTTTTTACAAGAGGTAATTTATGAGACGTTACTGGCTTTTTGTTCTAAATATAAGGTGCAAGGGCATAATCTGTCTACATGCAAGGCATCTCAGAAAGTGGTAAAGGAGGGGAAGAAAAAGGATTTGGTTAAGTAGGATTAGGTTCCAAAAATTAAGACTGGTCCAGACAACTCTGAGAAGGAGCCTGTGGGTCAAGAGGGAGATGGTCTTGAAAAGCAGCCTTTAATTTTGAGTGTTGAGGGTGAGAGGGCTCCGGTGACTGAGTTACCTTCTTTTCTAGAGGGGGAGATGGCGTCAGGTCATATGGAGAATGTTGATAATACAGACGAGCCTGGGATTACTAATTTATTGGCTTCTAATTCGTCAACTTCAAATGGGTGTTTGTTGAGAGGGGAGTCGAGTGGGTTGTATGAGAAAGAGGATGCTATGTCTATTTCACCAGTTTTGGAGGACACAGGTGTGGCTTTAGAATTGTGTGGTGCAGAACAGAGGCAAGCAGGGGATTGTGAGGTATTGCAGAATAAAGAGGGTGAATTTGTGGAGGAGTGTTTTCATATGGTTGTGTTTAAAGAATTTGTGGATTTGGTAGACTCAAGGTCCGATGGAGAGGTGGGGTTGTCTCACTTAGGGAAGGATCGAGATGGTTTATCGGATTCGGAAGTGGTGCCAAAGGGTACGGTTAGTAATTGTGTTTTGCGTAGTTCATCCAGGGCTCCAAGTAGGCTTCGAGGCTGGATTTATGATTAGTAAATTGCTATATTGGAACGTTCGAGGGCTAGGTACCTCGAAAAAATGACTTTGGTCGTTACTGAAGATGTATAAACCAAAGATATTAGTGATTGCAGAACCTTTCCGGGAGGAGGGACATTTAGTTTGTTGGAAAAATATGTTGCGGTTTCAGGAATGTTATTCAAATGCAGCTCAGTCAGGCAAGGTTTGGGTGTTCTGGAATGAGGAATATCAAATCAATATACTAGAGGTATCTAGTCAACAGATTACATTGCTAATAAACTCTTCAATGGTGGTTTAAGTGGTTTATGCAAAATGTTTATATTCAGATCGTCAAACTTTATGGGCAGAGCTTCTTACGTTTGCTTCTTTGCCGTTTCCACGTATTGTAATTGGTGACTTATTCGAAATGATGGGGAGAGACCGGGGGGGGGGGGGGGGGGGGAGGTCATCTATGGCTGCTTCGTGCTTTGGAGGAGTTCTGTACGTTTATTGATGTGGGGGGGGGGGTTGATTGAGGTACCATTTAGTGGTAATAATTTCTCCTGGTTTAATGGTCAGGGGAGAGGGCAAGAAGCTGGGCTAGGCTTGATTGTGCACTCTGCAGTGTTAGATGCTTGGATTTTTTTCTGTCTTTGTCGTTGAAATGTTTGCCCCGTAGGACATCAGATCATGCTCCTATGTTGCTGGGCATGTCAGATTCGTGTGAAAGATATGGCCCTTCATCTTTTAAATCCCAACAAATGTGGACTCTTCATGATGACTTTTAGAGATGCGTTTCTAGTTCTTGGCAAGAAAATGCAGGTGGCACGGGGCTACGGTGTCTTGCTAGTAAATTAAAACGACTTAAGGTTGTGCTTAGGAGCTAGAATAAGGAAGTCTTTGGGTGGACTGGTGTTCATATAAAACATTTGGAGACCAAGGTGGAAGAAGGAGAGGCTCGGTTGCAAACAGGATTTTCAGAAGAGGCGGAAGTGGATTTACTAGCATCATAACTTGAGCTTTCTTCTTGGTTGAAAAGGGAGGAGTTACGTTTGGCACAACAAGTAAAGTCCACTTGGGTAGAGCATGGCGAAGTGCATGCTTGGTTTTTTAACTCTTTGAAGGTCCGAAAGGCTAATGTGGTGAGGGAGATGCAATTGAGTGATGGGAGTGTGTTGGACTCTCCTGAAGCTATCCATGATGCTGATGTGTTATATTTGGATGAGTTCCTCAAAGAGCGTCCGGGCAATGCGTTGCCTGAGTTATCGGGTCTTATTCAATCGGAGGTGATGGAAAATGAAAATCAAAATTTATGCAGAGTTCCTTCAGAGGAAGAAATAAAGAGTGCTTTGTTTTCAATTCCGGTAGATAGTAGTCCGAGGCCGGATGAGTTTGGATCTGGTTTTTATCAACATTGCTGGAAGATGGTGCAGTTGGACGTGAGGGAGGCGGTTTCTGATTTTTTCCGTGGGAATCTATTGCCCAGGTTCTATTCTTCTTCATTTATTGTTCTTGTGCCAAAAGTTTCAAACCCTTCATCCTTTGAAAAATTTAGGTCTATTAGCTTTTGTTCGGTGGTGTACAAAATATGTTCTAAAATATTAGTGGATGGCTCATCTCCAGTGTTGGATCATATTATTTCTTTGGAGCAAGGTGCGTTCCTTCCTGGGCGTAGTATTTTTTAGAACGTAAGTCTCACTCAAGAGTTGGTGCATGATTTAAATAAGCCAGTTCATGGGGAGAATATATTGATGAATGTTGATATTGCTAAGGCTTATCGTACAATTGATTGGAAGTTCTTATTCCATGTGTTAAGTGCTTTTGGTTTTTAAGCCCAAGATTGTCAATTGATTTTCCAGTGTGTTACTACGCCATGGTACTCAATTGTTATGAATGGGACTGCTAAAAGATTTTTTAAGAGTGGTAAGGGGCTACTTCAAGGGGACCCTCTTTCTCCATACTTATTCATTCTTGTGGAGGAAGTTTTTTCTCAACTCCTGAAACAAGGATGTGCTGCGGGTAAGATTGGTGGGTTTACGAACCCACAAAATTGGCCTTTTATTTCCCATTTACTCTATGCAGATGATATGGTGATATTTGCAAATGGGAGTAAACAATCGGCTCAAGAAATTAAAGTTACGCTTGGATTCTATGCGTCGTGGTCAGGACAAAAGGTGAATGAATCCAAGTCATCAATTTTCTTCTCAAATAAAATTCTGATTCGTAGGCAGCGTGAATTGTTGGCTATAATGAGATTTTCGGAAAGAAAATTTCCAACAAAGTACCTTGGGGTGCCAATTATAACTAGATGGATAAAAGTAATTTATTTTGAGGAGTTGGTGCAACGGATACGGCAGAGGATAGAAGGTCGGAAACTGAAATTTCTTTCTTCGGGAGCTCAACTAATTTTGTTGAGAAATGTTCTATCTAGTCTACCGGTACATTTGTTGGCTGTCACTAAGGTGCCGAACATGATTATTGCAACGCTACATAGATTGTTTAGTTCCTTTTTTGGGGCTCAATTGATGGTAAACTGAAAAGGAAATGGGTGAGATGGGAGAATATTTGCAGACCAGTTGATGAGGAGGGCCTTGGATTGAGGAATTTATATGATGTACAAAAGTCGTTGCACTTGACGTTCGCATGGAATCTAATTAGTTCAACTTCATTGTGGACAAGATATGTTAAGGCCAAATATGTGCAAGGGCAACATATTTCTTTAGTTTCTCAATTGAGGGGCACCTGCTTTTGGAAGATGGTGGTGCGTGAAGTAGTGTTTTAAATTTCGTACCGTACCGACCGGTACGATAGAAATTTTTCGTACCGGCAGGTACTATATGCGTTTTGTACTGGCCATTTCGGCCGGTACCGGCCGATATTTCGGCCTGTGTTTTTTTTTTTAAACTACAAGCATATTTTTTAACCCCTAATTCAGGCTAGACTATTTATAATTTATATATATATATATATGTATTTATATATAATTTATTTATATATAGACTATTATTTTGGAATATAATTTTTATATATATTTATATATATAATTTATTTATATATCGACTATCCCGAAACGTTATCCCGAAACGGTATCGGTACCGAAATATTTCGTTCCAGTGCCTTGACCCGTACGGCGTCCGGTATGGTATTCAAAACATTGGCGTGAAGTGCCGTTTGTGTTGAAGAATTCTAAATGGCTGGTCAGAGAATGCAACATTTCCTTTTGGTGGGACAAATGGATGGATTATGGGCCATTATATGATCAATAGAGGGCTGTGGCAGATGGAAATTTACTTGTGAAAGATTGTATGGAGGGAACTCGATGGGATGTGGATACTTTACGGCACTTGGTAGGACAAGAGAAACAGGAATTAATTGTTTCAACGGTTCTTGGCACAAGAGTTGGTGATGATAAACTGGTTTGGATGGGCACATCGGATGGGTGTTTTACAACAAAAAATGCGTGGAGCCTTGTTCGCGAGGTGGTTCTGAATTCATAGTGGTTAGAGTGGATTTGGCATGTGGCCTTACCAAAAAAGATTTAAGTACTAATGTGGAAAGCTTTGTCCAAGAGTCTCACTATAGATGAACGTATAAGGAATATTGGAATTCCAATGGTGTCTAAGTGTGAGTGTTGTCGACAGAGGGCGTTGGAGGACTTGAATCATGTTCTGTATGGGGGAGAGATGGCTATAGCTATTTGGAAAATTTGCTCTCATGCTCTGGGGGTACCATACATAGTTAGCAGGTCATGGAAGGCAATGGTTGAGGCTTGGTTCAAACGCACAAAGAAAACGTCATAGGTGGAGAATTTACTTCGATTAGTTCCAAGTATCGTCACGTGGAGGTTATGATGTTGGAGGTGTTCGTCCAGAATGGAGGGAAGAAAGGATTTAGTTGGCGTGTTGTGGAGGTCTATCAAATTCTGGATTAACTGGGTTGGATTAAGGCTAAAGGATAGCTCTCACTTGGGACGACGGGATGTGGAAGTGCTTAAGTTGCTGCAATTGCCGATTAAGTTACATATCAAGGAAAGAGTTATCGTAGTCTCTTGGCATAAACCAGATCCTGGTTGGGTCAAATTAAATATTGATGGAAGTTGTTTAAACAATCCAGGTGAGTTGGGAGCCGGTGGAATATTGTGAGACTAAAATGGCGATGTGAAGTTTGCATTTGCTGCTCGACTGGGTAGGGGAACCAATACGAATGCAGAGCTTCGGACATTATTACTGGGATTACGTAAATGTCGGGAGTTGGGTGTTGATAATATTATTTTGGAACTTGATTCTTTATTGGTGGTCAATTGGTTGAAAGATGGGAAGTGTAGCTTATGGTATCTGGAGGACTTTTGGGATGAAATTCTTGGGATTTTATCAAGTCTTAATTTCCAGTTCCAACATGTGTTCAAGGAAGGAAATATGGCAGCAGATTTTTTGGCTAGAATGGCAGTAGTGGATGTAATGAAGAATGGTTGTCACAAGGAAACATTCCAATGTTGCTTAAGGGTATTATTTGGACTGATCGTAATGGCTTACCTTATTTGCGCAAGTCTAAGAAAAATGGTTGAGTGAGTTGGTTTTTGCGATTTCGAATTTATTATTTATTTGTTTGGAAAGTTCGGTTGTATATAAGGTATTCCTCTGCCAAAAGTGAGGTTTTAATAAACTGGGGATGGGTCGCTCGTGGACAGATGAATCTCGACACTTTTTTTTTCTTTTTCTTTTTTTAATTTTAAAAAAGAGTCATTTAGGCCAATAAGGAATTGTATTACACAATCCCTTTGGTATCTATCAAGAAGTACAGCAAGTCTGCCACAGGTACAATCAGGCATAGGATCATAGATGATGAGTTCATCCCAAATAGTTTTAGGTTTGCCAAAATAAACACTAATTGAATCAGTGTCTTGTTGCAAACCTGTAAGAGCCTTTTTGTGCTGGAAAATTTGATGCCCATTTTGTTGAGTGAATGTCTTTGAGTTCAGTCCATATTTGTTATGCATTATTCATCAATGCAATATTGGATTGAGGGTTAGGTTAATGGAATTGTGGAGTCAGGAGACTACCAAGTCATTACATCTCTCCCAAGTATCATAGAAAGGGTCAGTAAGGTTTGTTGGTCAAGGTTTCATTAATGAAACAAAGTTTGTTCCTGGCGCGAAGAACTCTGCACGTAGCTCTTAACTAGGTTGTATAATTCTCTGAGGTGAGAAGGTTAGGGACCAAGGGAATGGAAGGGTTGTCCCCATGATCAAGGCGATAGGGGTTGATGATGTTTGTGAAATCTAGAAAAATGGAATTGTTCATATCAGTAACCATAGCAGAATATTCTCTCTTTGGCTCTTGATACCATGTGAGAATAACAAAAGCTAAAAGAAGAAAATCAAAAGAGGATGAATGAAAAGAAGTCAGAGGTTGAGGAGAAGAGAAAAGCAGAGAGAGAATGAATGGAAGATGATTTCTACTTTATTCCATCGTGCATAGTACATTGTTGCATGGTGCCATTGCTTTATACTAAAAGAGAGAAATAAATCCTAACTAACTAATCGAATATTCCATCAACCTTTGTACAACTATACAACAATTTTACACAAAGGGACATTACACCTCAGCTGAAGGAAGGGCCTTCTAGTAAATCAAGTGAAAAAGTATTACAAGCAGTGTGTTCATTTTATGATAATTGAGCCTTCGTATCAGAACCCTTCATGTTGCCAAGAGTAGTTAATTCTTCATCATCTGGTGATGTAAAGGTGCTGATTCCATGTTGTGTATGCTCTAATACCATCTTCCAAAGTAGAGAATGACAAGTACTGCCGCAAAGACATCTTGACCTATAATACTCTAGTGTTCTTTGTAAAAACCTCCTGCGAACCTATCAGGACATAGCAAACTCAAAAAATTCATATGAAAAATTGCTTGCTCAATTTCCTTCACTATGAATTCCTTTGTCTACCCCACATTCATCTTGTATGTGACTCTTGGATTCAAATAGGCTAAACAATCTTTTATCCCATTAGGTTAGGATGATGAGATCAGGTCACAGAAGAAAGTATTAAAGAACCGACTAATATCCTCTGAGTTTTTAGCAACTTCTTGTGACAATCCGAATCAATATTATTTCTAAGGTCAGAATAAGGATAATTTATTGTACCTAAATTAGGTTCAATGGATTATTTTGGATAAGCCCGAAAGACATATTAATTGGTATTGGGCCCAAGAATTTACGGTAAAAGTTCAAAAATATTTATTGGACTAGTTGGCTTTGTTTGGACTGAAGACCAGGTTCATTGGGATTTATTAAATATTTGGCTCATGAAAATATGAGCAAACACAATAAATTATTGGGATCATGTAAAGTGGCCCAACCCAAGAAAAATCCTACGACCCATGAGAATGACCTAACCCATTTGCAAAACCCATGGCTTGACTACCATCTATATATAGATCGTTACAAGTCCCTCATGCATGTAACCTCCATCACAAATCTAGGTTTTTTTTATTTTGATAGCAGCCTCTCAAGCCTCCTCTCCCCACCGTAACTCCCTCACCTCCTTCTCTGGTTTATTGAACTCACGACCTTCTCCCTTGTGTTAGCCAGAGCTCTTCAGACACCTCCAGCTCGTCAGAATCTTTGCATTCATACCAGAATCAAGCCACATATAAGCAAAATTAAAGACCAGCTATAAATAACATAATGTACTCCATGTTTCCATATTTGTCTTATCATGTGCTGTACAGATTCATTCTTTATGATGCAATCTCTAAATTTTAGGGTACAATTTCTCTTTTTCTTGTATTTAAGTGTACATCTCTTGTAAATGAATACATCGATCAAACTTACATGTTATTAGCAGCCTTGCGGTTGACACCTTTGCATGGTTGACACCTTTGATCCCAATGGCAGATTCTTCCTCATTTGTTATTCCCAACATTACTCAATTCATCTCAATCACACTTCATCAACATAATTATCTTCTTTGGTTGTCCCAATTCCTTCCTGTGTTGCATACCTATGACTTTCTGGGCATTGTTGATGGCACTGAGCCATGCCCACCCCAATTTCTTCTCACTTCTCAGGATAATCAAATCCCTTCCATTAATTTTACACGTCATTTGGACAAAAAAAGACAAGTTTATTTTAAGCCATAATGCAACACTTGCAGAAGGTGTGTTGGCCACTGTGTTGGTTTCTTCATACATCTAGGAAATTCTGGACATCTCCTTCTACTCGTTTTGCAACTCAGTCTAGATCTCGTGTAGTACACTTGAAAAGGCAGCTCCAAACACTTAGACATGAGTCCAAATCATGCACCTCCTATCTCCAACTTGCCAAGCAATATGCGGATCAACTAGCTGCTGTGGGAAGAGCAGTTGACGATGAAGATCTGATTACATATATTGTTAGTGGTCTTCATCCCTCTTATACCCCATTTATTACCTCCTCTTTGGCTACCCGAGACCATCCAATGAGTTTTGATGCTTCTCAATCAGAACTACTCAACTTTGAAACTTTACTAGAATCTCACACTCGATCTCTACTTCCTGACTCAAACTCCCTTGCTATGTTCTCCAACAAACCAAGAAAATCATTTGCCCCTTGCAAGAACAAAGCTCAAACCTTTTTCAAGAAATTTTATCCTCAAAATCAGCAAAATCGACCCTCCACCAATACCACCAACCAGAATTCCGACTCCAAAATTACTATTGTTTTCACTCCACAAAATAGAATTCCTTGCCAAATTTGTGGTAGAACTAGTCATCAAGCTTTAGATTGTTATCATCGAATGGACTTTTCCTATTAAAGGTGCCACCCACCCTCCCAGCTAGTTGCAATGGTTGCCCAAACCAATGCTGCCTCCAATGAAAATCATGATCAACCCTAGTTTGTAGACAGTGTAGCCAAAAATCACATAACTTTCCAGCTGGAGAATCTTTCACTCAACCAACCATTTTATGGTACTGAGGCTGTGTTACTAACGGGAATGGATCAAATCTGCCCATTGCTAATATTGGTTCCACTTCTCTTTTCACTAGTGGTTCTTCTTTGCACTTAAATAACATACTTCATTGTCCATAAGCTTCTGCTAATTTGCTATCTATTTCAAAACTTTGTGCCGATAATCATTGTCATTCTATACTCACTGCTGATCAATGTTTTTGTGAAGGACAACCACACACAGAAAATCCTTTTACAAGGCAAGAGTGAAGATGGATTGTATCCCATGCATCTCAAACAATTGTTCATCAATAAAGCCAAGCGACCTGCGACTTCTCTTGGTGTCAAAACCTCCCTTACCACTTGGCATAATAGGCTCGGGCATCCTTCTAAGGATATTGTTAATCATGTTGTCCAGAAATTTCAGTTACCAGTCAATCCTATCAGTTCTGCTCATCTATGTGAATCCTGTCAATTAGCTAAGAATGAGAGATTACCTTTTACTGAAAGTTCTCGAAAGACATCTTCTCCTTTGGAATTGATACATTCTGATGTTTGGTCTTCACCTATAAAATCTATTGATGGATTTCAGTATTATGTAATCTTCATAGATGATTACTCAAGATTCGCATGGTTCTTTCCCCTTAAGCTTAAATCTGATGTTTTAGCTTGCTTCATCAAATTTAAGACTCCCATTGAAAACCTACTCTCCAAAAAAATCAAAAGTTTCCAATCTAATGGAGGGGGTGAATTTACTGCCCTTCTGTTCAAATAGTTCCTTACCACACATGGCATTCATCATTGAATTTCATGTCCTCATACAGCTCAACAAAATGGACTGGCTGAAAGAAAGCATTGCCACATTGTGAAAACAAGATTAGCTCTTCTAGCCACCTCTCACTTACCAAAAGCATTTTGGAAAAATGCCTTCTCAACCTCTGTTTACCTCATAAATAGTCTTCCCACTCCAATTTTTCAACTCTCCTCTCCTTACGCCAAATTATTTTACAAAATCCCTGATTATCGTTCCTTCAAAACATTTGGTTGTGCTTGTTTTCCTTACCTCAGACCATACAATCAAAACAAGTTAGAGTTTCAAATTAAGAAATGTATTTTTCTTGGTTATCCCTCTAATCATCATGGATACTGCTATCTTGATCCAACAATAAACAAGATATACATCTTTTGGCATCTCACATTTGATGAACAATGTTTCCTAGCAAATGATATTTTCACATCTTACTCATTGCCCTGTAAGGATTCTAACTCAGGTAATGGCTTCTCTCCAATCTCTCTGCCACCTCTATTCTCCACTACTATTAATGCCATTAGTCCTCCCTTTGTATCAGGTCCTCTTGCTTCCTCATCACATAACACTTCACACACAAACAATGATTCTCCTTCCTCACCCTCTCAACCAACCTCCCTTACATCTCCTGCCACCTCTACCACTTAGTTACCCTTTCCTTCTCACCCCATGACCACAAGATCAAAAACAGGCACATTTAACCTAAAATCATTTCCAGATTACCACCTCTGTTACTCTACAAAATGTCATATTCAAGCATTACATACCACCCTTCTGCCCTCTGAACCTAAAACCTTCAACCAAACTGCCAAGTCTTTAGAATGGCTGGAAGCCATGACCAAAGAATTCAATGCCCTTCAAGCCAATAAAACCTGGACACTATATCCATGACCCCCTAATTAAAATGTCATTAATTGTAAATGGGTGTTTAAAGTTAAAAAAAAAGTCTGATGGGACACTTAACAAGTATAAAGCACGCCTCATAGCTAAAGGCTTTCAGCAAAGGGATGGTATTGATTACACCAAGATCTTTAACCCAGTAGTCAAACCAGAAACCATAAGAGTGGTACTTGCCTTGGCAATTCATTTTGGATGGGACATCAAACAATTTGATGTCTCCAACACCTTTCTCCATGGTCACAGTTGGATCATTCTTTGTTTACTTTTCATCAAAATAACATCTACATTTACTTACTAATCTATGTGGATGATATCATAGTTACTAGTACCCATGCCACTCATATTTTTTCTTGATTCAACAACTGCGTCAAGAGTTTGTTGTAAAAGACCTTGGTGACCTCTCTTTCTTTCTTGGCATTCAGGACATCAAAAATTCTTCTAGCCTTCATTTAAATCAGTCTAAATACATCATAGACATCCTTCATCAAGCTCATATGGTTGGTGCCAAACCATGCTCTTCTCCTCTTGTTGTTGGCACAAAGCTCTCTCAACCAGATGGTGATCCTTTAGCTGATTAAACTAAATATCGAAAAGTGTGGGGGCTTTACAATATTGCACATTGACAAGACCTGTGATTGCCTACTCAGTCAATCTACTATGTCATTTTCTATTCTCCCTCACTACATCTCACTGGACAACAGCCAAAAGAGTCTTTATGTTATCTTAAAGGGACAATTAATCATGGATTGAATTTCACCAAAGGTTCTCTTGCACTCACAGCCTTTTGTGACTCAGATTGAGTAGGTTCTGTAGACGATAAAAGATCAACTAGTGATATTGGTATTTATCTTGGCCCTTGTCTCATTCCTTGGAGTGCCAAGAAACAACCAGTTGTCTCGCGCAGGAGTACTGAAGTAGAATATAGGTTAATAGTTCTTGCAACAGTTGAACGCTACTGGTTGAGAATGCTCCTTTGAGACTTGCATATTTTTCTTCCCTCAGCCTCGACAGTTTGGTGTGACAACTTGTGAGCCATCTCACTTGCCTCCAACCCAATATTCCATGCTCGAACCAAACACATTGAAGTTGATTTCCACTTCATTAGAGAAAAAGTACTAAACAAGGATATTCAGCTCAAACACATCTCTTATGTAGATCAACATGCTGATATTTTCGCCAAGGCTATTGTATGACTATTGTATTTTCTTGACCTCCTATATAAATGTTGGTTTAGTAGGACAAGATAATCTAAAATACAACTCTAATAATTTTATATTTTTTTTAATAAATTTTAATTTTTAATTTAAATTATATTATAATTTGGGATTAAAAAAAATTTTAAACCCAAAAATAATTTATAGACCCAATGGGACATTGGGTTGAGTGGGGTGCGGTTTCAACCCCACCCCTCGCCTCCCGGGGGCAGGGGTGGGGTTGGAAACCCTCCCCCTGCATGGTGCTAGGTGGGGTGTGGGGGTTGGTCCGCTCCTCCCCGCACCATGCGGATAGCACCCCTAGTAAGCATCAATGCATTAGCAGCCACTGTAATAACTCGGCCTCACAACAAGCCACCACATCCTCTCAGTCGAGCAACCAATTTGGACCTCCAAGGCTCCACGGCAAGCCACTAGCTGCTTGCCAACCACTACCCAGGGCACCGTACACTGCCTCCCTCAGTCACATGGAAAAGCCATTCACAAGTGTGTCTCATAAGCCCATGCCCCTTCTGTTTCCTCAACACCATAAATCATTACCCTCACAATGGCAACCTAGTGGCAAGCCAGGGTAGCAACTTAACTGACAACTATGCAAACCTACATCCGCAACCACTAGCAACCAAGTGGAGGACCACCATCACTTAAGATAAGCAAACACGTAGCCCCTATTTTACTATACCAAAATAGAGCAGCTCCACAACTTGTCGTGCACCAGTTGGAGCCATATAGCACCCTAGTCATCCCTTGGACATCATCTTTGAGCCACCATTAGTTGCCAGTGACACTCTCAAGCACCAAGAACCACCCCTCATAAAGGGAATAAGCCTCATAGTGAACTGCCTAAACCAAACCGTAGGCCCTCCGTTCCTCCCACTATAAACCTGAGCAATCACCATCTTAAACCACTCAACGACACCTTTCACCATCCCACAAAGCTGCAATCCCCCACCGCGAAAATTCTGCCCTTCGCACCACCTAGTCCCTAATGCTGAATGATATCATCTGTCGGTTTCCTCTTCCCTATGCATATTGCTCTTCCACGGGCTCCACTTTCTCGGTTACAACCCAATGACACCACAGAGGGTGCCACCCAATCATCTATCCGTTGCCAAGAACCACCCAGACTCTACTCTAGCACCACCCAGCTTTCCCCCACTGGTCACAAGTCTCTCTCTCTCTCTCTCTCTCTCTCTCTCTCTCTCTCCTTTATTTTACAGTGTAGCCATCTAGTCCATTGGTTCCTCAAGTGCTTATAAAACCAACCTTCTAATTCGACATTAGGAAGCTTTGGACAGGTAAAATATGTAAAGCTTGAGACTCTACGACAAATTACATATATGTCTTGATTTTAGGTCACTTCCAGTCACAAGTTAAGGGTTTAATTAGAAAGGTGTAGGAAAATCAAAGTAGGGTTACAAAGACTAGGTTTTTAACTTGGGAATTGAGGAGAAATCATGTTAGGGATTATTATTTTATGATGTTATGTTGACGATAAAATTCAAGAGAAAGTTAGATCACTACAACAAATACCTATTTTTCCCGTGAGGGGTTGTGGAGGCAAAAAGCCTCCATTCCGTGGAAAAAACTCTTTTCTCACAAATCTTAGTCGTGAGATTCGCGTGGCATAAAATTAGTGATATAAAGTATTTTTCTCTACAAAAAGCCCAACTCGTGGGAAAATCTTGAGAAATGCCCACAAGATTTGTCGCAGGAAAAAAATTATTTCACCGTGGGAAATATGATAGCCTTTGGTAGTAAATCAAGGGAAAATAATATTTCCATAAAACTGTTTCGTGGCAAATGATAGTTCTAGCAAAACATTTATCAGAAATACTTAATTACAAAGAAACCTTATCGTGGGAAATAATCACTTCTAGAAAAAAAAAAAAAAAAGTATTTTTGGCCAGTTACTATTTGCAACAAATGTATTACGATTTCAGGAAAAAAAAACTGTAAAAGTAAGAAAATGATACAAAGAACAAACAAAATCGAAAAAAAAAAATGGTCTAATAAAAGTTAAAAAAATATACATGAACCCTAAAGATCCAAATTACACTCATAACAATTTCAAAAACATATATAAAATTGTGCTAACATATTCACAAGAAAAACGTCTATGGAGAATGCAAGAGCTAGAAAGAGTTTAGTACTCTGTCACTAATGAGAATATTCAAGTAGAAACACTTTATAAGAAAAACTATCACTCGGAGATAACAATAACCTTCAATGATTGCAGTCCTTGGCAGAAACACTTGAAGGCAGTCCTCTGTTTGCAACCATTGGCAGAATCCATCAAACTGGGAAAGATTTGGTCTTAAAATCAATTTAACTACCTGTGGAAAGTCAAAATTTGTTCAATGCCAAAAATTTAATATGACAACCAAAAGGCAAAAATAGAGATAAAAGAAGTGCATGACTATGCAAATTGCAAAAATCTATGAATCTGGCAAAAATCTTACCTTGAATATGACAAGCGAAAGGAATGATGTTTTGTCCATTGCATGCAATAAACTCCATTGAATACAATAAAATCCATTGCAATCCCAAATAACACATCCAATATATAAAATATGTCCAATATTGATAAACTCAATATACACAACCAACACAAAATATACATACTAAATCCATAGTCCATTTAAACTCCACGTAACAAACCAACATAACCCCATACTTTACATCACTATGCTTCACTTACAATTCCATTATAATCCCAACGACACTTCACTTCTTCTAAGTCTACCATAATCGACATAGTCGGTATATATAGAAAATCTGTCCAATTCAACACAACACCATTTGAGCTTCACAATATAAAATCTTCTAAATGTAAAGGGATAGAACGTATATCATAAATAGAAGGGGTGGCATGTGGGGTTCTCGGTGGACTTGCACAATTGAGATAGAGGATAGGTTTGGTGCACAACAATGTTAGGACTTGGTGGCTGATGGTGGTGTTTAAAATAAAGGATGTGGTGGAGGAGATCTCGGACTTCCAAGGTTGGAGGCACTAACAGGGGGGTTGGGTGGTTTTTAACGATTGTTCACGGCTGAGCAGGGGCTGTTTGGAGGAGGGTTATGGGGTTCTCCATTGGGTGCAGTGCTTAAGCCATGGGTGAAGGAGATGGTGTTCAGGGGGGTAAGAGGCTTGAGGCGTCGGTACTGGTTCTGAGTAGCGGCGGCTTCAGGAGTGAAGCAGTGGCTCATGGCAGCACTTTGTGGCCGGGGAGATTGCAAAGGAAAGATAGAAATCTAGAGATAGGGGTCTTGAGAGTGAGGCAGTCATGGTTGGTGGTGAACTAGTGGCACGTGGCATTGGGATGGCAGTCGAGGGAGAAAATAGAGACAGAGAGAGTGAGGGGTTGGGCGGTGTTCAATGGTGATTACGTGAAGGGTGGTTGGCCGTGCCTGAGCCTTGCGGTGGCTTCTGTTCATGGAGACTCCATGGTTGCTGGCGATGGTCGGTGCGAGAGAAGGGAGGCAAGAGGTGCAAGGCACGAGCTAGAGAGGACAACGCAGTGGGAGGAGGGAGAAAAGAAAGAAGGGAAGAAAGAAATAAGGGAGAAAATATGAGTTTTAATCTTAAAATATTTGTTGTGGTTCATAATCACCGCAAAAGCTTATAACTTGCTTGCCACAAAAGCTAATAAGTAATTTTGGTGTGTTATCTGGAAGAATTATTTGCGGCGAATTTGTATTGCCACAAAAAGTTGTTTTTGTCACCAGAAAAGTCGTTTTCCCACAAAGTTTTGTTCGTCGAAAGTGATCTCGCTGCAAAGGGCTTGTTTTTTTTTTTTTCACAAACAGTTTTTGTGTCATCAACTAAGTATTTGCCACGATAGTTGTTCTTGAAAAAAAAACTTGTGGGAAAAGGCCAAATTTCTTATAGTGGATTTAGACGTGAAAAATATTCTTAGAGTTTAATTGTATAATTATTTGGAGAAATTATATGGAGCTCAATGATTGGGGGAGCGATGATATTTTAAGGTTATAAGCATCTTAAGTTTTTAGTGAATGTAGGTTATTGCAGTATCTTAGGTTTTAATTAAAAGGTATGTGTTTAATTAGAAATTGACTTAAAGTTAGGTGCCAATTTTATAGATAATTGGCTTTGCTTCTAAAATATTAGATTAAAGTCATGAGGTAAGTAGCATGATTATACGTTTCACGTATGTATGGTGAACAACATGTCTTGTATAAAAGTATTATGTATGTATGCCCTTCATCGAAAGTCTATTTTTATGTAACAAGTTATGATATAATAAAAGTGAGCTTCAATATCATGTTAATATATGTTTTTTATGCGTCATGATATGTTTTCATTTATGACTATGTTAGGCTATGTCATTATCTGTTATAAATGAATCATAATAAGAAAGATAAAAGACAAGTTATGAAAGAAGCTTTAAGAATATCCATAAGAGATGCATGGTATCAATACAATATGGGTGGACGTTCAAGTCATAGAATTAAGCGTGGTTCACCATAGTATATTATTATAAGTTAAGCGGTTACCCTTGTAGCCACAGAAAGTGGAATTAGTGCACAACCCTGCACATGGGGGTTAAGGTGCGCTAGTCATTAAAGAAAATAAAAAAATAAGTTTCATGAGTTATACTTAGTACATGTTTACGTCAGTATAAGTATTAAGTGCGCACACCTTTTAAGAGAACTTTATACTTATTATGTTTATTGTATGATGTATAACTTAATACTTATTGAGTATTCGATTAATTTTTGTATGCTTTTATATTTTAACCAGCCCAAGTGAGGATCTTTATGAGGATGGACTTGCAGGACGAGACTTGGCCCAGGGAGGCAAGATAGGGGCCTAGATCATGTACAAAGCTTTTAAGTTATGATTTTTATATTTAAAAGTTTGAGAAATTTTAACAGGTGCTTCTGCATACTCTTTTATTTTTTTCAATATTTTAATAAAGAATGACTATTTGTTTTAGGGAACCATTTTATACATGGTGCTTGATTAAAATAAATTAAAGGCAAGGTTAGTAGCACACAAATCCCTTAGATTTCTAAAAACAACGTTATTCTTTTTTCTTTTTTTTGATAATAAGGGATCACAATTCATTCATAATAGAGGACATACAAATTTGACTTAAAACAAGTCAGTTACAAACCTTAATAGCTTCCTAGCACACTTCCGTGGCTGACATGGTCTAGTCCAAACGACGGATCTCTAAAGACCTAAGTCTAAGAGATCCGTTCATGCACATCTCTGTCCCTGACAGAGTAACAGAAACCAGGTGACAAAATCCATGCCCCGACTATGCGGAGTAGAGTGCACCAACCCCATACACAGCCTAAGCGAAGAGGGGAGATCACACTGTTCAGACCAAGGTCTGAAGGGACAAAATTTTTGAATTTTTATTTTTTAAAAAATGAAAGATAGGACACGAAATAAAATACAATGGAAAAACCACTGTGAAAACGGAAAAGGACAGTGCTCCAAGAGGCTGCAGTGGTGCGTGCAGTACAAGCGCCACTTTGGGAGGAAAACCGTCGACCGATCTTGGAGGTTCCGGACTCACATACCCCATGGCGGCTGGGCAACGCCATGGAGGAGCGCGTGCAGGTCTATGGAAAACGATGTTATTCTTAATCTAGGGGAACGGGGTGTTACACTTTCCCTTCCCCATTTGATATCCTTGTGATGGTGTTAATAAAAACTGTGTTTCTATCACCTTCCTACAACAATCTTTGTTTTGTTCTTTGTTTTCATTTGATATCATCTTCTTCAAGTAGTCAGTCCACCTTCTTTTGTAGCTATCTAATATGACTTATGGATCCTCCATTGTTTAACATCTGTAATGATTTTATCCAATTCAGCGTATGGTTAATAAGATCCTATTACCTTCCCAAAACTTCTTTACTCCATTTAACCATTTTATATATATAGATATTCTTTTTTTTTTTTTTTAATTTTTATAACAATGGATCTCATTCCATTCACTAAAGAATGACATATAAAGTTGACTTAAACAACAAGCCAATTACAAACGTTAATAGTTTTCCAGTACACTTTCGTGACTGATATGGTCTAATCCAGACATCAAATCTTTAAAGATCGAAATCTAAGAAATAGCACACTCTGTCCACGACAGAGTTTGCAGTAACCAAGTAAACACAACTCCATACCCAACTAATCGGAGTATGGAGAAACCAAACCCCATCATCACCACCTAAGCGGAGGGGGGACAACACCCTTCGGACATAAGTCCGAAGGCCCAACGTTTTTGGATTTTTTGTTTTCTTGCAAATAAAGATAGAGCATAAAATAAACTACATTGTGAAAACATTGTAAAAAGGAAAAACAGTGCACAAAAAAGCTACAGGAAGGAAAACCGAAGGTCGATCTTGGAAGATCCAGAGTTGCCGGTTCGGAAGCATCCGCACGTTGCAGGCCTCTTTTATTAATTTGAGGCTTTTGTTAAACAGTGCACAAATTTGAGGCTTTTGTTGCCTCAAATTTGTTTTCTAAAAGTGTAGTACTACACCAAGCCTCTTTTATTAATTCATGACAATCATCTTTCTTGCCCACTTTGTTTGGGGCTACCTTCCTTGGCCTGACTGCAAGTAGATACAAATAATGGGAAATGATCTAAGCTCTAAGCTGCGAAAGCATTCACAGTAGTTAGAGAATATAGCTTATGCCATTTACTACTAGCCAACACACTGTCTAGTCTTTCTTTTTTAAAGGCACTTCCTTCTCTATTATTGCACCATGGAAATCTAGCACACCGGAGCCCCAAATCACTCAATCTGCATCCTTCAATGGCTTTCTATACCCTTCCATTTGTCTGTATGGTCTCATAGCAGCCCCTGAACTTCTCTCCTTAGTTAGGGATTTCATGAAAATCACCCATGTACAACCAAGCCATGTTAGCAGGTGGCTTTTATGTGCTTGAGCAATCTCCAAATCTCTTCCCTTTTGGTTTTTACTGGGTTACCATAGAAGCCTGTCAAAAACCGTCGTTGATTGGAGAACCTCTAGCTTTTTTGACGCTAGAGCCATTGACCTCGACAATTACAGAATCAAAGCCTCCCATCTTCTTAGACTGCAATTTGCATGGATTCCTCTTGGAGTATGATAGTTTAACTCGAAGAAAGTCTTTCTGCATAATTTTTCACAATTACCATATTGTATACAAAGTCTTTTCCCCTTGATACTTGTGTCTACCTTTGTCCTGTCTCGTCTATAAAAGCTGACTAACAATGTTTAATGAGTTTCCTTTCGGAAGTAGGACATCCTTTTGGATTGGCATCTGGTCTTTTGATCCCATTTCCTTCTGAAAGCCGATTGACATCATCCCTAGCCATCTTCCTCTGAAAAAGTTGATCCCATTTCCTTCAAAAACAGAGCAAGATGAGTGGGGATTAGGTGAAATTAAAAATATTAAAAAAATTATATTTTAACAATATTTTAACTTTATAATATTTTTATTGAACTTATTTTTTCTCGTTTCTCAAATCTAATAAAAATTTTTCCTCAAACTATTTTACTGCTATTCACAAACCATCTCACTATTATTAACAGAATTTTCATCTCGTCTGACTATCCGAACGAGACCACCGCAATCTTGGCTTCATGATTTTCCTTTCCTTTTTCGGAACCATTGGGATCAACATTGTCGGAACTCTTGATATACTGGTGTTCGTTGCTTGGTTATGTTTCTGGCCTACCCTCATACTTCCTAGCTCCGTCCACACATGAAGATCAATTACTTGATCCAAGCCTTGGATCATACTGATTCTGCATGGTCTTTGCCCAACGCTTGCCTTATCCCACCTTCAAACAGCCTCTTTCACTATGTCTCAAAGTGCCACATTGGAAATAAAAGTTTGGGAGGCGTTCATATTTGAATATGATTCATGTTTGCTTCTCAACATATGTCAGCAATTTACCTCACAGAGGTTTCTTTATGGTGCCGTTTAGATTTGAAAATAAGTTGAGATGAGTTGTGAATAGTAATGAGATGAGTTGAGATGATTTATGAATAGTAGTGAGATGAGTTAAGATAAGTTGTGAATAGTAGTGAGATGAGTTGTTAGTTGATATGGTTTTAACTTTTTTTGAAATGAGATAGTTGTTATTTATAAATATATTATAATAAGTAATAATAAATTATTAATTAACTAACTACCTAATTTTTATTTTTTTTAATATAGTGAATAATAATATATTCCGGATTACAATTTTTTTGTAACGGAAATTTTTTGTAAAATATCAAATAAAAATTGATTAATAAAAAATGTTTTAAAAATGATTTTTAATTGTTTCCAAAATCGTTAAATAATACTAATATAATTATATATATATATAATGGTAAATGATAATAAATTAGAAAAAATAACATCATTAAATTATAAAATCACTTCTTTTTTTTTTATAATTTTAGCAATATAAAATTTACATATCGACCAATCATTGCATTAAACTAAATTTACGTATATAGCTCATAAAATTAGCAACCATATTTTCTAAACAAATTTGGTACAAACTTCCCCATGTATGGAAATAAGTAATATATTGCCGCACCAAATTCAAGTTTGTAATACATTTGAATCTCTAACTACACCTTTATATTCTCAATATTTATTACATACATATCAATAATCACCCCTAGCTTCCCACATACGAATGGCAATGTCATCCCTAATTCCAGCCATAGCTCGGGCTGATTTGACGGTCATGTCAGGATGACGTACTGAAGCTGCGGCGTCACTATATGCACGATCGCTTTGACTCAGCTCCCTATTTCTCCAGTCCTCAAACAACCAGTCATTCGGCGTCGTCATTCTAATAAAATTGTGTAACGTACAACATGCAATTATCAGATCCCCTTGCTTCCTGACTTTATACGCAGGCATGAGTCTTAAAATTCTAAATCGTGATTTCAATACCCCAAATATACGTTCTATTACGTTACGAATGCATGAATGACGATGATTAAAATAATCCTTATACCCCCTAAATCCCCTTTGACCTTGACGGTCACTTCTCTGATATCTCTCTCTGGGATAGGGGGCATAAATCCCCGAGTACATGGGTACGCCGAATCGACTAGATAATAATGACCTGTTACATTAACTGGAAAAAAATCAGACCCTTACCAACCATTCCCACATATGTAACAAATACATATAAAGAGAAAGAATTTGCAAACAAAAATTATTATAATAATATAAATATTTTTTACCATCGAGAGGCATTGGAAATTGGTTACGGCCTTGACTCAATGCATCGATGAATACGCGTGCATCATGCGAACTTCCCTCCCAACCAGTGTACAGGAATGTGAACTTCATGTCCAAGTCACATATACACAACACGTTTTGGGCAACTCGCCCATGTCGGTTGCGATATGCCTCGCGCACCTCTGCAGGTACAACAACGTCAATCATCGTCCCATCAATTGCACCAATGCATCCCTGCAAACGAAGAACCCATCTAGATATGATTGCATACAGTTCAAATAATTTATTAAACAATGATCCAATATAATCAAAATTATAATTAATTATCTACCATAAACAACTTACCTCAAACCAAGGATAACACCCCAGATTGGCTGCGATTGTTGGGTGCACCCCGGATGTGTGAGTTGGGTAAATAAGATGTGTCTCAAGCCTACATAGGGACTGCATAACTTTCTTTACGTGGGAGTTAACAGTTTCAGTTGAATATTGAAATCCCTGCCCCACTCCCCGTTGTTCTTCTCCAGCCGCCACTACCGATGTGAACATGCCTAATTGCTCCTCGACGGTCACCCCTTTTCTAGTGTCCTTCAAAAATCTATTTGAACGTAACAAGCTGCATAATGCGCGAAAGGCATCAACCTCCATTCGAAATAACTCGCGAGAATTCGTTGGATTCCCATTCAAAACTTCCAAAATATATTGATGTCCCCTCAGACCGATATTATGTTGTGGCTGTCTAAGATGTTGTTGTGCTTGTCTACCGGCCCTCTCAAGAAATGCGAGTGTCTCAAGATCATCAATTGCAAGTTCATCTCCACTACTATCAATTGAACCCACATTAGTAACAATGTCATCTGCATCAAGGTTCATGTTCATCGAGTAGCTTCCTGCTGACCAATTCGCATGGTGCACAGTGGGTTAATTCGCACTTTTATTTTAACAACAGTTTTAAGTAATCTCCCAAGTTTACAAAATAATCATGCATTATTATAATCAGATAATTATTATGCATTAAGGTGAACAATCATGCATAATCCAAACACTGCCTTAACCCTTAAAATCAGGCCCTCATCTACTTCATCTAATGAATGGTCCAGACAACAATGGTCGAAAAATTAGCAGTTCATAAACTCATCAAACCAATAAATCATCTCATGAAATGTATGAGAATATAAATAGAGTCACAATGGCCTAAAGAATAAAATACAACTCATTATAAATGCTAATTTAACAATTACGGGCCCAATCGTCCCTCCCCGCAGCATCCATTGACAAGAAGAATTGCCGCATATCTGGGTTTAGTAATTCCTTAACTGCATGAACAAATTGTTGAGGTTCCAGCCTTGGGGAAAGCTCGCTGAGCAATGTCGCATAATGACTAATCGGATCATAACCGCCATTGGTGCGATCACTAGGCTGTGATCCTTTGCTGCGCTTTACTGAATCCACAGCTTCCTGATCCTCATACTTCCTACGACGCGCAATCTACGTGCGTTTCACCTGCTCAACGGCCTCAGAAAGTTGTACCTCAAACTCGCTCTTTTTCTTCTTCGTTCTTCGTGATGATTGTCTCTATGCATCGATTGAAGGTGGCCCGATCCCCATCAAGTCAATAAAGTCATCATTGTCAATGGGCAATCCCTGTCGATTGCCAAATGCGGGAGGTCGCCGAGCTCGCATCTCCTGATCAAGCCGGCGCTCGTCGTCGCTATCTGCTGGCAACTGTGTTGACGCATGTTGCATAGTCCCGTATGCAACAGAAGCGCCAAATATAGTGCACAGCTCCTCGTACTTTGGGCAGCCAAAAGTACGAAACCTCCTCCATTTGAATTTAACCTAACAATTACATATTATACATACATGTTAATAATCAGATGAGTAGTGAGCAAACTTGCTTTTTGGTTAAAGAAAGATGGTGGGAAAGTTAAGTTTTACACTGATAGCATTTTCCCAGCAGTCGTCGCTCACGACTACTGTCTTCGTGTCGGGATCCCAACCCATCCCGGTTTGGCTCAATAAATCGATGAACAAACGTTGTAAACCCTTAAGCCTCGTAAGTTTGCCTCGAACCTGGTTCGCGTCAAACACTTTTACACCAACAGCGGTTAGTCGCTGAGCATAAATTGAATGCTCTCTAAACGTGATCTTTCCACCCTTTAATCTACCCTGAAGGGCATCCTGGTAGAGCATGTCAATGAATATATCCTCCATGCCATCGCCCCAAATCTCACGATCCCGGATTGTATTTTCCGGATCATCCATTTCGAATAGCTAAGAAATAGGTAATATAACAGAAAAAGACATTGGTCGTCAACTATGCAACATTAAAGGCAATATGCCTTAATATGAGTAATGACCCGGAATTAAAATATGACCCATACATGTTGATATGGGCGATGTCTAGTAGCTGAGCGTAAGGAGTATCGCTAGAAGATGAGTCATGACGGAAGTTTAAGGCCAAAAGTAAACTTTGTTATATAAAAATACACTATAGTAGCAAAATAAATAACAAAAATCAAGTATGCATACCACTATCACATTTAGGTATGCATACCAAAAACAAAAAGCAAAACAGACGACAATAATTATTTTTTTAAGTGAGCTGAAATGAGCCCTCAAGCAAACTACCACATTCAAGTATGCAAACCCAAATCCAAACCGCATCACATGCATGGCAGTAGCAGACCAAAATACAGGAAAAAAAAAACATCTCACTACCACATTCAAGTATGCATACCAAAAACATAAACAAAACACACCATAATAATTATGTTTTAAGTGACTTCAAATGAGGCCCCAACCAAAGATCCAAATTCAAGTATGCATACCCAAAAAAAGAACCACATGCACGGCAGTAGCAGAACAAATAACAGGAAAAAAAAACTCCCACTACCACATTCAAGTATGCATACCAAAAACATAAACAAAACACATCACAATAATTTTTTTCTTAAGTGACTTCAAATGAGGCCCCAACCAAAGATCCACATTCAAGTATGCATACCCAAAAATAAAACCACATGCACGACAATAGCAGAACAAATAACAGGAAAAAAAACCATAACCACATGCACGGCAGTTTGGAACAAATAACAGGAAAGAAATCAGGCCCCAACCAAACTACCACATTCAAGTATGCAAACCCAAAAAAAAAAAAAAACCACATGCACGACAAACCATAAACATCACAGCATTATGCATTGTTAAATAATCTCATTATGCAATTTCAAACCATAACATCTAAACAAATGAAATGGGTAAACATCATAAATATTTTCTAAACACCTAAATTTACAAATGAAAATAAGAATAACATGAAACTTAGCACTGTCGTGCTCATGCACAGCTTGCATAATATGGATAATATTCTTTCTCGGTCAGTAACCACTACACAACAAATTTTCCCAGCAAATTCATCTCCCAACTAGAGTCACGCCAACTGAAATTTGTGCATTGCATACATAACAGCTAAAAGTGATTTGAGATGAGTTAGATTCACATACTTGGAAGGACCATGTTCTTGGAGCCGTGGTGGTGATAGAAATACCCGGTGGGTGTTTATGGTAGGATTTGAATCTTGAGGTGCGCTGTTTGCAGATTTTATGAAGGGTGGGTTTCATTTGTGTAGGCAATTTGTGAATTTATCATGCAAGAGGCAACGGAAATAAAATAATTCTACAGTATTAAACACGAATCTCACGATCAAAACCCTAGAAGTGTGTTCGCAGGCTTTGGATCAGGGGGCAGGGGAATCTCTATAAAAGGAAAGGGGACGTGATGTGGTACGGTTACCAGGCAGTACCTCAAACCCAGCTCGATAGGTGGGGATGGTGTCTCTCACGCGATCAACGAACCTGGGTTACCTTCGCCGTGGGTCTTGAGATGCTTCCAATTCGTGCGATTAGTTGGGTTGCCTTCCAATTCGTGCGTTTCCTAGAGATTGCAGATGAGATGGCCCCCTCAACTATGCCGTGAAGTGGGCTGAACTGGTGAGCTTTGGCGTTGATGACGGCAGGAGATGGGTCTGGCATCGAGTGAGGAGCTCTGCATGGTGATGAAGATGAGGGGTGTGTGAAAGGGGTGGGTGAGGGATTTCAAGACCTCTGCGTCGAGATGAGGGTGCGTTTCGGGCTTGGGTGAAGGGGTGGGTGAGCTTCGTTCGCCTTCATTACACCCGTGTAATGGAAACAGTCGAAAAGTAAAGTAACGGTCAGAAGAGTTTTGTCTTAGATGAGAACACATCAAAGACTTTTCCGTCAAACGAGTTCAAAAATATTGAAATCATCTTCAATATTACTTTCCGTACGAAATGAGCTGAAGTCTCCTCAAGTCTCCTCCGAATCCAAACTGCACCCATATTAACTATTACCTTGACTTTTAGCCTCGTTTATTTTTTAAGATAAAATAAGATGAAATGAGTTAAAATTAAAGTTAAAAGTTGAATAAAATATTGTTAGAATATATATTTTTTTAAATTGTTTTTGTTTTGAGATTTGAAAAAGTTAAATTCGTTATTTTATTTTGTGTGAAAATTTGAAAAAATTGTAATGATTAGATGAGTTAAAAAGAGTTGCGAAAACAATCGACGCTACGAGGCACAACTTTCATCATTTTACACTCATGAATCACTTCATACGAAAGAGTGAAATCTTGTTTCTCTTCATCCGTGAGTTTGAAACTCTTCTGGATAATTCTTCCTCCACACTCAATCCTCTGCTGATTAGTCTTAGAGACAAACTCTTTGCTAAACAATGAACCTCACCCTAGCCTTCATAGAAGGAAGGGACCTAGCCTTGCAAGAATTTCAGGAGGCACAAGCTCAAGTTCATCAAAGCTAGCAGAATAAGGCATAGCAGTTATTGGAGACTTGGGAGAAACCAGAAAGGGGATTTGTTAAGGTTAATTGGGACGCCTCTTTAGATGTAAAAAGAAAGAGAATGGAGATTGGTATCATTATAAGAGATGAAGAAGGAGAGGCTTTGGTGGCTGAGTGTGATATCAAGAATAATGTGGTAAATGCAGCTGTTGCAGAAAGTTTGGCCTTGAGAAAAGCAGCTGAATTGTGCTCAGATCTCAACATTCAAAAAGCTATCTTTGAGGGCGATGCAAAGGAAGTAGTTGAGGCTGTACTGAGTGAGAAAGAAGCTGTTCTTGACTTTAGTTCTATCATCGATGATGTTAAGTTTGACTTCAGAAATAGGACACATTGGTTTATTCAATTTGCTAGTAGGAAAAAGAACACAATAGCTCATATTTTAACAAAGAAAGCTTTAGAGATACGAAAAGAAATAGTTTGGATAGAAAAGGTCTTGGAATTCACTATGGGATGCCTTCTTAATGATACAAGTTGTAAAACGTAATTTCAATGGAAAGTTTCTGAGGTTATTTTCAAAAAAAAAAAAAAAAAGGTAGTAACTAAGTGAGATAAAATGAAAGATAAAGCTCCTTTTGAGTGCAATAGAGTTCATATCATCTAATCTTAACATCCAAATATCACAAATATAAACATTTTTTAATTTCAAAATTTTAACTTTTTTATCTAATTATTACAACTTTCTCAAACTTCTAAATAATACACAAAAAAATAATTCAACTTTTTCAAATAAAAAAATATTAAAAAATTATATTAATCTAACAATATTTCAACTTTATAATCTTTTTATTCAATTTTTTCTCTCATTTTCTAAAATCCCATAAAATATCTTAATTCAAACTATTTTATTACTATTTACAAATTATTTCATTATTATTTATAATTTTTTTATTGTCAATATCCAAACCAGTAGTATTGCTCTTGAGCTGTAGTGTCAAGAGTATTGGTATAAAGTCAAACCTCCATTCGACTCATACCATTGTTGAAGGGTACGTATTGCTTTATGGGATTAGTTTATTGGACATTGTATATAATAGTCTGACTTTTTATGCCAAGAATAATTTGAAAACTCATGTACTTAATATATTTGTTCAAAGTATCAAATAATTAAAAGAGATCATTAATTGATTTTATAAAAAAAAAAATTCTATCTCAAGCCAATGTTTAAAGTAAACCTAATAAAATATTTACGTAATATAATTTAATTTAAAAGATAAATTTTAAAATTTAAATCTTACAAATCAAATATTAACATTTAAATAATGTAAATATTATATTCTACACATCGGCTTGAGAATATAATAATTATTTATAAAATGTTATAATTGCAAGTTTTACAAAAAGTGATGAACAGTTATAATTGCAAGTTATACACTTAAAATCATTTCCTTAATCACTAAGTTAAAAAAAAAAAAAGAAGCAAGTGGTCAACTAGAGCGGTAAGAGTGGGGCGACAGACTATCATTTCCTTTATTTGAGATAGGATCATACTACTTTGCTGCCTAACATTACCACTAGGTGTATCTCTAGAACAATTGCATTTTTTCTAAAACAGTTTTTAGATATCTTTAAATATTTAAAAAAAAAAAGTTTTGTTATACATCAGTCACTATTCACCCCACACTTGACAGCTTTTTCTTTTTTTTTTTCTTTTTTTTATATAGGATGTGAGGTATGTGTTAGTGAATAGTAGTTGATGAGAAGAAATATTAAAAAAAAAACAAATTCACTAGAAATAACTTTCTTAACCATTTAAGAAAGAATTAAAATACATGAGCGGTCAAATCTAAGAGGCAAAACCAAGGAGCAACCTAGCATTTTCCTTTTGAGATATTTAACATCATAAAACCCTTATGTTGATTAATTATACTTAAGTGTTTCTTTCAATCAAATCACGAACCATTAAAAAAAAACTTTATGGTAAGTAAAAAGTTTACTATTTAATTCGAGAGTATCAATAAAAAATACGTGACATTACAAAATCTCTGTTAGCAACTCCAGCAACTACTCTCAAGTTATCATTATCAAAGTATAATACAATAAATTGGTACCACCTCTATAATAAAAAATAAAAAAAGAAGAAAAAACTATTTATGTAAATTATTATATGCATGCATCAAATATTGGAAGTGTTTTCAGCATAGTTTGTTAATATGGGTACCCTGGCAATGGTGACTTGAATGGCCTTCCCCATAGGTTCCGTCTAGCGGTGGTAATTTGTGTTCGCAAGTCGTGTCTGTGTCGTGTTAAGTTACGAACATTTGATTATATAAATCAACCCAAACATAACTCATTAAGCTAAATAGGTTAGACATTTAAATTAGCTCTAAAAAGACCTATTTAAATAGCGGATGATACAACATTACACATTTAATAATTAATTAGAAATGGTTCAACACGATATGACCAATTTCAACCCTCATGTAAATCTGTTGAATTGACATGCATAACTCATTTGACCTGATTAATATAATTTCATATGACAATTAAAATATATATTTATTAATAGCTACAATATCTAAAAATACCAATAAGATTATATGCTAACAAAAAATATTAATATTTTTAGATTTTAACTTATAATAAACTAATATCACAAACTCAACAATAACAAATATGAGTATAGGTCCAAAATTACAATTTTAACAATAAAAATGTAAGCATATTGAGAAATACTAATATTACAACTCAACAATAATAAAATTATAATTTTAAAATAAAATTTAAAAGGTTATGTAGGTTGACCCATTTATTAATCATATCTTAACGGGATAAGCAAGTCAACCCATTTTAACCCAAACCGATTTATATCAAACCCAAGCTAACTAAGTTCATAACGAGTTTTTTGAGTTCACGAGTCATGTCACATATTGTCACTTCTAATTGTGACTTTTGTCTATTTATGGGTATCCATGAGTACATCATAAAGATTTATTGATCTAGATAGTTTGAAATCTACGATCAAATCTCTTAAGAGTTTTTGACTGAATTCTAGGAACTTATGGAAACAATACGAGTATGGTATGGATTGCCACTTTAAATTGTTGGAATATGTACAAATTTGAATGTAATTCGGGTATTTAGCTTATAGAAATCCACGGGTATAATACCCCGTAATATATGTAGTGTCTCAATCCATCTGATCTACGAGAAAGATCCATAGTAAGATAGCGTCCAAGCAATCATTCTGCCTTGAAACTCAAGATTTCTATTTAAATGATCATCTCTTACTCCCAATTCCTGTGACATGAGTTATTAGTCGTGCATCTCATGCCATTCAACCGACCGACAATTGATGGGACCCTCTTAAATTGGCACAAATTAGTAAATTACGTAATTTTCCATGAGTGGTTACTTTTAGAACCCCTACCATTCACACCCTCTCGGTATCATAGGAAAGCATGTTTTGTTAATATATGAGCAACTACTTTTGCTTCTCTAGGGTTGGTTTGTTTTCAAGATTAAAATTTAAAATTTTAAAAGTATTTTATCTCATCATTATAATTTTTTTAAATTCTTACATAAAATAAAATAAATAATTCAATTTTTTCAAATCTCAAAACAAAAATAATATTAAAAAATATATTCTAACAATTTTTTATTTAATTTTTTAACTTTAATCTTAACTTATCTCATCTCATATTAAAAAAAATAAAATAACTTTCCACATCGCTCTTCCACTAAGCAATCTTCGAGTATCTTCAATAACCTTTCCATTCATAGACCAGTTTTCTTCTATGCTAGTAGTAGCTTGGATGACAGTCTTGGCATCGCCCTCATAAATCACCCTTGAGTGCCAAAGGTCTGTGGCTTGGTTGTCATAACCCTCAACCTTCACAATGGAGGTCCAGAATTCGATACCCCTCCCCCAAAAAGGGGGGAAAAAATCACCCTTGAGAAACTAAGACGAGCACAAATTTCTATTGCTCTTCTCAAAGCATAGGCTTTTGCCACACATAGTGCCATCATATGGTTGTATCTTATACACAAGGAAGCTAAAATTTCACCCTTTGAATCTCTCAGTATGATTCCAAGACTCACCTTTCCATTCTTTACATTTGTTGCTGCATCCCAATTAGCTTTAACTCTCAAAGCCCTTTGTTAGTTTTCCATCTAGTCATATTTCTTGCACTTGCTGGATCTGCTTGTTGTTCCTTTATATTTGTCTGCTCTTGATCGAACTCCTCAAGACCTGCCATGGCTACTGTTATTAACTTCTTTAGGCATTCAAATTGGTTTATAAAAATTACAAAATTCTTCCTAGCTTAGATTTTTCTTATGATAATAACCATTAGGTCTAGATCCTTTTTTCGCAACTTCTATGTTAGCTTCTTCCACATTCTTAGAAAACTCAATGCTGATCTTGACCATTTGTGAACTGGGCTACTCTCTTCAGACCACACACATCACTGGTTGTTGGGCGTCCCCATAGGGCATGACACACTGACTTCTCTACAAATAGGTCATAAGGGAGAATCTACAATATGCCTATCAAATAAATTTTTTCTTCTAGGCAGAATTTCATGACTGGTTTTGCATATGAAATGTTTGACATACCTAGGAACTTTTAATTCTCATAGATGCTGACAACAAACATCTCCATCTGTCTGCTTTGAAGATCTCATTGCCCTTTTCCTTGATAGCTCAAAATGGTAAACACTTCTAACTGATTATTTCCCATCTTTAGTAAGCCTCCAGACCTTTCTATCTTCAACTCCTCATTTACTAAAAGGGATACTAATGATTGTCTCAGCCACTTGATTGTTAAAAATTTCAACAATAGAATTTTCCTTCCAACATCTAGTTTCAGCATTGATGAGTTCTGCTACTCTTGAATCTCTAGTTAAATCTTCACAGGGGGTTGAACTTTGTAAGAAGAATAAATTGGGAGCCATTTGTCACCTTGTATCCTACTCTCTTTTCCATTTCTCACCCTCCAAATCCGTTCTTATTGAAGTAAGTCTAATGAAGACCATAAGTTTATCCAAATCATTGATGGCCCATGTCCAAGTTTAGCAACCAAAAATATTGACATTTTTAAAGTACTTTTCCTTCATAGTCTGTGCTCCATTGAGGATTGATTGGAAAGCAAACTCCAGCATTCCATTGACGGATTTCATGTCTCAAAACCCTAGTCCCCCTCTCTTATTTGATTCCTCCATCTTTGTCCAGCTTCTCCATTGGATCATTTTCTTATCTTGCTTGTGACCCCAACAGAACCTAGACATTATTGAGCATATATCATTGCAAAGCTTTTTAGGCTGCTTAAAAACACTAATGGGAAAAGTAGGAATAGCTTGAAACACTGCCTTTAGGAGTACCTCCTTCCTTTCTTGTAACAAAAAGTTATTTTTCCAACTGTTAATCTTATGCCACACACTCTCTTTAATGCTTCTAAAGGTATTATAGTTTGATCTCCCCACTATGGTTGGTAGTACTAGGTACTTTTCATAACCACCATTGGGAGACATACCAGTTACTTGAATTATCTAATTCCTGGTTAGATGATCTATGTTGGAGTTGAAAAAGATACAAGTTTTTAATCCACTTCTAACCAAAAAACAATTTCTCTGTAACAGCTTTTAAGTAGTCCCATTCAATTCGATCATATGATTTTGACTTGTCTAACATGAGAGCCATACTTTCTTCATAGAGTGAAGGATCTCATAAGCAACCATTACATTATCAGTGAGAAGCCTCCCTAAGATAAAAGCACTCTAATTTGCATATATAATGGTTGTAAGTAATTTCTTTAATTTGAACAGAATATTACATAAACTGATTGGCCTGAAGTCACCAACAAGATTGGGAGTTGTCGCTGAGGGAATTAGTGCAATATAAGTAAAATTGAGAAAATGATCCAAACCCTCCCCCACTCTTAAAAAGCTGAGAACTGCGTAACGAACCTCTTCTCCTATAGTGTCCTAATGGTCCTAATAGAAACATGCACCATACCCATCAAGGCCTGGAGACTTTAGAGGATCCATTTGATGAAGAGTCTCCTCCACTTCAACTCTACTAAAGTATCTTTGTAAGTCTGCATTCATGTCATATGTCACTCAGTTCTCCACATGATTTAAATAGTCATTGATCGCCTCCCTTGAAGGATTTGTGGATCTGAAAAGCTTTGCAAAGTGTTGCAAAAAAGCCCTTTCAATCTCAGATTGTTCCTTCACACTCTGTCTTGGCAGTCTAAAATTTGATTTATCCAATTCATTTTTCTTCTTTAAGTTGCATACGCATGAAAGTACTTGGTGTTCCTATCACCTAGTTGGTACCAGTTCCTTTTTGCTCTCTACTTACACTTTCTCCTCTTGTTCCAACAATGTGTCCAATTCTCCTTGAAGGCTTTTTATAGAAGCAACATCGTGATAGCTCTTTTCCTCTTGCATTTTCTTAAGCAGTTCAGTTTGACTGGCAATATTCTTTTCATTCTTCTTGAATTTGCTAGAACTCCATCTGCTTAGTACTCTACTGCAAAACTTTAGCCTTTCTTGAACCCTTTTGATAGGCCTCGAAGGAGCATCCCTTTCCAACCATTTAGATTTAATAATTTGATCACATTCTTCATCCATGGCCCAACTAGCTTCATATCTGAACACCTTATTCCTCCATCTTGGTCTTTGTTATTTTATCTTGGAGGACATCAATATGGGTTTGTGGTATGAATTCCTAGAAGCCAAAGTATCCACACTAACCTCTTTAAAGACCTCTGACCATTGAGGAGTTGCAACTACCATGCCCGATCTCTTTTTTATAAATGGCACGTCCTCATGTCTGTTGCTCCATGTAAACTTATCACCCCTCCACCTCAAATCAAATAAACTATTATTTTCCAGGGCCTTCCTAAAGTTTTCCATTTGGCTATCTACTCTTTGTCTACCTCCACACTTCTCATCTTGTGAAATAATTTCATTGAAATCCCTTGTCATACAACAAAGCTGATGATTAGATGGTCTAAATAGAGGTAGCAAAGCCCAAGATTCATTCCTTTTACTAGACTTTGGATGCCTATAAAAACCTATAAGAAGTTACTTAGCCATATTCCCCTCTAGTATCAGAGCATTTATATGTCTTTGTGAGAAACTTTGTACCTCTGCTCCAACTTATGATTTTCATAGCAATGCAAACCCACCACTTCTTCCCCTTTGTTTTACCAGAAAACAACCTTCAAACCCCAACATTCTTTCTGAGGAATCAAATTTAAAACACATTAGTTTTGTCTTAATGAGAAAAACTACACTGGGTTGCATATTCTTCATCAATAGGCAAAGATCTTGAATTGTCCAATGGTTTCGAAACTCCCTACAGTTCCAACTTAACATGATCATGGCAATTGGCAGAACTGATCAACAGCCTCCACCAATGACTTTGTTGGCACCCAAGACCTTTCCAAACCAAGGTGGCCCCCATCCAAGAGGTGCGCGTAGCACCCATAATAGTTCTGACCAAGGAAGTGACATAAAATGAGGAAATAACTAGACTAATGAGGGGAGCATGCCATCATCAAGAGGAGATACACAATTGGCACGAAGTGATTTCTTCTAAGATACCAAACCATCTTCATTTTCTTCAACGTTTCATTCACCATTGGAAACCATAGTTTTAAATTTCATACCGTACCGGCCGGTACGACCGAAATTTTTCGTTTCGGCCGTCCGGCCGGTACAGGTACTATAAATGTTCCGTACCGGCCAAAATACCGGCCGTACCAGCCGGTACCGGTCGTTTCGGCCTGAATTTCGGCCTGTGTTTTTTTTTTTCATTTTTTCAAACTATAAGTTTATTTTTTAACTCCCAATTCAGACTAGATTATTTATAATTTATATATATATATATGTATTTATATATAATTTATTTATATATAGACTATTATTTTGGAATATAATTTTTATATATATTTATATATATATTTTATTCATATATCGACTATCCCGAAATATTATCTCGAAACGCTATCCCGAAACGGTACCGGTATCAAAATATTTCGTTTCAGTGCCTTGACCGGTACGACGTCCGGTACGATATTCAAAACATTGTTGGAAACACTATAATAGAGAACACGCAATGTCAAAAAAGCTTGTATCATCATCATACATAGTGAATTCAATCTCCAAAAGACCTATGAACATAAGTTTTAGTGTTGAATCACATAAATCTCAATATCTCTTTATATATTTTGCACACATTTATTTAAAAATCCATGGATAAACAATATATTAGTATTCACCCATTGAAAAAATGCACAGTAGAAACTGTTTTTAAAAAATTATATCAGTAAAGAGTAATGTTATATACAGTCATGGAGTGTATAAGTACTACACAATTATTTTAAAAAAGAGTAAGATTTATTATTAAAAAATTAATTATTTTCATATATATTTTATATTTATTCATTTTTTTTTTTTAAAAGTTATGCGATACTTAAATATTCTACTATAACAAAATATCATTTCTCATCAATAAATACAAGAACTCTAGACTGATTTTAGTATTTACCGAATATCCATGCATCATCATAGATCATTCAACAATACAATTGGTGTTGAACCCGATGGAAAGAAAAATGCACCTCAATCTATTTCCTACTTCCACGCACCCACCAGGATGTAATAAAAATTGTTATTATCATTAATATTCACACTCAGGTGCTCAAAAGTCAAAAAAATGGCAGCGAAGAGTAGGAAATGGAAGAAAATGATGGCACAGATAAAAAGAAAGGAGGGACCATAGAAGAATTAGGTGTGGGGGCAACGAATCATAGAGCAGCAGTCAGTCAGTCAGAAAATCCAGCGTTGTTGTCAGCATTTTATAGTCATTGACGCGGCTGCGTCTCTTTCCTTTTCCTCTTTAAAACTATTTATTGCATTCACACGCCTTTTCATAACGGCCAAAACCAGGCTTTTTTCCTCTCATCACTCTCCAACGTCAAAGATAAAAAAAGATAAAGATAAAGAAAAAGAAAATTAGAGACTCAGAGACTGCCATTAAAGTTAAAGTCCACAGAGCGAAAACAAAAAAGGATTCGAACCGATTGAACAAAGTGAAATTTGGTTCTTTTTTTTCCCACTCAGCCAGCAATTGTGTTTTATTTTAGGGTTAAATAGATGTTTTTTCCCCTACTTTTTAAGCTTTGACTGTTTTATGATGGAAAACTTTTATATATCATATTACTATTTCACTTTCATTCTATTAAGTATGATATGATATATTTATCATTATTAAATAATCATTTATTATATACTTATTTATCATTTAATGGTGATAAATGTGTCACATACTACTTAATATAATCAAAATAGGATGAGAGTGTGATATATAACATTACTCGTAAAACTTCTAAATGGATATTGTTTTTTGGGTAATGATACATTTACACTTTATTTATTACTATTTTAGTATCTAGTTATTTCTTTTTTCTTTTTGCTATTTGAATTTGGATTTAAAATTTCAAAACATGATCTTCTTGTATAATCTAAAAGAAAATAATTTCAATCAATCAACATAATCATGCAAATTGATGAAAAATAAATTTAATTGTATAAAAATTAACTCAAAGAGCAAAAGAAGGTCAGATTTTATAAAATTAAATTTATTTTTTTAATTAATTTACATGATTATATGAGTTAATTTAATTTATTTTTTTCTAAATTATGCAAGAATGTTATGTTTTAAGATTTTTAATCGAGATTCGAAGAGCAAAAATAAAAAAATAGCTAAGTAGTAAAACAGTAGGCAAAATAAGTATAAAGATAACATTACCCTTGTTTTCTATTTTACCATTGTTAAGAAAGGTACAATAACAAGTTTTTGTTCGGACAAAGAGGTGGCAACTATTAGTAGAATCTCTATTAGTATTAGTAAAGCTCTTGATAAGTTGATTTGGAGATGCACAACATATGGCAAATTTACAAATAAGAGTGCCTATCACATTCTTAGTGAAATGGAGGCATCAGACAAGGGGCAACCTTATGTTAAATCGATTAAAAGTGAGGTTTGGGCTATGCTCCGGAGATTAGTTGTTGTCCCGAGTGCAGTGAGAATTATGTTTTGGAGGGCCTGTCATGAATCCTTGCCATCTGTACAAGAGGAAGATTGTTGACTCTCCTTTATGTCCCATTTGCAAATTGGAGCCAGAGTCTATAATTCATGCATTGTGGTCATGTCCTTCTGCACAAGATGGTTGGGGCTCTTGTTCTAGAAAGCTACAAAAAATGCAGACAATGTATACTAATTTCTGTGACTGGTGTCATCTCTAGTTCCTATATTAAGTGAAAAGGATCTGGCTATCTTTACAGTCACTGTTTATCAGGTATGAAAGAGAATAAATGCTTTTGTTTTTGAAGAAAAGTTTCTGTCACCAGGTTCTATTGTTCATATTGCAGTTCAAGTGGTAGGTGATTACCAGGTAGTACATCAAAGGGATTCTACAACAAGTGTCAATGCTAGGCAGGTATCAACTCAATGGACAACTCCTCCTCCCACCATGCTAAAAGTGAATTGGGATGCAGCAGTTGATCACACAAACTGTAGAATGGGGATATGGGTTATCATCAGAGATTAAGATTTAAGAAGGGAATGTGGTGGCATTTTTGCAGCCAAACAAATAATTATTCCCAGAGGCAAAAATGGTTGAGCCAGTTGCTACTCTAAAAGTAGTGATTCTATGTGATCAATTGAGGCTGTAAAATGTGATCATTGAGGGAGATGCTCACAATGTTATTGATGAAATCAATGGTGTGAATGAAAGCTGGAGTTTAGTAGGCATCATTATCTGAGACATTCAAGTTATACTTCAGAAGTTGCAGCAATGAAAAGTTGTTTTTGTTCCATGAATTTTCAATAATTTAGCTCATTGTATGGCTAAGTATATACTTAAAATCTTTGAGAAGAGCATTATTTTGGAGGGAGTCCCTCCTTGTATGCATCACTTAATGTAATAAGTTGAATAAACATCATTCTTCTTCTCAAAAAAAAAAAAAAAAAGATGTTGTAGAAAGAAAGCAATCATATTAAAACAATGCATGTTAAAAATAAGATTGTTGATGCATGAAAGAATTTATAAAACGAAATACAACTTGCATTGAACAATTGAAAAATAATATTCATCGTTAAGATTCTATGAGTATTGAACTTACTATATTAATTATCTTGACTATTGAACATGAATGAAATAAAAAGTAATGATTGAAAGTTTAATGGGTTTATTTGATCCAAAAAGGAGCAAAGAACACATTAACTGAATCCTACGATATTTATTACGAGAATAGAAATGCTTTAGTTAAAAGAGATCTTAAAAAATAAATTCATAAACTAATATGTCTCGACGTGATATGTCAAATTATAAAATTATTTTTACTATAAAATAAATCTAATATATTATAAGAAATCATATCAATTTATATATTTATTTTTATTGAAACACTTTTTATTTATTATTGTATCTTTAAAATTTTTGATAGTAATAAATAGGAAATAAATTGGGTAGAGGACCGACCTTAGTCCAATTTTGATGTTCGGATAAAAGCATAAAGTGGTCCCATTAGTTTCTTCTTTTCTTTTTGCAGGCCAGACAATAGATGGGCGATTCTCGAAAGGAAGTTGATGTGGCCAAGGTTTTTATTAGAAACGGAGTCGTTTTAACTTTTAACTGGTTTCGTCGCTTTTTTGGCCAAGAAATTGCATTTCTCCGGTCAATTTCCATTTCCATTTCCATTTCCATACAACATTGGAGCCCGTTCCAAGAACTCGCTGGCTCTCTCTCTCTCTGCAAGTCCAACTCTTTCGCTTTAATCCGAAATCATGAACAGAGAATAAACTCAGTTTTCTCAGAACACAAAAGTTCTCAGTCTTCCTCTTCCCTCTGTTTGATTCCTGAGAAAACTGTTGGTTAACCACTCAAGGTTTTTTCTTTTTTTCCCTGTAGAAAAAATTTACCCTTATGTGTTGTCTTTTCCCTTGTAGTCTCCAGCAACCATTCGTTGACTATACACAGTTTTACTCCATTTTAATATTTTCTATTCGCTCTTTTTTTGTTAGGTTTTTGGATTCGTTCGAATTTTCTTTTGGTTGTCAACAATGGCGGACTCGGCTAAAGTACGGCTGGTTCGTTGCCCAAAGTGCGAAAATCTCCTCCCGGAGCTCGCTGATTACTCTGTTTATCAGTGCGGTGGTTGTGGTGCTGTTCTTCGAGGTACTTTTCCACCTATTGAATGGTATTCTGCAACTGTTTATTGCTTTATGAGAAAATGAGCACAGAGAGAGGGAGAGGGAGGGAGGGATAGAGAGTGACATTTGGAACTATGTGCGTTTCAATTTCCTTAAAAGTCCGAAACTTCGTAATATTTTTTGTATCTACCATTTCTCCGTAACCAAAATAACCCATGGGCAAGAAATTCCATCAGCACAACTATTAGCACAATAGGGTTTGGTTTTAAATTTTCTTGATGCCAAAAGAAATCTGTAAGCTTTTGGTTTAAGATTTCAGTTACCATTTCCTTTGTTTGATCTTGCAACCACATAGAGCATGACCCGGTTTTCTTTCCGCCCCAAAATCAGTTTATTTATCCAAACGTTAATGTAGTATACTTATTTCTTTACTCTGCAGCCAAAAAAAAGAATTGCGAAGTAGATGCTGCTTTGTCAGATAAGTCAGATGAAGAAAGGGTAGGCGGACTTTCCACAAAATCAGACAATTACTTGGATAAAGGAGCGGTTAATTTGAGTGATGCTTCTGATACAGATGTTAAGCCAAATGGTGACCCTTTGGGATGTGGTCAAAGGGATTCAGAAAAGAATGATACAATGGGAAGGGATAAAGGGGAACGTAATTCTGAAATAAAATCGACAAGTGGGTTTCAAA
The DNA here is from genome assembly GCF_004785595.1 of Juglans microcarpa x Juglans regia. Classification (NCBI taxonomy): domain Eukaryota; kingdom Viridiplantae; phylum Streptophyta; class Magnoliopsida; order Fagales; family Juglandaceae; genus Juglans; species Juglans microcarpa x Juglans regia. The sequence continues at coordinate 6,058,859 of NC_054595.1, forward strand.
GGTCAGGATGGATGTCTGATTGGAAATTTGGGGAGAGAGATGAGATGGACGGGTTCCAAAGAAACCAAAAAAGTAATGTTGAGGGTGTGAGGTTTTCAACTTCAAACCATCCTGATGAGGGCCCATCAAATTACAATGTGGACTCTTCTTACAGCTATGGGGAATTGTCGAGGAATGATAATGACCCTGATCGGGTTAGTAGGGTTAAGTATCTTGAACAAGATCGAGCCGAACTTTTGAGGAAGCTGGATGAGCTAAAGGATCAACTTAGTCGGTCTTGTAATGTGGTTGATAAACCAACAGAGAAGGTTCCACTTGATGGTAGGACGGTTCCTCCAGATCCTTATGGTGGGTGTGATAATTGGTTTCGAAATGGTCCTTCAGCATTGAATAGGGCTTCAATGCAGTTCTCTGGACATGATAAGCATGTGGCAGGACAACCCTATTCCAATTATTGGCCTGATCCATTTCCTTGTACAAAAAGGCATGAAATGGCCATGCATGGCTTCTACCCGTCGATGCACAATCCTAATCATAATCCTGGATTGGGAGATCCTTTTGGATCTCAAGGGCTGAGGAGAGCTTCGCACCACTTACCTAGTCAATGCCCACACCCACCATTGCATCCATACTTCTCTGGACAATATGTTGATCACAATCCAGAATCATTTGAGCCATACCCAACTAACTCAATGTTTCACCAGCCTTCTTGCTCTTGTTTACATTGCTATGACACACTTCAGCGAGTTTCAGCACCAGCACCTGCCCCTTCTTTCAGTAATAAAAGATTTCCCAATGTCCCAAACCATCCCGTTACGTACCATCACGAGAAACCTGGGGCATTTGGTCAAGTTGTTCACAATTCTACAATTCCTCCTCCATCAAGCAATAGCGATCCACAACACCACACAAGATGGCCAAGTGACCTTAATTCGGAGATGGGTGGTTTTGTTTGTTGCCATCCTCGTAGGGTTGTGGTAGCTAGTGGTGCCCGCCATTGCCGTCCCATGGCAGGTGGTGCACCCTTCCTAACATGTTATAATTGCTTTAAGATACTTCAACTGCCCAAGAAAGTGCCTGTTACTTTGAAGAAACAACAAAAAATGCGGTGTGGGGCCTGTTCTGCGGTAATCAATGTTGCTGTAATCGACAAGAAACTAGTCCTTTCGGTTCATGCACAGACAAAGGATATTCCCATAGACTGCGATGGTAGTTCTAGTGAACTGGTTAAAGGCGGTTCTTCACATTTTTATGGCCACATGAATAGGACCAAAGCAAATTTCTCTTCTGATGATTATGATGAATCTGATTACAACTTTCAGTCTATAGATGTAGAACCTGTTTCATTGTCTATGGGCACGGGTTTGAACTCAAACAAGGCTGGAGAGATGGGAAGCTTTCATTCTTCATCCCCAAGCCCCTCTGAGGATGAAAGTGGTCCAGAAGTCTTAATTGGTTCAAAAGACAACTCCACTCAGCAACCAACCAGAGTCATTCTATCTCCGCCACCTCCAGGTTCACCTCTTCAAGAACATTTTGACAATTCTTCTAATAACAATGTAGTGAACCGGTTTGCGAAAGGAAACAGAAGTAGTCGTTCAGACCAAGAGAAAGTGAAACCTAGCAAGGCTACCTCACGCCAGAATTCTTTAAAAGAGGCATCACATGCAACTGAGATGGATGTATCATTCAATGAGTACTCCAACACAGGCGTCTCTCAAGATTCTGGAGATGCAAGCAGAGAAGATGATCGGCCAAGAAACAAAGGGAGTGAATCCTTTTTTGCAAATATTATCAAGAAGAGCTTTAAGGATTTTTCCCGATCTAACCAAACAGATGAACGTAGCAGAAGTAATGTATCTGTAAATGGGAATCTCATACCAGACCGCGTTCTTAGGAAGGCTGAAAAGCGTGCTGGACCAATTCAACCTGGAAAATATTGGTGAGTATACATTCAAAAGCCTGTGTTGTGTCAATCCTCCAGACATGCATGCTTCAAATGAACACTAATTTTGTTGTAGTACTGTATAGTGAGAGATATTACGGTGCCTATGCTAAGGGAAACAGTAACAAAGTTGTGTGATCAGTAATAACAGTAAAGACCAATAATAGTAATGCTTATGCTGAAAATGAATTTCATTGTGGGCATTGGATTCAGCTAACTGTTTCCTCATTTGGATATCTGATATCATAGAAATCAATCTGCCTTACGGGGATTGTATTTAATTCTTTTGCCTGGAAATCGAAATATTTGCTGTTGCAACTGGGCTATCAACAGAAATTCATACTTGTCTCTAATACTCCAGTTCTATTAATAAAAATTTTTTCTTTCAATTTGTTAAAAACCAGGTATGACTCCCGAGCTGGATTCTGGGGTGTAATGGGTGGACCTTGTCTTGGAATCATTCCTGTAAGACCAACTGATTATAAAAGCAGTATTTGAACACCAGTCATATGTTGCTGGTTTTGTTCCTGGTTGTAATTGTATTGCTCATGATATCTCTCTTGCAGCCATTCATTGAAGAGTTCAATTATCCCATGCCAGATAATTGTGCTGGAGGAAATACTGGTGTTTTTGTAAATGGAAGAGAGCTTCACCAAAAAGATTTAGATTTGCTTGCTAATAGAGGGCTTCCAACCGCTAGAGATAGATCATACATCATTGAAATTTCTGGGGGTGTCCTGGATGAAGACACTGGTGAAGAGCTAGATGGCCTTGGCAAACTTGCCCCAACGTAAGTACCATTTTTTTTGTGGATATTTCTCTTCCTCAATTCTGTTCAGCCATTAATTACTTGAAATATGCAAATTGCTGTAGTCATCTGCTCAGGATAATACTTATAAAAAACAAAATCTGCTCAGGATAATGATTCTTTCAATGCATGTCTTCTTAGATGAATTTTCACTATTCAAGATTCGATGTTGCATTTTCACTTGCTTCAAATATTAAGCAATAGCTAGAGGCTATCTAGGTTGGAGACAAATAAATGGTAAGACAATGAGGAAATCATCACTGTTTAATCAGAGATAGCATTTCTTGGTGACCCAAGGGCAGTAGAGATGGCGTGTTCAATAATTCAATTTGATGGGGGAGTAGATAAACAATAGCCGCAAAGATGGGTTATATAATCTTCTATATTCTTGGAAACATTTAACAGTTTTGTAAGATGTAAATTGAAATTTGGTCATGCATATACTAGAACATAGATTTAATATCTATGCCAATGAGCTGGTTTTAGCATTTAAGAAATTTGGAATGAGATGAGAGGGAGGTCTTGTGTTCGAGACCCACAAGGGGGAGTGTGTGTTGAACTTGTTAAGAAAAAAGGGAAAAAAAAATTATTCAAAGACAATTTTTCAGTGTAGCATATGCATCATTCCATCTGCCGCATCATAGATCTGCTACATTCAGTTTATAATGTACTGCACTACTCCTGCCACTTGAGTGGCAGCAACATGTCTACAAAACCAATTCTACTTTCAATTTTATTCACATCAATCCTATTATTCAATTGCATGAAAAGAAAAATGTCTGCTATTTCTGTTCTAGGACTGACCTTATCCTCTATCATTTTCTAAGGTCATGGTATAATCTATTTTGCACTTTACAAGAACATCTGGCATTTCCGGTTGCCTTGAATCTATCTACAAATGTATAATATTTATTCATCTAATATCTGAACACTTGTGGGTATCCAAGAACAACGCATAGCACGTCTGACTTGAAATTTTGAACAGAGTTGAGAAGGCAAAGCATGGATTTGGCATGAAGGCTCCTAGAGATCGTAATCAATAGAAATCTCAAAAGTTCTATTGCCACTTCTGACATGTTGGAAATAGTAAGCCGTCCTGTGCCAGATTTGGAAAAACAAAAAACCATCTTAACAAATTCTTTTGGAGGATCTGCACGAAGTTTTCTCACCTTGATGGACATGAATAATAAAGATTTTGGATGATCGTTCCACCACTGGCGTCTGAAAGCCATATATCTACTGCTAAACATGGGATGGTTGTCATGCCTGATTCATCTGAAGGGATTGATCGGCTTGTTGCACACCACAGTTTTGTATTTTTATATGTAAATCACTAAATCACTTGGTTTGTTTCCCTTGACCTGGTTTCGTTTCATTGTTGTAAATTGTATTGTGCTATTTGTTGTTCTTGAGGTTGAAGTTTACTTTGCAATGGTATGGTCATATTAGTAATTCTGTTTCCCAGTTAATGGTATTAGCCGATGAACAACTTGAAATAATTTCTCCTATGTTTTTTCTAGGGTTAAATATAAAACCGATCCTCTTGCCTTCTTCAAAAACAAATTAAAACTACCTATAAATTACATTAATTATGGGTAGGAGTAAAAGAAAGTCTTGAGGATGTTCTATAACAAATATAACCGAAGAAATTCGATTATAATAAAAAGATATTAATTAATTAATTCACAAAATATTAATAATTGTTCTTTTAACTATTATCATCTTATCATCTCTTGGCGTAGCTTTAAATGATATGATCTTATGAAATTCGTTAGATCTACTTTAAAATAAAAATAATGTTTCATTTTGATGTACTAGATCAAGTTACATCAATTTGTGAGTTTACTTTTGTGCAATTCTTTTGTGGTTAAAGTATTTTCTATAAATGATTAGCAAAAAAGTAAATAGTTTTTCAATCATAAATAAACTACTTTCCTAATTAGGAGGATTAATATGTTATATATTAAATTGTCATCTTATTTATATCGTATTATTTTTAATATGAGATTGTCTATCAATCATTAACTTTGTTATCTTAAAAAATAAGAGTTAATCTAACTATTGATAAACAATGTTAAGGAAAATGTGATAAGATAGTAGCGTTAGTTCTATCTTAAAATTCAAAATCGAAAATAGATCTTATTTTCTAAGAGCGGTGCTACTCTGCCGCCCGAGTAGCACCTATCGGTATTATCGCTAGTTGTAAAACTAGTTTTTTTTTTTCATTTTTTTATTCACATCTTTTTAATGTATTTAAATATTTTTAAAAAATCAAAAAATACATCAATACATTTAAAATCACTTTCTTCATCATTCGGTAAAAAAAAAAAAAAAAAAAAACCGAGCCGTCAAACCAAAGAATATAATTTGAGCGGTATAATAGACTTTTCTATTTTGTAAAAGAGGATTGAGCAGCGGAATTTACTCAAACCGTAATCTAGTTTAAAGTTGGAATTCCTAAGGAGATATGGCATACCAATCATTGGCCTATATGGTACAAACGCACAAAGACCAATGTTTAGACACTGGGCCCTAAAGTTTTATGGCTAATGGTTGGCCCACCTTCAATTCATGAGGCCCACCTATGGCCCTTTCAAGTGGGCCCAAAAATAAAAGATGGGAAAGAGAAGCAAAAAGAGTATGTTTTTTGAGATTGACTCGGTGAAATTGAACTTAGGACTAAAATTGAGACGGAAAACGCTTCTTTTAAAAGCTTTTTGCTTTCCCAATAAAAAGGATAGAACCTTGCAAGCTGTGCATGTCGGGGGCAAGCCAAGGAGGTACCCTGCCTGCCTGCATGTTGTTGGGTGCGCGCTCGCACCTCCATGCTACCCTCTCCTAGCATGCATGGGCAGGTTCGTCGCTATTTCGTGTGTGGTGGGTCAATCTTTTCGTTTTCTTTCCGGCCAAACAATGAACTCCGGCTTTCCAAGAAATTTAAACAAGGAGTAACCATGGGCTGATATTAAATGTTAAAAAACCACCGAGTTAGAGAAAAGAAATAGAGATGATGATGATGATGATGGTAAAGTTCTGCAGACTCCAATTAAATGCTTGGACGGTTGGGATAGACGGGCGAAACGGTACAAACATTCTCAACAGGACGTGAGATTCATTAACATCTAGAACTTGAAAGCAATGAAATGTTTTGGGTTTAGGCAAGAAATGCAAATCTTTGATAATTTTATTAGAAACCTATTTATTTAATTGAAATATGATTCTTTTGTAGCAACAAATTAACAAAAATGCAAAGTTGCATGCTCTAATCTCCTCATGCGCACCCACTACTTCTTTGTAATTGTTACAAAGCACGAAGACAACTCGTGAATCTAATCGTTATATATGGATGCTGTGAAAGAAATAAGTGTTGAAAAGGAAAGAAAGTATGTGCATTTCTCACCCTCTGGAATAATTTTCTTATCAGCTACTATATATTAACTGCACAAACCTAACATTTTATAAAAAAATAAATAAAAAGTTGTCAGGTATGAAATGTGAGAGTGAATAATAACTGATGCATAAAAAAATATTTTATAAATATATTCTTCCCTACTTATAGCTCGGGAATGGGTGCAGGGTGGCACTCGTTTTTTCCGATTTCTCCAATTTATTTTAATTTTTCAAATTATTTGATTTCTTTAAAATACTTTGACATATTAATTTAAAATGTAAAAAAAAAAAAAATGCAATGTTTCTATTTCAAAATTTTTTTACATGTTTGTTAATCGACAAGTGTCAAGCTATTATTGTTCTTCATGTAATGTTCAAGGAATTTACAAACTCAATCATACAATGTCACACACTAAAAATTTCACTTTTTTAGAGTTCATGGACCAATCAATACTTAATTTTTATTTTTTGGGTAAATACAATCTGTATTTTAACAATCAATTTCTTGGACCTGCATGGACCGACACTAGTTGAGATCAATTATCATTCCTGATATTAGTTTAAGCATCTTAATCAATGATTAAGGATGTTTAACGTCTAAAATTCTTTCCACTCTACATGTTGTTGGGGGTGTGGTTGGTCTTCTACTTTGACTGATATGAACCCCATACCAAACCTTGTACATTTGTTCCATCTTAAATGTAAATGTTCCCATTATTCAAATTATTTAATCAAGGTGTTCAACCTTTTTTTAAAAAAAAAACAAAAATTGATTAACCAATTAAGTGTAAGAGAAGTACTATAACTACAAAAAGATTATACAAAAATAAATCTACAAACTGATAAGACTTCATATGCTACGTTAGATCTACTTTATTATAAAAGTAAATTTACAATCTAATATACCATATCAAATAATATCAGTCTGTAAATTTATTTTTATAAATAAAATATTTATCTATATGTAAATATGAGTAATGTTACTTTTTGTGATGCACCATTTCAACTAATTTCTTTTATTAACAATTTAAATGACACAAACTTGAAATCTATCACATCACTAATTGTGATTAAAAAAAGCAAAAATTAAAATGAAAAAAAGTATTATTAGAAATATTGAGAATTATTTTTAATGATTAAATATTATTAATGGGGTGGGAGAGGTGGTCCACCTATGATGTTAACATTTTAAAGCAGTCAGATAATTGAAGTTGCAGACAGCTGTGCTTGAGCTATCCAACTTGCATTTACTACTGATTTATATTTTGAAAAAGAAGCCATCCATCCACTCTACAATGCACTAAAATGTTCAGATGAGAAACAAGACATGTGCTTCGGATCCATCATGATCATGATGTTCTGTTTGTTGCCTTTTCCAACTTGCTACCAAAACAATCAGAGCAAACAATATACTTGGATATGGACTGGGTGACAAATATTCTCTGCTCAGCTGCAGATTCATGTACCCCCATGCACCAATTCCGCAGACGCATGGGTTGGTGCCAAAAGCTTTTTATAACGATTGTCTTTGTCTTAACAGCCTCGGTGGCCGTGAATGGCTTCATAAATCTTTGGAGGTCGAAATTCCAACGGGTTTAACGTATCTACTCGGCGACAGCTAGCTGCAAGGGAGCGAAAAGACGACACACGTACACGTCCTTTGTAATAAAACCTTCTCTCTTTTTCATGCTAAAACACCGATTTTTCTGTTGTGAAAAGTAATGCCACTTTAGTTTTTCTTTTTGCGTTCTTCTTTCTGTATCTGCTCGGAGATTTTCTTGGTCTTTCTGACACGAAAATGGCGAAGGAAAGGAGGTGGGATTCGAAACTGTTATCACTCCAGAAACACAATCATGTCTTTGTGAAGTTTGCCATCTCGTTTCTCGTATTGGGTCTTGCTTTTCGCCTTTTATCCTCTGATTCTATCAGGATTGTTTCAAACATAGAGACACCCCCTCTTGCAGAGGAGAGAACAGGGTCCCCTGTTGTTTCTCTTCCCATTGAAGCGCCTGTTTCTTCTCCATTCCCTCAAAATGAAAGCTGCCCATCTGAGAATGGTAAGGAAGTCTTCCATCTTTTTAATATATATGTTTTTGTTTATGTTAAGATGTGCATGAATGATTAACTTAAAAATGGATCTTGAATCTTTTTATTTACTTCTTCCTGTTTTTACCATCTTTCTGTGAGGTGAAACTGATGCAATTCACATTGCAGTCCAGCCAGATCATTAAGCTCAACTACTCACTGGTTCTTCAGTTGTTGGGCACTAACAAACTTGTGTAGTTTATGCTAATTTATATCTGAAATCTATCTCCAAGAATGTATATGAAAGTGGTTTCTTGTTCGAGTTTAATTCCTTAATACTGTTGGATCTGCTGACTGTTGCCCACCATGATCTTCCATCATACATTAATTTCTATTGATTTTAATTTACGCAATATAGTTTCAGTAAAATGTGATATATTCAAGGGAGATTGGATAGCTGAGCAATCAGGCCCAGCTTACACCAATGAGAGCTGCCATGTGATTGAAGACCATCAAAATTGTATCAGGAATGGACGGCCAGATTCAGGTTATCTTTACTGGAGGTGGAATCCAAGGGACTGTGAATTACCAAGGTTCAATTCTCACAGATTTCTAGACCTTATGAGGGATAAATCTTGGGCGTTTATTGGTGATTCCATCTCTCGTAACCATGTGCAGTCTTTACTCTGTATCCTCTCTCAGGTACACTTTTAAGCTGAAGTTTATGTTTTGCTTATAAATATCAGATTTTGGCACACAACAACTGCTAAGCTATTGATATTGATATGTTCAAAATTATGAATATTATACATTTTAGGTACCACTCTTCTTATTTTTCAGTTCTTTTTCTGTGCTGGTAGATCATAAGGATACTGTCATAATCCAACTTCAACCATCAATGCTGATTTCATTTGTGGAGCACAGCTGTCCCTTTTATGTTAGACTACTGCTCTGAAGAGGTTGTGGTGTCTTGTCTTGGCTTGGCTAAGCAGGTTTACCTACCATGTGGAGTACTGGCTTTCTCTTGAAAGTCAATAATTAGTTGTGAGGGCATTACTGTTACTGTAATTGGTTTTTCGTCTGCACTTGTCATTAGCACTAATAGTGACCAGCACGATTCCGGTTATTTAAATCAAGTCCTCTAGAATAAGGGAACAGAAAGAAGCAAGGAAACCAACAACTTCTATAACTACTGACAGTGTTCTATGTTCTCATTTCTCCTTAATGCGGATCCATTTTCACCATCTTTCTGGAAACAATCTGGGTACTTCATAAAAAGGGTTTACACGACTGGGAGAAAATGCAAAGTGGGATAGGTCTCTCTTATCTGTATCATCGCGTTATGTTTGGATGTTGAGATGATTTCTGATGATCTATGAATAATAGTGAAAAAATAGTGAATAGTAGTGATCTGTTTGTAAAATAGTAGTGAGGTAGTTCTCTCTTATCTGTATCATCTTCGGGCTACGTTTGAATGTTAAGGTTATCTCAGATAATTTGTAAATAATAGTGAAAAATTAATGAAAAATAGTAGTAATGAACTGATTGCGAATAGTAGTGAAATAATCTCATATTACTTCACTTACCAAACATATTAGCGTTAAAGAAGTGTGGTAATTATAAAGTTACACTAGGACCTACTGCCAGTACCTGTCATGATTACTTAGTTTTGCTGTCTGAAGAAGTTTCCATCGATGTTTTGTTGGTTCTAGAGCCTCAGATACATATCCTCCTATCAGTTTTTAACAGTTTGGTCCTTCATATTATGCAACTAATCAATCTTCCATGATTATGTTCCACAGGTCGAAGAAGCTGTTGAGGTCTACCACGATGAGGAATACAGATCCAAAAGATGGCATTTTCCTGCTCACAACTTCACGCTTTCAGTAATATGGACTCCTTTCCTTGTTAAAGCAGCAATCTTCGAGGACATGAATGGCGTGTCTTCATCAGAAGTCCAGCTTTACCTTGACAAACTTGACGAAAAATGGACGGATCAATACAAGAACTTTGATTACGTGGTGATTGCCGGTGGAAAATGGTTTCTCAAAACAGCAATTTACAATGAGAACAACACCATCGCAGGCTGTCATTACTGCCCTGGAAAGAACTTAACGGAGCTAGGATTTGACTATGCATACCGCAAGGCACTTCAGCTGGTTCTCAACTTTGTAATGCATGATGAGTACCACAACCATAAGCCATTTGTCTTCTTCAGAACTACCACACCTGATCACTTTGAGAATGGAGAGTGGTTCAGCGGAGGGTACTGCAATCGAACAGTGCCATTCAAGGATGGCGAGATTGAGATAAGAGATGTCGACACCATAATGCGTGACATCGAGTTAGAAGAAGTTGAGAAGGCTGCAGGTGTAGGGTCTGAAAATGGGGTAATTTTGAAGCTATTAGATACAACCCGCCTTTCGGTACTGCGGCCGGACGGGCACCCGGGACCCTACAGGAAATTCCATCCTTTTGGGAAAGATAAGAATGCAAAAGTTCAGAATGATTGCTTACATTGGTGCTTGCCAGGGCCAATTGACTCTTGGAATGACTTGGTGATGGAATTGCTGGTTAATGGTGAAAAATATAGATGACTGCTTTCGTTGTCTTTGGGCTATCTGGGTTTCCGAGGTCCTTGGGATCTGGCTTCATCAATTTTGTATATTTGAGATGAGGCCCTGTTGCCATCTGCACATATACCCTCCATTGGGTTTATCTCCAGTTGTTCTCTTTGCATGCTGATTTATCTGTGAAGCTGCTAGGAAGGCATTGGCCAGACTGCATCCCGTTGGGAAGAGAACTTACAAAATGCGTTTGAGTTGGTCTCATTGTATTATAATATTAAATTTTGTTTCCCATAGGTTAATTATTACACTTGTATTTTTTTTGGTTAAGATCTAATATTTGACTAATATCAACCTACACAATACAAAGAACAATGCAGGTGCACAGCCAAAGAAAATTCACTCTGCCACGTCCACTTCTGCCATAGAAGATTCTGGAAATATTCCTTAGTTTGTTAGTAGTGGTCCACTGCTATAACCGTTTCTTTTTTTATTGCCTTTTCTTACTCTTGTACTGATGTCTATATAAAAGAGACGTACACATTGTAAACCGTTTCGATGAAATACATAGCATTATAGAAAGAGATCTTACAAAAGTAAATCTATAAACTAATATGGCTTTATATGATACGTTAGATCTATTTTACAATAAAAGTAACTCTACAATCTAATGTTCTACATCAAACCACGTCAATTTGTAGATTTACTTTTATGAGATCTTTTTGTGGTTAAAGTATTTCTCTTACAGAAAACATGGTCTTCCTTTTTCTTTTCATTCTGTTATGGTGTCAGAGCTGCTGACTAGTAGTCTCTTGATCCTTCTTCTCACCATGGCCACTAAACCAACCAACCTCAGCACACCTCCTCCCTCCCTTACGTCCTCATTTTCTCATATAGTCACCATTAAACTCAACCCAGAAAATTACATCATATGGGGAGTTTAGACCTCTGCATATTTGAGAGGCCAAGACCTGTTTTCCTATGTTGATGGTACTTTAACAGCTCCTTCTCCCACTCTCTTAGTTACACAAAATGCTTCTTCTTCCTCCACTACTCAATCCAATCCTTCTTACCTTTCATGGAGACGGACTGATCAGTTAATACTCAGCATCCTTTTTTCTTCCCTCACTAAGTCAGTCATTAGGCATGCTGCCTCTGCAACTACATCTCGTGAGCTTTGGCTAGCTCTTGAATCCATGTACAGCTCCCACTCAAAAGCTAAAGATTTCCAAATTCGGTTTCAACTTACCAACTTGTCTCGAGGTGACCCAATCCATCTCAGACTATTTTAGCAAAGTGCGTATGCTAGCTGACACTCTTTCAGCCACTGGAAATCTACTACCTGATAAAGAATTTGTGACTTATCTCTTGAATGGTCTTGGACCATCTACGAATCCTTTATCACCTCCATAACTACTTGAGCTGAGCCTGGTACCTCTCATGAATTATATAATCTACTCATGATTCAAGAAAGTCGAATGTCTCATCTCTCTTGTAGCAACAACACTTCCAATCTTTTTGAGCCATCTGCAAACTTGAGTACTGGACATCCATCTCGTGATCAAAGAGGAAGACCACCTTGTCAACAGAAGGAGAATATGCAAAAAATTCCTTGATTTCTCATTGAATATTTGTGGTATTTATACACAGAATAGGACAAGAATAAAGGAATAATACTGTTACAATAACTTGAGAGAATAATAACAGATTTGTCTACTGTGCTATTCTAGAAGGAATATCGTGTGTCTGTTGTAAATGGCGTGACCCACTACTCAACCTCTCTGGTACAGTTGACGAGTAGTGCATGCTCGTCTGCTGTTTGTTGAAATGCTCTAGTGTTAAGTCAGTTATGCTAATACGACTCTTCGAGTCCAAAGGGGTATCAACCACGTTGAGACTCGTTCGAAGATGATGAAAGTGATCTGCAACAACTGGTTTAGTAAACATGTCTGCTATTTGATCCTTGGAACTGCAGAAATTAACTTGTAAAGTTTTGGTAGCGACCCGATCTCTTACGAAGTGGAAATCGATGTCCATATGCTTGGTCTTGGCATGATATACTGGATTCACTGAGAGGTACGTGGCCCCTATGTTATCGCACCATAAGTTTGGAGCTTTGGACAAAGGTATGCCTAAGTCACGAAGGACAGTCTGCAACCATATGGTTTCTGCGGCAGAGGAGGCAAGGGACTTGTACTCTGCCTTAGTAGATGAGCGAGCCACAGTGCTCTGTTTTTTTGAACTCCACGAGATGAGGTGATGACCCAAGTAGATGCAATAGCCTCCAATGGATCGACGGTCATCGGGACAGCCTCCCCAATCCGCATCTGAATATGTATGAAGTTGAAAACTGGTTTGTGGTTTGAAGAGCAGACCAAAATTGATTGTAGCCTTGAGGTACCTTAGAATACGTTTGACAGCAGTCCAATGTGTGGTCTTTGGGTTGTGCATGAACTGGCATACCTTATTCACAGCAAAAGAAATTTCTGGCCGAGTGAAAGACAAGTATTGAAGCCTCCAACGATGCTTCTACATAGTGTGGGATCATCAAAGTTTGGTGAATCATGTTTGGACAGCTTTAGTGAGGTTGCCATAGGAGAGGAAATGGATTTTGCAAAAAGCATCTTGCTCCGAGTAAGTAGGGACTTGATGTACTTCCTCCGAGACAATAGTAAACCATTTGACAGATGATCAACCTCAAGACCCAGAAAGTAGGAGAGAGTGCCGAGATCCTTAACTGGAAAGGCACGACTTAAGTTTTGAATGAGAGTATCAATAGCAGACTGATGAGATGAAGTGAGCAATATGTCATCAACATAGACCAGAAAATAAAGTTGAACTTCATTGTGGTTGAATATGAAAAGAGAGGGATCTGCTTTAGAGGAACTGAAGCCATAGTCAAGCAACCAACTGCTTAGCTGAGCAAACCATGCTCTCGGGGCCAACTTGAGGCCATAGATGGCCTTGTGCAACTTACAAATGTAGTTTGGATGACCTGGATCCACAAATCCCTGAGGTTGCTGCATATATACTTCATCAGTTAAGGAACCATGTAGAAAAGCATTCTCTATATCAAGCTGTCTTAATGGCCAAGCACGAGTAACGGCAATAGATAGTATTAATCTGATTGTGGATGGCTTGACCACAGGACTGAAGGTCTCGTGATAGTCTAAACCGTGTTGCTGGTGAAATCCCTTAGCGACCAAACGTGCTTTTCTTCTGTCAAGCGAGCCATCAGCTTTGGTTTTAGTACGGAAGACCCATCGACAACCGAGTACATTAGCTGTGGGAGAAGGAGGAACTAAGGTCAAAGTATTGTTCTGCTATAGTGCCAAAAATTCCTGATGCATAGCAGCTCGCCAATCAGCAAATTTAGATGCAGTTGAGTAACTTGATGGATCATCAGGAACTGAAATAGTGGTAGTGAAACAGTAACGAGATGAGTCAGTGAAGGTTCTGGGTCTGGAAGAGTTGGTCTGGGTACGTGTGATGATGGGAGAACGTGGAGGTATGAGCACTGATGAAGATAGAGTGGGAGAGGAATTAGTTTCAGACGGAAGAGTGGGATGCGAGCTTGAAGATGATGTGGGCGTGGAAACATGAAGGGGAATGATTGGGCTTGGGCCTGGTCCAAGTATGGATGAAGGTAGAATTGGTAAGGGGACAATTTTAGAAACAGGGGAATGAGCAAGTGTAATGGGCTGAGGATTTGAAAAAGGAAAGGAAGCCTCATTAAAAACTACATCCCTAGAAATATATATACGATTTTTACTCACATCTAAGCACTTATAGCCTTTATGAAAATGACTATAACTAAGGAAAACACAAGAGGCAGACCGAAAATTGAGTTTGTGTGAGAGATAGGGTCTAAGATTAGGCCAACATTCACACCCAAACACTTTAAAAAATTTATAATCAGGCTCAGAGTGATGGACAAGAAAATGAGGAGATTTATTTTTGATGATTGGTGAGGGGAGAAGATTTATTAAGTAGACAGAAGTCTCAAAAGCATCTGCCCAAAATTTAAAGGGTAAAGAGGAATGAGCCAAAAGAGCAAATCCGGTTTCGACAATATGTCGATGTTTTCGCTCAACGAGTCCATTTTGTTGGTACGTGTGAGGATAAGAGAAACGATGTGTAATGCCAAATTTTTGACAAATGGAGGTGAGAGGCTTAAACTCTCCTCCACCATCAGTTTGAAGAGTAATTAATTTGGTATTGAATAATCTTTCAATATATGGTAAAAAAGTGGTGAATATATTGGCAACATCAGATTTGAGTTTGAGTGGAAAAAACCATGTATAATGTGTGAATTGGTCCACAAAAGAAAGATAGTATTTATAACCAAGTCTGGAAACGTAGGGAGCTGGGCCCAAACATCAGCACAAAGCAAATGTAAAGGCCTAGTTAAAGTGGACTGATTATTACAATAAGCCAGTTGATGGCTTTTAGCAAGTGGACATTCAGGATAATAAAAAACAGAATTATTTGAAGAAACTGGAAGACACTTGGAGTGCAAAACACGAGAGACAAGGTCCAAGGATGGATGCCCGAGCCTGCGATGCCACTGGGCCAAACTTGTACGTTCACCAAGATGGACAGATGGGCTGAAAGAGTTGAATGAGTGAGATGGAAAGACATAAAGCCCATTATGCGTGGGCCCAGTGAGGAGCACTTTCTTGGTCTTGTTGTCCTTCACAGAGAAATGAGAAGAGTGAAATTCAAAGTAGCACGAATTATCAATGCAAAATTGTAAAACAGAGACAAGATTCTTTGTGATAGTTGGAACATGAAGTAAATTGTGAAGAGTAAAAATGGAAGAATTAGCAGAGAAGCAAGAATCACCAAAATGTTGAATAGGAATTTCAGAACCATTGCCAACTCGTATAGAATCACTACCAGAATATTGTTCAGATGAAACATTCAAATTAGACAAGTCATTAGTAATATGGTGAGTAGCGGCTGAGTCTGGATACCAAGCAGAGTCAGTTACAGAATCAGAGGTAGTATAATGAGCAGAAAGAGACTTCGGTGCATCGTACTGATACGAATGATCAAACCTATAGTAACACTGCAGAGCAACGTGTCCTGACTTGTTGCAAACTTGGCATGTGGGTCTGTTTAGAGCAGGCGTCTGCTGTGAAGAGGAATTGGAAGAGAAATTGCGTCCTCCTCATCTGCCGTTGTTGAAGTACTGGTCCCTTACACGACCCTGGCGACCAGAACGAAAAGTGCCACGACCACGATGATCTCGAGAACCAGAGGTACTGAAATTTACAGAAGGCTCAACCGAGGAGATAACACTCCTAGTTTGGTGAGATAAACGACTCTCATGAATAAGCAAAAGTTGAAACAATTCATGGGAAGAGAGAGGATATGCCCGAGTTGTGATAGAAGTGATAAAAGGCTCATATGAGTTGCCTAAGCCATTTAAGAGATAGGTGACTACCTCTTTGTCAGGGAGAGAATTTCCAATGGCAGACAGTGAGTCCACTAGGGAACGTACCTTCCCAAAATAATCAGTGATGGATTGGTCTCCTTTTGAGAGATTTGTGAGCTAGAAGCGAACCTGAAACTCCTTTGCTTGAGAGTGGGATGTGCACATGGAGGCCAAGGACTTCCAAAGTTCGTGAGCTGTTGTGGCTGAGAGGACATGACCGAGAATAGATTCACTAAGAGAAGAGAAAAGAATGCTTAAAACGAGTTGGTCAGTCCGATTCCATGAGGAAAAGGTAGGATTAGCTTTTGGGATAGTATCTGAAGTAGTGGGTAGAAGAGCAGGGGGTGAGGGAAGAGACCCATCTACGTAGGAGTAGATATCTTGGCCGCGTAAACATGCAGAAATCTGTACCTTCCATAAAAGATAATTTTCGTTTCATAGTTTGGTAGTAACTATGTGAGAGGAGGACGAGAGGGTGGTAGTGGAAGTTGATGAAGCCATAGCTCAGAGAGACGATTAGTCAAATCGCTCTGATACCATGTCAACAGAAGGAGAATATGCGAAAACTTCCTTGATTTCTCATTGAATATTTGTGGTATTTATACACAGAATAGGACAAGAATAAAGGAATAATACTGTTACAATAACTTGAGAGAATAATAACAGATTTTTCTACTGTGCTATTCTAGAAGAAATATCGTGTGTCTGTTATAAATGGCATGACCCACTACTCAACCTCTCTGGTACAGTTGACGCGTAGTGCATGCTCGTCTGCTGTTTGTTGAAATGCTCCAGTGTTAAGTCAGTTATGCTAACACACCTTACTGAGGTGGTTGTTTTAATAAAGGACGAAGCAGGTTCTATAATCATCGAGGTCGTAGCTCAAACTCTTCCCACCCCACCTCTAATCCTTCATCTTATAACCAACAAAAGACCCACTTGTTAGGTTTGTAATAAACCTGGCCATATTGCACTGCAATGCCATTACCAATTCGACCATGCCTACCAGTTTGCACCTCCGAACTCCTTCTCTGCTCACTACCTCTCCCTCGTCCAAAGCAGACCCCACTTGGTATCCTGACTCTGCCGCAACCCACCACATTACGCATTACCTATCACAACTTAACCTCTCATCAGTACCTTACAGTGGGAATGACTAGATCCGTGTGAGCAACGGCAATGGGCTACCAATCAGTAACATCGATGACTCTTCTCTTCATTCCTCCTCTACTTCCTTTCAACTTTTTAATGTTCTTCATGCTCCTTCCATTACAAAAAACCTTGTTTTAGTTGCTAAATTTTGTTCTGATAATGCATGTTTCTTTGAATTCCGTTCCAACTATTTTTTGGTTAAGGACAAATTGACGAGGATGCTCCTCACTAGCAGACCTCTACGTGATGGCTTCTACTAGTTTCCTTCACCTTCGTCCTCATCCAATCCTTCTGCCACAATACAATCGGTGAACGAGTTCCTCTTCCTCAATGGCACAAGCGTTTGGGTCACCCCTCTCTTGATTTGGTGTCTCAGATTGTGAATAGAAGTTGTTTGCCTTTTGTTCACAGTGACTCTCCTTTAACTTGTCCCAACTGCCCACTAGCTAAATCTCACTAACTTTCCTTTCCAAAAGGCTCCACTAGGTCTGTAAAGCCTTTAGAAAAACTTTGGGCTGACCTATGGGGCCCGGCCCCTTTTATTTCAAGAAATGGATTTCGTTATTATCTTTTCATAGTGGACCATTTTACTAGATTTACATGATTTTTTTCCTCTTAAATATAAGTCTGATGTATTAGCAATTTTTACTTCCTTCATTACCTTTGTCGAACGATTTTTCAATACCAAAGTTATTTTCATACAAACAGATGCGGATGGTGAATTTCGATCTTTAACAAATCTATATCAACAACTAGGTATTACTCATCATTTCTTTTGTCCTCACACCCATCAACAAAATGTGGTTGTTGAGCACAAATACCGTCACATTGTTGAAACCGGACTTACTCTCCTTGCCCAAGCATCACTCCCTTTCCTCTTGGGATGATGCTTTTGAAATGGCAACATATCTCATTAATTTACTTCCCACACTGATTCTGAAAAATAAATCTCCATATTTTTTGGGGTTGTTGAGCGCAAATACCGTCACATTGTTGAAATCGGACTTACTCTCCTTGCCCAATCATCACTCCCTTTCTCCTTTTGGGATGATACTTTTGAAATGGCAACATATTTCATTAATTTACTTCCCACACCGATTATGAAAAATAAATCTCCATATTTTTTTGTTTATCATAAATCCCTTGATTATAAATTTCTCAAAGTCTTTGGGTGTCAATGTTGGTTAACTAAGACTTTATAATCGTCATAAAATGAATTTTTGGTCTACTCCTTGCATTTTTCTAGGGTATAGTTCATCCCATAAAAGGTACAAGTGCCTAGATCTCACTCACAAACGCATGTATATCTCACGTGATATTCTTTTTGTTGAACATATCTTCCCTTTCCAAATCAATTCTTCTACTCCCACTCAGCCCAGCCCACCCTGAAAAGCCCTGTACCTGGATGGGTCGGTGAATTACTACCTGTCACTTATAAACATGTCTCCCAATACATCTAAGATCTCCAAAGATTTCATAAACAATAAACAATTTCATATTTTCCAAATAAAAACATTATAAACTCTACAAAGTCATCACTGCAATAATAATAATAAACCAAAGGGTCCACAATCTCTCAGTAGTCACAACATAATAAACTGAAAAATCCTTAAGTCCTACTAAACCAAATACATAATTAAATCTAAAAGACATCAGACATCTTTCTTTTAACAATAGTACCATAGGGTACTCGACACCCTTTCCTCAGCTTAGTCATGCTCACATTTTCTATTCCTGATCTTTAGTTGGATCCTCCACATCATCTGAAAATATTATGAAGATAAGAGGTGGGTTCAACAACTTAGTAAGTAGAGGACATATACTAGCGTGCAAACATGAACATTTACAAAATACAGTATACAGAACAAAATATTTTCCGGAGTTATCATGCAGAACAAAACATGTTTTCAAATGTAACAGAACGATGATTTTAAGACACATAAAACCCTGAGTACTTTGGTATAACATAACTTGAACATCATCATCACATCAAAACAGTGCATCTCACAGAGCAGAGACCATGTTTCACCCCGTGATAAGGTTGTGCTATTCCCAGTGGCCAAAACAAGTAGAGATAGAGGTGAATCTTTCCCTTATTACTCTCAAAGCCCCGAGTGTGTACACAGGAAAGACCTCATAAAAACCATTTTGTTTTCAAAGTGGGTGCACTCAGAGACAGATAAATTGTTACCAACCCAAACAGAGCAGAGCAAAGACAAAGTCAGATACAAAATCAGTACACCATGCTAAAGGTTTTTAGATGCCATATCAAAACAAAACAGAGTACCAAAACATATTTAGATCATTCTCACATACTAAAAATAAAAGTCGGAGCATTTTTCTGAATCAATGCACAATTTTTTCAGATTTTCAATATCGCTATTTTTCATATTTTAGAGATAGCATGACAAAATGTAGCTCACATCTACACAATACATGTAAGAAACATTTTCTTACAGATTTCATGCGTAATGCAAATAAAAGACCGATGTTGTTTTTACCAAGTTCTCCTTTCATAACAAAACATGCATAATTTTCAGAAAAATCAATCTCAGTCTAAACCATTCGTGTAAAGCCTAGTATAGGAACTCTGCTTACTTCACTCCTACAGTGTATTATCTATGCCTTGAATACGACCTCTATTAGTCTTGCCACCTATTCATAAAAAATAATATACACTAAGTGTTGATGACCAACAACACAACTTTGATCTAATAATTAAAACCCATAATTCCAAACCATATTTCAACAAATTAGCTCAACTCAAACAACCATATAATAATCTGGACAACCCACACTTCAGCCCAAAATACCATATATCAATTTCAATATTGACCTATAGACCTACCAAAGCCAAAGCCAACGTCGAACTCAAATAATCAATATATCAACCCCACTTTAGTGGCCCCTAACTCCAAGCAACCACCAACAACTCAACCAAAACAACAATAATATACTTCCAAAAAATTTAACTTCCACTCCAACGGTCGTATAAAACTCGAATAGTACAAAATCAGCCACTACTCAACCCCGAGTATCCATTAAACTCACTGCACGACCAACCCAATTAATCCAAACTCAAGACCATTCCAACGCAAGGTGTTTGCTTACACAAAAATGCCCAAAAACCCAAAAACTATACATTTTGAAATCATATCCCAAAAGTCTAATTGGAGTGAAATAAAGTAACTTGAAGTGAATGTGTGTGTGTGTGTGAGATATAGAGAATGAGAATGGCCTACCGGCGAATGATAGTGTCTCTAGTGATGGGCTTCGACAATTACAAAACTTCAGGGAACCACGAAAACATAGCACTCTGGTTTGATTCAGCCACTGAATTGAAAATCTCCCACAATCAAAGCACCAAAAATCACAAAGAAAAATTTGCAAGTGATGAGAAAGAGAGGATCGGCATTGAGGGGTTGTGAGGGTGGAAGCAAATAAGATGGTGAGGGATATGATGCTTACTCTGGCTCGATTCGACAACTAAATATGAAAATCTACCCAAACTGCCACACCAAAAATTCACCAGAAAAATCAAAGGGCTTGAGGGAGGGAGAAAGAACAAGTCTGCAACAAGCCCTGTGCGTGGAGATAAAAGGCTCAACTGATGAGGCTTGAGTCAATCTGAAAGTATGGGAGGGAGAAAATGGGATTCGGTGGGAAGGATATTTCTGAAAGGTGAAAACTGGAAGGAGAAAAGAAGAAAAAAAATAAAAGAAAGAAAGCTAACTAGTAAACGGCACCGTGTGACTACTTGGGTTGTACGTGGGTCTAGGCTTCACATCCTCCCCCCTTATAAAAATTTTGTCCTCGAAATTTGTTACAAGTTATCAAAAATCCCCATCAAATAGTCATGGGTGCTTATCTCCATCTCTTCCTCCAATTCTCAAGAAGCTTCGTTAATAGCATGATTATTCCACAACATTTTAACCAAAGAGATAGTTCGAGACTATAGAACTTGTTCTTTCTTGTCCAAAATCCATATTGGTTCCTCGGTGTAGGTCATATTCTCTTGAATTTGAAGTGGTTCATGATCTGTAATGTGGGTGGGGTCATGGATGTACTTCCTTAACATAGACTAGGGGTGGCAATATGTGACACAACATTTTAACCCAATACGAATACAACACGATAAAAGCGGGTTAGGGTTGAGTGTTAATGGGTTTGGGTCAAAACGGGTTGACTCGTTAAGACACGATTGCTTAATAAGTCACTAACGGGTCAACCCGTTATGACCCGTTAAAAAATTTTAAATTACCCTTATACCCTTACGACCTAAAACTAAAAAAAAGTAAAAAACCCTAACTCTAATCTAAGATTCTAACCAGCCCCCCCTCCCCCCCGTTTCACACTCTGTGTTTCTTCTTCAGAAAGTCATTGCAACCACGCCGCCTCGCCAGGCTCCACTCCTCTTCTTGGTGACGCCGCGTCGCCGCCACCCTAAAGTTTTCTTCAGTCTTCACAGTGACGTCGCCCCTCTCCAGTTTCACGGTGACGTCGAGTCGCCCATGCAGACTTAAAGTCACAGATTCTCACTGCTCGCCGCCCGCGCCCTGTCACCCACGCCGCCGCCCACTATAAGAAGATTAGCTTGATTTTCGTTTCTATATTTGCTGTGTTGTACTCAGCGAATACTCGGTGTACTATCCATAATATGTCTACTGAAAACCTAGTTTTGTGTACTGTTAATCCGGGTCGTTATTATATATTTGCATTTAAATTGCAGTAGAGGGGCTAAAAGGTCGAAAAAAAAGAAATTGAAAAAAAAACTTTTTTGAGTTATAAATCTGTAGGAATCTAGGATGAACATAGAAACATTTACACTAGTAAGAATACCGATTTACCATTTGGAGAGCTATTTTTTCTCCTCCATCTGGACAGTTTGCAGAGAGTGGCTAGAGGTAAGAGTAATAAGCAGAAGTAGATAGAAGTGTGCTTAGATCCATGAAAAAACAATATCCGTTTGGAAAATAGGTGAGCAGAAGAATGCCAATGGAAAGATAATATAATTTAAAATGTAATGACAGGCTGCTATTGCACCAAAATTACAGAGACAGAGCACTTAAGAAAGTTAAGTATGAAGCCAACATTATTCTTAAAACACAATATTCATTATCCTAAAAACTACATGTTTGCAAATTTGGAGAAAAAGTGGTGATTTACGTTTTGCGTTTCTATCTGTGAGACTCGTGGGGACCATTGATAAGAAGTTTGATGATTTTCTTTCCTTTTTTGGATAGATGGAAAAGTATTTTGTGTAAAAATGTGTTGTGTTGAAAGTTGAAGGAAAATGAAACTTTTTTTATTGAGAACATGATCTAAAACTCTTACCTGTAAACCATCCTCATTCAGCTTTTTAATTGCAACCACAATTGGATCGCCCTTTCGTTCTGCAAGCTTGATTGAACGTGCTAATGCTTAAATTTTAATACATTTTGATTAAGCTTTACACTAGAAGAAGAAGAAGAAGAAGAAAAAAAAAAAAAAAGAGATTCAAATGATATTGATCTTGCTTTCATCATTTCTATTATCTACTATAAATTGTAATGCTTAAATTTTAATTTTAATACATTTTGGTTAAGCTTTACACTAATTATGACCATTTTGATGGACTAGTGTCATTGTCGTACTCTTATATATAATGTCCTACTCTTACATTTGTTCTTGTTGTTTGTTGTCAGATGAGTTCGACAGTAAGTGAAAATGACGATTTGATTGATTTGGACTCGTTTGACTCATAAAGTTTTCAAAATGAGGAAGTTAAAGCAAAAAGAAGAAAACAGTAAAACGTGTGGGCTTTTTTTGAAATGGTTCCTGATTCTGAGATCAATGATGGCAAGCCACGAGCCAAGTGCAAGATGTGTGGAGTTACTTACATGGCAACAAGCAAATATGGAACTGGAAATATGAAGATTCACATTGACACATGCCCTAGGAAAAGTTCATGAGATATTGGTGAGATGATGTTATCACAAAATAGTGGAAATATTTCGGTAAGCGCTCCTAAATTTGATACTGAACAATATAGAGAAATTTTGGTAGCTGCCATTGTGAAGCATGAATAGCCTTTTCGATTTGTTGAATATTTGGGGGTGAGATCTTTACTACAATATTTGTGTCCATATGTTCTAATTATTTCTAGGAATACTGCCAAGGCTGATTTGGTTAAGATGTATCATCGAGAAAAAAAAAAGATTAAATGCACATTAAATGATTCCTTGGTAGAATTATCTAACATCTTACTTGTGGACTTCTATAACCACTGATGGTTATATGTGCATTACAGCACATTTTCTGGATAAGAATTAGGTTCTGCAAAAAAGGGTTTTGAACTTTTCTTTTATGCCACCACCACATAATGACATATCTTTATCTGAAAAAATTTATAATTTGCTATATGAGTGGAGAATTCAAACACAAAATTTTTACATTGACTTTAGACAATGCTTCTTCTAATGATGTTTCAGTAGATTTGTTAAGAACTCAATTGACCATTAAGATAGCTCTTCTTTGTGATGGTGTTCTTTCATTTTCGTTGTTGTGCTCATATTCTAAATTTGGTAGTACAAGATGGGTTAAAAGAGATTGATATTGCTATCCAAAAAGTTCGTGAAAGTATCAAATATGTCAAAGGATCACAAATAAGGAAAGTAAAATTTAAAAATTCAACAAATCAAATGTCTTTGGATAGCAAGAAAGGGTTGAGACAGGATGTCCCAACTAGATGTAATTCTACTTTTCTTATGCTTGAGAGTGCTCTTTTCTATCGTTGTGCTTTTACTCATTTGGAGTTGACTGATTCTAATTTTAAGCATTGTCCATCAATATCTGAGTGAGAAAGAGTACAGATGATTAACGATTTATTGAGAGTTTTTTATGGAGCCACTTGTAATTTTTTTGGGATGAAATACCCTATAACCAATCTCTACTTTCCATCAGTGTTTTCGATTTATTTTACATTAAAGCGGCACTCTGAGGGTCAAGATGACTACATGAAGAGAATGTGTTGTAAAATGCTTGCTAAGTTTGAGAAATATTGGTCCGAGTTCAATGTATTGTTGGCTATAGCAGTTATATTGGATCCTCGATACAAACTTCATTTTGTTGATTTTTCTTATACAAAACTTTATAGAGAATGCTCCATAGAGTATATGAATGTTCGGAGCAAAATGTCATCTCTTTTCATGGAATATGGTTCTTCTAGTGCTCCCACAATGACATGTTCTACCACGACTTCTGATAGCATTGTTAGTAGAGAGGAAAGTCAGTCTTCATATGATAATTTTTAATTGGAGGTAATATCAAATAATATATTTTGTTTAATGATTTATATTATATTGTGGTTTCATATTGGCTTGAAATATTTTTATTTATTTTTTGTGCACGTGAATTTGACGCATTTAGACCTGATGAACTTTCTGCCCATATGAAAAAAAGTCAATTGGATCTTTACTTGGATGAACCTATGGCAGATAGAAATGCAAAGATTGATATTTTTTTCTTTTGGAAAGGAAATGAATTTCGTTATCATGATCTTGCTTATATGGCTCGTGACATTTTGAATGTTCCAGTTTCTACAGTTGCATCTGAATCTACTTTTAGTGTTGGTGGGTGGGTGTATCATTGATCAATTTAGGAGTGCACTAAAAACATATATTGTTGAAGCATTAGTCTGCACTAGAGACTGGTTATATGGCGAGGAGCAAGATAATATTATTTTTATTTTATTGAATAAATGACTGTAATTTTTCAATAATATAAAACTTTACTGATGTCTTTTTTTTAATAGAAACACAAGAAGAAGTTAAATTGGACGAGTTAACCGAAGATGTAATGGAGTTGGAGAACAACAAGGGTAAGGACTTGAAGGACGCTCCACCTCATTCTTTAAGTTCTAAATTTGTTTAGACTTGTATTTTTATTATATGAGATTGTAACATTAATATATTTACTATGTGTTTTGTTTATTATATTTGGGATATAATTTTAATATATTATTACAATGTGTGGATTCTATTTGTTTGGATTGTAATTTTAGACTTGTGGTTAATTTTTTTATAGATATTATTTATATTTAAATATTTATAATCAAGTTAAATGGGTCGTGTCGTGTCTGTTCAACCCATTAACCTAAACGGGTTGGAACGGATCGGGTCGGATCGTGTCGTATCAATTTATTTCTTAATGTGTCATAACGGGTCGTGTCGTGCCAACCCGTTATCTTACCTTGTTGTGTTCGTGTTTGGGATTTTGACATGAAACCTTTAACGGGTTGTGCTCGTGTTGACCCATTAACTGTAATGTACATATTCTGACACGACATGAACACGAACAGTTAACACGATTTGACACCCCTAACATAGATACATGAAACACGTTGTGCACTCCCGAGAGTGCCAATGGTAATGCCACCTTGTAAGCCACTGGTACAATCTGATCAAGAATCTCAAATTGTCTAATATATATTGGGTTCAACTTACCAGTCTTTCCAAATCTCATAACTCATTTCATCGGTGCTATCCTCAAAATACTTTATCTCCAACCTCAAATTCTAACTGGCGGCGACGTTTATCTACATAACTCTTTTGTCGGCTCTGAGCTGCTTTCATTCTAGCCCGGATGATATCTCTCTTCTCTATGGTCTGCTGAATAATCTCTAGCCCCAAAAGTTTCCTTTCACCTACTTCATCCCAATATAATGGAGATCTACACTTTCTGCCGTACAAAACCTCATAGGGTGCCATTCCAATGCTAGCCTGGAAACTATTATTATAAGCAAACTCGACCAATGGTAAATGTAGCATCCAAGTTCCCTTAAAATCCATCACACATGCCTTCAACATGTCTTCTAAGATCTAAATAGTCATTTCTGACTGCCCATCTGTCCGAGGGTGAAAGGCAGTACTGAAACTTAACTTAGTACCCATTGCCTCTTGTAAGCTTTGCCAGAACTTGGAAGTGAAATGAGGGTCTCTATCCGACACAATGGATACCGGTACCCCATACAACCTCATTATCTCTCGAACATATAGCTCAACTAGTTTCTCCAGTTTATAAGAAACTTTAATGGGCACAAAACGAGCAGTCTTCGTTAAGCGATCCACGATCACTCATATAGCATCTTGTCTGCTCAATGTCCTTGATAGGCCTATCACAAAGTCCATGGAGATATGCTCTCACATCCACTCTGGAATTTGGAGTGGTTGTAACAATCCTGCTGGTCTCTGATGCTCTGCCTTCACCTGTTGGCAAGTTAGGCACTGTTCCACAAATTTAGCAATTTCTCTTTTCATACCATTCCACCATAAAGACTGTTTCAAGTCCTGATACATCTTGGTACTCCCCAGGTGGACTATGTACAGAGAACGGTGTGCTTCTTTGAACTCTAAACCTCAAAACTCCATCATCAAAAATGCTAAAGTCATAATTGTCCCCATTCCCAACTCCTTCCATTAGCTTCACCAACCCTGAATCCACTTTTTGAGCAGCTTTGATTCTATCTATTAAGGCTGGTTGAACTATCAAATTGGCCATGAAAGTACTTGTATCACTAGTGATGATCTCAATACCAACTCTTTCTAAGTTCATTAACAACCTATGTTGAGTGGTAAGGGTTGCAATTGCCGGTCCCATTGACTTCCTACTTAAGGCGTCGGCTACAACATTAGCTTTGCATGGGTGACAAGTGATGGTGTAATCCTAATCCTTGATCAACTCAAGCCATCTCCTCTGCCTCAGATTTAATTCCTTCTGGGTAAAGAAATATTTCAAACTCTTGTTATCCGAATAGATTTTGCACTTTTCCCCATACAAATATTGTCTCCAAATCTTAAGTGCAAAAATGACTGTCGTGAGTACCAGATCACGCGTGGGATAATTTTGCTCATAAAATTTCAGTTGGCATGAGACGTATGCTATAACCTTCTCATGTTGTATCAATACAAACCTGAAACCAAGCCTT
Source organism: Juglans microcarpa x Juglans regia (assembly GCF_004785595.1). Lineage (NCBI taxonomy): Eukaryota > Viridiplantae > Streptophyta > Magnoliopsida > Fagales > Juglandaceae > Juglans > Juglans microcarpa x Juglans regia. The sequence continues at coordinate 6,086,150 of NC_054595.1, forward strand.
GATGCATTGTTGTAAACTACAAATCCTCCTCAAGCAGTGGGCACTGTTAACACCGAAGCTGTCACTAATCTCTGTTTCAACTCTTGAAAACTTTCTTGACACCTTGTTGTTCATTCAAACTTATTATTATTTCTGGTGAGTGCAGTGAGAGGAACTACTATCTTGGAGAAACCATAAATGAATCGACGGTAATAACCTGCCAAACCCAAAAAATTTCTAACCTCATGAAATTCTTCGATGCTGACCAATTAACTACTACTTCAACTTTTTCCGAGTCCACTGAAATGCCATCTTTCGAAGCTACATGCCCTAGAAATGCGATTGAATCTAGCCAAAATTTACACTTCTTCAATTTAACAAACAACTTTTTATCTCTGAGTGTCCCAAGTATCAGCTTGAAATGTTCTTCATGCTCAGTCTTGCTTTTGAAGTATATTAGTATATCATCAATCAAAACAACCACAAACTTATCAAAAAATTCACGGAACACCCTGTTCATCAAATCCATGAATACTATTGGGGCGTTAGTCAGGTCAAAAGGCATGACCAAAAACTCATAATGGCCATAACGGGTCCTGAAAGCCGTTTTAGCCACGTCTTCTGCCCTAATCTTCAATTGATGGATTAGGTTCCCTGTAATCAATACACATTCTCATCAATCCATCCTTATTTTCCACCAAAAAAAAAAAAAAAAAACTGGAGCTCCTCAAGGTGATACACAGGGCCTGATGAAACCTTTGTCCAACAAATCTTGCAACTGCTCCTCGAGTTCCACTAATTCAGACGGTGCCATCCGGTAAGGTGCTTTTAAAAGGGGTGCCATGCCTGGGATTAATTCAATAGCAAAATCTACCTCTCGCTCGGATGGCAGTCCAGATAAATCTTCTAGGAAATCCTTTGGATATTCACTTGCAACAGTTATCTGCTCTAACTTCAACTCCTTTTTTGGTGCTTCTACCACGTAGGCTAAGAACCCCTGACAACCATCACATAACAATTTTCCAACCTGAATGACAGATATGATGGGTGCATGCAACCTCACTTTCGATCCTATAAACCAAAATTCACTTTCTTTTGGGGGTTTAAATACCACTTCTTTTTTAGAACAATCAATATTGGCATGGTAGGAAGCCAACCAATCCATATCCAAAATCACATCAAACCCGATCATGTGAAATACTATTAAATATGCTGGCTTTAGCCTTCCCTCAATAGATAAAGGACACCTCGGTAGAATCTCATCATAGACTATCAAATTTTCTGTTGGGGTTGCGACCACTAACTTGTGCTTCAACTTTTCGGTTTCTAAAGTGCAAAATCTAGAGTAAGCCATGGAAACAAATGAATGTGTCACTCCCGAGTCAAATAACACAATAACATTATTAGAAAATAAAGAAAGAGTACCTGTGATCACGTTCAACATTATCCATGAACTAAAATATCCAAAGTCTTAACCATAACCAACAAATAAAATAAAACTTAAAATAAAACAAAGAAGTCATACCAGTGATCACATCATTCCTATCCTTAGCCTCTCCAGGTGTCAGTGCAAAAACCCATGCAGGCGCAGTAGGATGTTGGTTGCTACCTCATGCTATAACTTCGTTTCGCTGAGGTGATAGTATGGTCGCCTTGTTGCTATCCATTTGCAATGGGCAGTCCCTGATGTAGTGTCCTAGTTTGCCGCAAAGGAAACATAATCCTGTCCATTTTCTGCACTCCTCGGAGTGTACTTGATTGCATGTCCTACACGGATAGAGTTGTTGATTACCCTGAACTGGCCTCTTACCCAAACTACTCCCTTCGTTTCTCTTTTTTCACGGTCCTTGGTCCATGCCAGAATGGTACCCAGATGGAGTAGTCCTCTTCCTCTACTCATGCAGTGCATCGCTTCTTTGAAGGCTTCGTTCAAAAACTATGGCCTTATTCACCAACTCTAAAAAGTTTCGAATCTGAAAGCCTACCACTCGTTCATAAAATTTTTCATTTAGCCCTTTTTTGAAGTTATGTGCTTTCTTTTCCTCATCAGGAATCAGGTACGCAACAAAATATGACAACTCAGTAAATCTGGCTGCATATTGGTCTACATTCATAGCTCCCTGCACCAAAGTGGCGAATTCCATATTCTTGTTGTCTCGAACCAAGCTTAGGAAGAAATGCTCAAGAAAAATCTGCTTGAAATGCAACCAACTGACTATGCTTCTCTGATAGTTCTTTCAGAAATCCACCATCTTTTTGCCTCTCCGATCAAGTTGAATGTGGCGTATGCCACCTTCTGTTCATCTGTGCAAGTTAGGACCCGCAATATCTCCTCAATATCCTGACTCAATCCTCTGTCAGGGTTGGTTCGCCTCTCCCATCAAATGAAGGGGGTGCATCCGGTTGAATTGTTCTACGATACAACCTCTTTCATTATAGTTGCATTGGCGACCTAGGGGATTCTGCACGAGATCATCTATTAATTGATACGCTGCTGCTTGTAGTACTTTGGAAGCACTCGGACTTGCTTCTCTTTTGTTCTCGGTTGCGTTCAGATCCGACATACTTCGTTCTCGAAGACGAGGTGTCATCCTGAAAAAAACTTGGATCTTTAATAATCATTTCAAAAAATATAGAGTTCATAGAAACATAAATAATTAGTGGTACCTGTAAAACAACACATATATATAAAATACTTTAAAGTTATAAAGGTACCTATAATAAAGAGAAAAGAAGTACGCGCAACAGTAATAATGATCAATCTCCAAAGTCTAAAACTTTAACCCCATCAAATCTATATAAAAATCTTCGGAATAAAAAGAAAAACCTGAAACAACATGAATTCAGCTCATAAACACGTAAAATCCTACACATCAAAATCATTCCTAAAGTCTGCAAATTCTAAAACCTCCAATACCAACAATTTTCTACCTTATAGTCCACTCCACTATCATATCAAATCAAAAATTGATTTCTCTTAAAGTCTTATCTATAATCCAAAATCTCACATACTATAGTCTGCAGAACTTCAAACCTGACTCTGATCCCAATTGTAACGCCCCGTACCCGGATGAGTCGATGAATTACTACCTGTCACTTATAGACATGTCTCCCAACACATCTAAGATCACCAAAGATTTCATAAACAGTAAACAATCTCATATTTTTCAAATAAACACATTACAAACTCCACAAAGTCATCACTGCAATAATAATAATAAACCAAGGGGTCCACAATCTCCCAGTAGTCACAACATAATAAACTGAAAAATCCTTAAGTCCTACTAAACCAAATACATAATTAAATCTAAATGACATCAGAAATCCTTCCTTTAATAGTAGTACCCTAGGGTACTCGACACCCTCTCCTCAGCTTAGCCATGCTCACGTTTTCTATTCCTGGTCTTTAGTTAGACCCTCCACATCATCTGAAAATATTATGAAGATAAGGGGTGAGTTCAACAACTTAGTAAGCAGATGACATATACTAGCCTGCAAACATGAACATTTACAAAGTACAGTATGCAGAACAAAATATTTTCCAGTTATGATGCAGAACAAAACATGTTTTCAAATATAACAGAGCGATGACTTTAAGACACATAAAACCCAGAATACTTTGACAGACCAAAACCTGAACATCATCATCACATCAAAATAGAGCATCTCACAGAGCAGATACTATGTTTCACCCCTGTGGTAGGGTTGTGCTATTCCTATTGGCCAAACTGGGCAGAGACAGAGGTGAATCTTTCCCTTATTTCTCACAGAACCCCGAGTGTGCACACAAGAAAGATTACATAAAAACTACTTTGTTTCCAAAGTGGGTGCACTCAAAGACAAAAAGGTTGGTACCAATCCAAACAGAGCAGAACGGAGCATAATAGAGCAGAGCAGAGCATAATAGAGCAGAGCAGAGTAAAGACAAATTCAAATACAAAATCATTACACCATGCCAAAGGTTTTTAGATGTCATATCAAAACAAAACAGAGTACCAAAACATATTCAGATCATTCTTACATATTGAAAACAGAAGTCGGAGCATATTTCTAAATCAATGCACAATTTTTCAGATTTTCAATATCGCTCTTTTCCAAATTTCAGAGACATCATGAAAAAATATAGCTCATGTCTACACAATGGGTGTCAGAAAAATTTTCTTTTTTTCATACAGATTTCATGAGTAATGCAAATAAACGATCGATGTTGTTTTTACCAAGTTCTCATTTTATAACAAAACAAGCATAATTTTTAGAAAAATTCACCTCAGTCTAAACTATACGTGTAAAGCCTAGCATAGGAACCCTGATTACCTGACTCCTGCAGTATATTATCTATGCCTTGAATTTGACTTCTATTAGTCTCGTCACCTATTCATAAAAAATAATATATACTAAGTGTTAATGACCAACAACATAACTTCGATCTAAATAATTAAAATCGATAATTCCAAACCATATTTCAACAAATTAACTCAACTTAAACAACTATATAATAATCAAGATAGCCCACAATTCAACCCAAAATACTATATACCAATTTCAATATTGACCTATACACCCACCAAAGCCAACGTCAAACTCAAATAATCAATATATCAACCCCACTTCAATGGCCCTTAACTCCAAGCAACCACGAAAAACTCAACCAAAACAACAATAATATACCTCCAAATAATTTAACCTGGTCGTATAAAACACGAATAGTACAAAATCTACCATTACTCAACCTTGAGTATCCATTTAATTCACTGCACGACCAACCCAATTAATCCAAACTTAAGATCATTCCAACACAAGGTGTTTGCTTACACAAAAATGCCCAAAAACCCACGGACTACACATTTTGAAATCATATCCCAAAAGTTTCATTGGAGTGAAATAAAAGAACCTGAAGTGAATGTGTGTATGCACGTGAGAAACAGAGAATGAGAATGGCCTACCGACAAATGATAGTGTCTCTAGTGATGGGCTTTGACGGTTAAAAAACTTCATAGACCCACGAAAACTCAGCACTCTAGTTTGTTTGAGCCACTAAACTGAAAATCTCCCACAATCGCAGTAACAAAAATCACAAAGAAAAATCTGCAAGTGATGAGAAAGAAAGGGTCGGCTGTGAGGGGCTGTGATGGTCAAAGAAAATAAGATGGAGAGGGAGATGAGCTTACTCTGGCTCGATTTGGCAACTAAATCTGAAAATCTACCCAAATCCCAACACCAAAAATTCACCAAAAAAATCAAAGGGTGTGAGAGTGGGAGAGAGAACAAGTCTGCAGCAAGACCTGTGCGTGAAGAGAAAAGACTCAACTAATGAGGCTTGAGTCAAACTAAAAGTATGGGAGGGAGAAAATGAGATTTGGTGGGGGAGGATATTTCAAAAAGGTGAAAACTGAAAGAAGAGAGGCGTGGGTAACCATCGGGAGAAAAGAAGGAAAACAAAAATCAAAGAAAGAAAGCTTTCCAATAAATGGCACCGTGTGACTGCTTGGGTTCTACATGGGCCTGGGTTTCACAGACCCATTCCATCAACTGCCTCTCTTCCATGTTTCCCGCACTCAATTCTTGGCTCAATACCCTCCATTTCTCATTCTTCTGATTTTTCTCCTGATTCCTTACGTTTGATTTCCATTGGGCCATTAACTTCTCCTGGCCAAACCCATCAACCTCCACCAAGTCCAATAGTTGTGTCTTCCTCACCTTATTCCTTTTTGAATCAAGCTAATTCCAGAACCTCTTCCACCTCTGCTTCTAACTTTCTCACTGAACCACCCTTAATCCCTCCACTTCTCAAATGATTACCAGATCTCACACTAATTCCTCTCAACCCAGAGTGTATACTAATGGTATATTTCTGTATCCACAACATCGCTGCCTCGAAATCTCAATTTGATGGTTAATCCCTCATGACCACTATAGCCATGCCTAATGAACCATCTTCCTTCACACTTGCCTCGAAATCTCCTGAATGGTGTTTTGCAATGACTAGGGAATTTGATGCTCTTGTTAAAACCCACACCTTGACACTTGTCCCTTCTTTCTCTGCTTCTAATCTCGTTGGTTGTACGTGGGTCTTCAAGACCAAGTTGCATGCAGATGGCTCAATTGAGCGATGGAAGGCATGGCTCATTGCGAAGGGCTTTTGTCAACAACACGGAGTGGATTATACTGAGACTTTTAGTCCAGTTGTGAAGCCATCTACCATCAAATTAGTTTTATCCATTGCAATTTCTCGGAGATAGACTCTTCGGCAAATTGACCCTCAACGTCTTTATTTTGTTTGCAAACTTAACAAGGCGATTTAAGGCCTCAAGTAGGCCTCTCGTGCGTGGTTTGCACAGTTGAGCTCATGGTTGATCAACTATGGTTTTTCAGCTTCCAAGGGAGATCCATCTCTGTTTGTTCTTCATTAAACTGATTTATGCATCTTCATCCTTCTTTATGTAAATGACATGGTAATTACTTCCTCCTCCTCCTCTGCTGTGGAATCTCTTATAACTGATCTTGGTCATGCCTTTCCAGTCACTAATTTAGGGTGCTTGTCATATTTCCTAGGCTTAGAACTTGATTATTTGCATGATGGAATTTTAGTATCTCAGAGGAAGTATATTTATGATATTCTAAAAAAACCAAACATGCTTGAAGCCAATTCAATCTTTTCATCTATGTTTGCTTCAACCAAATTGTCCAAATTTGATACACCTGTGTTTGATAATGTCACTCTCCTTAGGAGTGTAGTTGGAAGTTTATAATACCTCTCCTTGACCAAACCCAACATTTCTCTTTTTGTAAACAAGGTCTGTCAATTCATGCATGAACCAAAAATCAGTCACTGGACAGCGGTTAAGCAGATCCTTCGTTACCTAAAGTCTACCATAAACCATGGCCTTTTATTTCCATACTAGTCTAATTTTTCTCTTCATTCTTATTCGGATGCTGACCTTGGGGGGGGGGGGGGGGGTTGCCACGATGATAGATGTTCAACTGGAGGGTATGACATTTTTCTTGGTAGATATCTTATCTCTTGGAGCTCTCGAAAACAACACATTGTTGCTAGATCCAGCACTAAGGCTGAATACAAAGCCTTAGCCAATGCCACCGCCACTGCTGAATTAATATGGCTTCAAATACTCATCAAATAACTTGGTTGTTCCCTCTCCTCCCCACCAGTTTTGTGGTGTGATAATCTAGGAGCAACTTTCTTCACAAAAAATCTTGTATATCACACTCATACAAAATACATGGACATAGATTTTCACTTTGTCCAAGATAGAGTAGCTGCCAAGACACTTCATGTATCTTTTTGTAACAGTAAAGATTTACTAGCTGATGTGTTCACCAAATCCATAGTTGCTGACAGATACCCCAATGGACTCGAGGGGGCGTATCAACCTACACAATACAGAGCATTACAAAAAACATGGTCTTCCTTTTTCTTTTCATTCTGTTAACTAAAACAGAAACCAAAATAGGACAGAGGGAAACAAAGTCAATACTGCTAGTTTGTAAGTTTTGAAAACCAGTTATGACAATGAACAAAGGCCTTGCCGTTGCAAGAGACAATATACACAAAGTACTTATAAATTCTAAGACGAGTGGATACTAATTTGGTTAAATTTTTAATCTTCGGGATCATAACATTCCTTTATGCTTTGATGCTTCAAATCCAATGTCTACGGAGGTTTGCTTTATTGCACTATTATGATAGTAGAGCGGTTCACTCTAAAAACATTTAGAAAATCTCTCCCAAGTATAAGAGTTACACCAAGTAATATTAGGGAAGTCCTTGAGTCATTTCCTCAAGGAACAGTTAGCTTAAATCCCAAATTCAACTACCATAAAAAATAAAAGAAGATTATATCCTATAACTATTCATAATGACATTCACAATGAAAATTTGTTTTTCCTTTGACATAATCTGAAAATGTTTTTGTTCCCCTTTTTTTTCTTTTTTTTTTTCCTATGAAAAAGTGAAACAAACATTGAGTATGTTAAAAGAAAATCTAAATGACAGTATGAAGTTGAACTTAATTCAGATACGGAAAGCAACTAGTTAACAATCAAGAAATTATCACTCCAATGCACCTTGGCAGCAACATCACTCTTTTCCATAAATTGAATGAATTCGTTGACATGCATTGAATGAATTATATTATTGGGCTGACTCTTTGGCCCATTTTTTAAAAAATTTTATTTATGTTATTGGGCCGGGCCAGATTTCTGGCCCACTGTGCTGGCATGTACCCTTATTACAGTTTTAAAACTTCTTGGACTAGGCCAAAGCCCACACAACTCGGCCCATAGCCCAAACCTTTATGTAAATGTTTGACCTAGCCAGTAGATGCCTCCTTCTTTCTTCTTCATCCAAGCAGTGCCGCACTAGTCAGTTTTCAATCTTCCTTCAGTTTGGTACAACCATAGACGTCTCTGTCAAGGAGAAGACGGCATGGCGACCCCGGTCGCCTCCTTTCACGATTATCTATTTTTTTTTAAACCAAAATCACCGCTACATCCACTGGGCTTTAAAGCCCTCTGAGCCGCCGTCATAGAGGTGTCACAGAGGAGGTTCTCAGCCTCCTCCCAGCACCAAACACCCTTCCTTTTGTTTTTGTACCAATAAAAAATAAGGAAAATCACTATCGAGTAGCACCCATTTGAGGCTTCACAACCTCTTATGCCACCCCCTTTACACTGCCATACGTGTCAAGTTACCAGCACGGTGACACTGGCCACCTTACACCGCACACTGCCAACCCACACAGTGGCCCCTTCCTCAAATCCCTCTTCAACCCAACACAGACACAATACAAACAACTACAAGCACAATTTACAGTTCATGAAATACGAAACAAGTTCAAATGCACATGCATAATATCAATACGAAAGTTTTACATATGCAAAACCAAAACTACAATTTTATGAACAGGTGGGACATTCACATAGAATTCCCAAACAACTTATGTTTTTGTCTTAGACCGAAAAAAATAACAGAGGCACAGACATATACAATATTTTATCAAGATCATAAAAATTATATAACTTGTAGCTGTGATACCACATGTTAAATATTTTAACACAAACATTAATAATTGGATCTTCGATTTTCTATAATTTACGATAACAAAATAATAATAGTTAGAAAACGTATATTCCTTCATTACAGTTTGATAAAGAATCTGGCCTGACTATGAGAAAATGGTCATCCTAACAACTTTACCTCCGAGTGTATCCCGATGGCTAGAGGTACAATGATATTGTATGTAAGAACCCTTTAACCTCTCAGTATTATATTTATAGACTTCTGGCCATTATGAAATCTAGAGACATTCGTGTCTCACTAAAACTAGAATAAAGATATTCGCGTCCCACTATGACTCATTAATTAAGTGGTAATATTTGAACTAGTCTAAACCCATTAAGATATGGGTTTGTGTGACATAGAATTTTAATAAAACTCTTACAGTTGGGCCTATGATGAACATGGGTTCAAGGGGAAAGGTAATTGAGGGCTGGGAGTCTTTGGAATGATTGGATGAGCAGCCACATGGGTCAATGTTATTTGTTTTGTTTGGCAGCAGCCGGACGCTCTCTCCAGATCAGATAACTGAGTTGGCTTTTGAGTCGGAAATGAGTGAGCAGAGATTCTTGTAGGTTGTGAAGAGCCCAAACGATCATGATGCTAGTTTCTCGTTTTTTAGTGTCCGGAGCTAAAAGACCCTTTTGATTTCTTGTCGAAAGGGACGTTCTTGGAAAGGACCAAGGGGCAAGGTCTTGTGCTGCCATCTTGGGCACCATAGGCTCATGTCCTAAGCCATGCCGCAACTGGAGGGTTCTTGACCCACTGTGGCTAGAGAAGAAATCGAATGCGATCATACTAACCGAGGACATAAGATGTTGAGATTGATAAAGACCGATGAAAATGGGCTGCTGCTACGAGAGGGCATTGCCAAAGTTGTCAAGGCTCTAATGGAAGGTGAAGAAGGGAAGAAGCTGAGGAGCCGTATGAAGGAACTTAAGGATGCAGCTAGCCGCAAACGCTCTTACTGAAGATGGGTCTTCTACAAAGACACTCTATGTTAGCTGATATAAGATTATGTTATATCAGTTAGTGTTACTTGATCACGAAATTTAGGATTAAAAACAAAAATTTTCCATATTATATTGGTGAGTGTCGCCACGGCTTCTCATGTTCAAAGCAACATCTAGTTGAGACAAAAAGAATGGTTCTTTTATATATATATATATATATATATATATATATATATATATATATATAAATTCCCAAAACTAAATGGCACTAGTCCAAGTGGACATGCAATTCCACACAACACTACAGAACCCCCTAATTTGATAGTAAAGTATCTTATATAGGTGTGGTTTGGACAGTGAATTGAGTTAAAATTTAAAATTTAAATAAAATATTGTTAGAATATTATTTTTTAATAATATTATTATTTTTTAGATTTGAAAACGTTGAATTGTTTATAATATTTTGTGTGAAAATTTAAAAAAAGTGTAATGATGAGATGAGATAAAATAAAACACTTCTTGAATCCAAACCGGGCTGGTTGAAGCATTTTAGTCATGTAACAAACAAAGCATTTTGTTTATAACAAACAAACTTTCGTCCATAAAAAGAAAGTTTGTTAGGAGCCCTTTACTCTGACAGATATTAGAACAAACTTTACAAGTGTTACTTTCTTTGTTTCCTAGAGGAGCCATAAACGTGGACACATTTTTTAATTTAGATTTCAAGAACATGGATTTACATGTTTTGGGTGTTCATTGGATACGACATAGCATAAATGTCTTATTACAAACCTATTATTTATTAATTTGGATAGAATAGACTCATGAGTGAACAAATCGCTGCAAAAGGCCAGTTTCGAAACTTGATGTTAAAAGTCTGCGGTGACATCGAAATCGCTGCATTAACTGCTTATTGCAACGATTCCGTTTCCAACAATACTAAAATCGCCGTAATAGGCAATTTTTCTTGTAGTGTCATTGCTAATAAAGATAAAAGCCAAGATAAATAAATGATATTGAAAACCATAGGGGGTGCTGTCTCAATGGTACTTGAGTTACTCCCAAATGGTTTGGCACAATGTTTTGAATACTGTACCGGACGTCGTACCGGTCAAAACACTGGAACGAAATATTTTAGTACCGGTACCGTTTCTGGATAGTGTTTCGGAATAACGTTTTGGGATAGTCGATATATAAATAAATTATATATAAAAATTATATTCTAAAATAATTGTCTATATATAAATAAATTATATATAAATACATATATATAAATTATAAATAGTTTAATCTGAATTGGGGGTTAAAAAATATGCTTGTAGTTTGAAAAAATGAAAAAAAAAAAAACAAGCCGAAATATAGGCCGGTACAGGCCGAAATTGAGGCCGGTACGAAACGAGTATAGTACCTGTACCGGCCGAACGTCCGGAACGAAAAATTTCGGCCATACCAGCTGATACGGTACGAAATTTAAAACACTGGTTTGGCATGTATTAGGTCTTGGATTGGATTCTAAATATAGATTCATCTTACTATCAGTATTAACTGCTTAAGGATTTAATTATTAAATTCTCTAATAATTGTCTTAAGCTATGACTCAAACCCGACTTGAGGAAGCGTCTACAACTTTCTGCCATCTAATCTCCTTATGTGGGTTTCCAATAGATAAGGTGCTACTATGGCGACTCCCAAATTGGAAAGACACATTCGAATGTCTCTCCTACCCTTTTCATTAAATGAATGGTGGCGGCGGTGGTGGTGGTAAAATCCAAAGACATTTTAGTATTTAATAGAAGGGAAAAAAAAATACACAAAAGCATACATGCTGAACAACCTAGTAAAATGCGAATTAGTTATTATAATAAGATTGAGTAACGATGTAATTTTGAGTTACTCAACAAAAATGTATTCCAATTAAATTTTTCTCTGCATGCATTTATGATTTATCCACTTTGAAGCTACCCTTGTTTATATGCAGTACTCTAGCAATCCAACAGAATTGCAACTAAATTAGAGATTTAACCATCTAGAAAAATTAAATAATTCTCTATGTATAAAAGGGACAACTTTATATGGTAGAAAATCTCAATTTCCCATAAGAAAATATCTTATCTTGGAAAAAAAAAAAAATCATTTATTCTCATAATTCATGGGCTTAAATGATCATTAGTTCGGGCCTTAGACTTCTGCATATGTATATATATTGTGGGCTTGAGTGAATATTAAATTAGCCCATAATTTATTGAGGCATGGGTTCTGATTGAGTTATTGGGCTAATAAAATTATTAGATGACTTGGATTTTGAAGGTTGGTATTTAATCCTAGGGTTTATATTGCAAAATTTAATGGCTAAATTTTGATCAAAAGTTTAAATAAATACTAAAATTTGGCACAAAGAAGTAGGCAAATGTTACAAAATAGGTAGTTCAAAATCTCTTAGGCAAATGTTACAAAATAGGTAGTTCAAAAACTCTTAAAAAGAGGGCCACAGCTTCCTCATATTTTCCATCTTCTACAAAAACTCTCCTTTCTTAAAGATAGACAGTGAGTTGCTTAGAGAGATGGAAAGAGTTTATTAGGGAGGAAAGAAGTAGGAAAAAGGCTCCCTTGGTAAAGAATTATAGCATAATTATAGCGACAGATGGCTCGAGTGAAACTCAGACAGAAAATTTACTCAAGTCTCACTTGACAGGTAGTTTAAGCGAGAATCGGATAGAGATCTCATTCGAGGCGTGCTTGACACCTCGCTCAAGCAAATAACATAGAAAAGTGAAAATTAAAGTTTTCGTTGTATGACACTATAAATATATACTTAATGAATAGTTTAGTACGCCTTGAGTTTTTTGAACAATGATATTTCGCCCCAAAGTGTATTTTGTGATTCTTCAGTATAATAAAATCATTTGCAGCTCTATGGACATAAACATGTTGCCGAACCACATTAATTTTCTATCGTGTGATTGATCTGCTTGTATTTACTTTAATTTGTTTTATCATCGCTGTGTATTTTCACAACAAATTCAACCTTCAAACGCTCCACCACCCACACATGCATGTTCCCCAATTCCCACGCACTAGTATTTATAGTGCACTGGCATGCACCACCTTTAAGTCGCCTGTGATATGAACAATTTCTTATATTCTTTCTTTCATGAATGTGGGTTTGAAGGTAGCGAAAGTGGAAAATCCCATTTAAAGTGCCAAAACAATTGACTATATATTTATATAGTGCACCCTTAGAAGCTACGACCCTTTATGATATTCCCCTCCTTGCTGCACCCTTTATGAATGGGGAGAGGGTTTTCAACCGAAAGTCCGATCGCTTATATAATAAAAAAGAAAAATTATATTTACAAGTCAATGCAGCAAACACGTCACTTGATTTGTAAGAGATCACTTAAAAGTAAGAGAAAATAAGAGAATTTTATTTTAAATTTATTTTATAAATCAGACATTGACATTGTTACGTCAGGAATGTAAAGAATATATCATGTACACTAACTTAATTATAAGTAAAAAGATGATAAAAAAGATGATCAGAAGTTGGGGGAATGGTAGATTGTGACATGAGAATGGTAGATCGTCGTATTTGATGAATTTTGTTGAAGCTGTAGCTGTGTATACATGTTTGGAGTATTAGATGTGTGGGAAAGAATGGAACGAAAGACAACGCATGTGCCAAACTTGCATGTTTGGAGTATTATACGCAGATGAGTTTGCTTGAGGAATCATATCCACCACTCCCTCACTCGTTCACTGCTTTTTGCCTTAAAAAAAGCTGACCTTGGCTTCATTATTCTAAGATTGTACCTTCCCCATTGAAGTGTGTGCAGCTTTTGGCTTTCCCCCAAGGTTTTTTCTAGACTTGTGCCTTTTTTTTCTATCCCCTTATCCGTTTTATGACCCATCTCAATCTAACCTTATAGATGCTTTTAGATTATCCCCTCACCTGAAATGAATTCTCCCATTCAATATCAATCTGATATTATTGTCCTTTTAAACAAGTTTTTAAAATTTAGTTATTTAGAAGTCTGATTTATAGGACGACACTTGTTGTAGATCTATTATATTTTATTAAAATTAAAATTAAAATATCAATAATTTTTTTATAATTATCGGTGTAACGGACTTCTGTATTATATTTGTTTAAATAAAAATTCTTCTCATCAATTACTATTTACTATCTCACACTTCATATCCTATGAAAAGTACCCCACATCTTATGAAAAAAAAAATTATAAGTATGAAGTGTGAAAATAAATAATAACCGGTGCATATAATTGCTCTTGTTTAATATGTCAATAAAGAGGCTTATAAATAAATTTATCTTGCCAAAATATCATTTTTCTTTAATTATTATAATTTTCTGAGTTCGAGAGAAGGTCCAAGACATACTATCATGAAATAGAACTCTAGAGTTTAGTATAAGAGTAGTCATAACAATAGTAAAAAAATAATAAATAATAAATATAAAAGAAATAAAAATTAAATAAAATACTTCTAAATTTATCAGCCATGCAGCATCGATGATTTAACCAGTCCCCAACCCCTAATTTTTCTTTTTTTTTTAAACTGTTTGAGTCTTCTAACTCTATAAACTCAAAAGTGACTGGCGAATAAAGAATATATTTATGTATCTAACTCATTCTACTGTATCACCTTTATTTAACGGCCAGAATCCAACTCAAACCCATTTGATTTACGCCAAACAGTTCTTAAACAAACATTATAATAAAAGCATAGGATTCCCAGTACTCACGAAGACTAGGTGATTTGGTGCTGGATTTATAATTTACTCATGTATTTGCTGTTGAGTCTCTCTGTATTAAGCTACATAGATCTTTATATATATAACTACTTGTCTTGACATTTGCTGCTTGGACTTCTTAGGTGGCTTGGGGGTTGGAGAGGAAGGTCCGGACTTTCTACTCCCCGCCTCCAAGTACCATCCCTACCACCATTCCTCGTGTCGATGATCAAGAGGTACTAGTCGTAGTTTAGGTCCTGTTTAGATTTAGAGATGCTTTCACCTCATCATTACAAATTTTTTAAATTTTCACACAAAATATAATAAATAATTCAATATTTTCAAATCTCAAAACAATAATAATATTAAAAAATAATATTCTAACATTAATATTTTATTTAACTTATCTAAAACCATCTCATCTCATCTCATTTCACTATCCAAACCAGTCCTTAGCCAAAAAGCGTATTAACCTTTACAAAGACAGCATTTTGGACAATTCACTCCAGATCCTAAGTTTTCTTTAGATTGAAGTAGCTAGGCAGGTGGATAGGGGATCCCAATTGAGAAAATGTGGTAGTAGTTTGTGAAAGAGATAATTTGGGACGAGAAATTAATTTTTTTTCCGCAAGAAAAAAAACAGGCAAAAGAAGAAAAGGGCAAGTAAAAGTGGACAGAATTCAAGGTGAATAATTCTGTCTTAATTCTGTTGGATAGTAATAATTCTGTGTGTCCCAAAGAGAGGAAGAAACTATAGGCGGCCCAAATTCATGAAAAACTAAAGCTATATATTGCTTTGGAAGGTGATCAACTGGAAAGTAGTATTGCCTATTCGAACATGATGATCTTCAGCAAGATTCATTTCCTTTCACTGAACAAGCGGAGATGATGTGTCGTCCCCTTTGCAGCTCGGCGCTAGAGACTGTACGTTGAACATATATCTTCTTGGAGTGCCACTTCACAAAGGTCCTCTAGTGGGAATCATAACGGAGAATCAACACACACGCTCTGTTTCCAACATCTCCAAGGACAAGAATCATTCTGTTTGATTTCCTCAATTGGGATCCACTCTCCACCATTGAGACTTGGAACTCAACAGACCATGGCTAGAAATGATTATTTCTCCCATTTCAGCTTATTGTACAATTTTTTACATTAATAATTGGCGTTGTCTATGGAATCAGTTTATTCTCTACACCGGAAGTGAGAGAATGGTGATTTTTTGGCTTACGAAGTCATCACCGAAGGAGCAGATTATTTCCTCTAAGAAAATTGTTTTTGACTTACCATCTCTTATTTTAATTAATGATGCTGCTGAAAGAACAAAAGGGGCAAGACCCCAGTACCCGGGCAAGTACTATGCACTTAAAGTGCATAGTGCATGTAGGGCACGTCACAATTGAGAGGCGAGAATCAGTACCCGGGCGTGCACTATGCACATACAGACTGTGCATTGCATGCATAGTGCGTATTGGGTGCACGTCGTCATGCACTCAGGAGGCTCACGACGGCAAGTCGTGAGCCTAGTGAGGATGCCAACGGCCATCACGTGGACTGCCGTGACTTCTGTTAAACCTGAGCTGCTCTTCGACCACGGGGTCATGCACAGTCCATGCAACTGGTGCACGGCACAGGAGGCTTGCGGGGACCAGTCGTGAGCCTAGTGAGGGTGCCGGCGGCTACTACTGGACTTGCCGACGTTTTCTATAGCTGGCATGGTGGTCCCAGACAACAAGAAGTGCTGGTAGGACTTTCTCCACCGAACACGCGGCAGCCTAGGAGTTGCCCGGCCGCACGAAGTCCCTTGGCCATAAGCTCCTAGGCCCGGGCTTGCCTAACCATTACTCTACTAGAGCTTGCCTGTCCAAAGCTTACTTGGCTGTAGAGGGTTACTCAACAATAATCCTCATGCACCCAACTTGCTACTTCATGTGGCGGGCAACCACTTGAGTTTTTTGTCACCATTGCATGGACCATGCAACGTGCGCTGACTGACCACGAGCTTCTTGCCAACATGCAGATACGTCGAGCTCCATTTTCATGGTGGGCAACAAGTAGTACCTCACCATCCTCATGATGAGCTACATCTCACCACCCTCTCGCTGCTGCGTAGCTGAACATGCATGTAAAGCTGCTTGAACAACAACAACCAAACGCAGCCAACACCTTCCTCGACCACTGTGAGTACCTCGGTCAAAACTTACAGCTTCTTGACCACCACTTCCCCTGGCCATTGTGAGTTACTCAGCCACACGCAAGAGGTTGCTCACCATGGTTAGTTGCACACCACAGTGCCACCAAACTTGATCGACAATCACAACCCATGGATCCACCAATCCCGTCTAAAAAATAAAGCTCTTAGGTCGTATTCAGTAAAACACCAAGGAAATTAAAGTTATGTGAACAGTGAATTTCGCTCGGCGATATAGTTCAAATAAAAAAAAACAAAACAAAAACAAGGGGAACAAACTTCCACTAGGCAAACATTCGTCGGTAGTGAGCAATCCCAGTTGGGAAAAATTGAAAACAATGACTAAATTACTTTAGTTTGTCTCTTTGAAACTTTCTATCTAAATTTCCTATTTACTAAAAATTTGGTTTTTAAAGTTTTTTCTCGCATAAACTCCTCAAGTTCCAGGAGAATACCAATGTTTGCACAGCCTGAGAACATAGTTTGCTGGAGATCACCCGCATGGCACGTCTGGCTGCAAACCCCCTCCTCGATACTGTGCGAGCATCTTAAATTTGCTTCCATCAAAATAGACCGCTTGATACCGTAGGCGCCCTGAATATTTATCATTGCGAAAGTGTTGCCACTGTTGGCCTCGCCTGTGCACCTCAGGTCTTCACCACACTCTAACGAAATGGCTCAGGTTTGCAAATCTCAAACTTATAATTTGGATTATCTATACTGACCATTTTGGGTTTTGTGGAAACGCCCTAGCACAGTCGAGCTATCTCTCCGGTCGCAATAGCATGGTCGAGTTTTGTCTCTTGCAACAGCAGCTCGGTCAAGCTCTGTCTCCCACAACAAAAGGGCGGTCGAGCTTCACCTCCAGCAACAGCAACGTGGTCGAGCCCTACCTCCCGCAATAGTAGCACGATCGAGCTTCTCCTCTAGCAACAATAGCGTGGTTAAGCCATGCCTTCCACACTAGCAATGCAGTCGAGCTTTGACTCCTACTGCAGCAACACGATTGAGCTCCGTCTCCCACAACAGCATTGCAGTCGAGCTCCGTCTCCTGCAATAGTAGAGTGATCTAACACGGCCTCCCACCACAATAGCGCGGTCGAGCCTAGCCTCCTATCACAGCAATGCAATTGAGCTCGGCCTCTAACTACAAGAGTGCGGATGAGCTCAGTCTCCCACCACAGAGTGGGGTTGGACCCTCCTTATAGCAGCAACAACACGATCAAGCAACTTCTTCAACAAAGCCAAGTCCCTTGACTCACAACAAAAAATGGCAATGTCAGTCTCTTGATTGCTTTCATCCTTACCCACAAAAGCCAAGTCCCTTGAATCGCGATGAACAACGGCGATGATAGTCCCTTGCCTGCTTCAATCCTCGCCCACAAAGCTAAGTCCCTTGACTCGAGGCAAACAACGGCAATGATAGTCCTTTGACAACTTCGAACCTCGCTCGCGAAAGCTGAGTCTCTTGACTTGCGGCAAACAATGGCGATGACAATTCCTTGATTGCTTCAACTCTCACCCACGAAGCCGAGTCCCTTGGCTTGTGGCGAACAATGGCGATGGAAGTTTCTTGACTGTTTTGACCCTCACCCACGAAGCCGAATCCTTTAACTCATGGCTAACAACGACGATGACGCTCCTTTAACTAATTCGACCCTTGCCCATGAAGCGGTGACAGTCCCTTGACTGCTTCGACCCTCGCTCCTTAGAGCCACGTGCCTTTACGCTCGTATTGGACAACAACGTTAGCACAACATCTTCTTTGGCAAATAGTGTGTTTACACTCGTGCCACAACTATTGCTAGTCGGTTACCTCCTGGAACGAGCCTCCAAACTCCACAACTACCTCACTTCGGGAATGAGTTGACCGGTGCAAAAATTGCTTGAGATGGACCCAGGTGGTCGATGGGCTTCTTGACCACTTAGCGCAAGTTTCTACAAACAAACTCTAACGTCAACACCAAAATGGAAACATCAAACAAACATTCACATCAAGGGGCAAAAAATCCGCTAACGTCATAAAAAATAAAAACGATCGAAAGAATAAACACACTTTGCTAACAACAAATGGTCACATGCAGCCTTTTAAACATTCGATTATCACGTTTGCATCCAAGTCGAGCTCCACACTCGCACCTAGCACGGTTGAGCACATCTCCCACCTATCTCTCCAAGCTGAGCTTCGCACTCCCAACTAGCACGGTTGAGCATATCTCTCGCCTACCTCTCCACGATGAGCTATATGCTCACACTTGGCACCATTGAGTCATCTCCCCGCCTAGCTCTCTAAGCCAAGCTCTGTGCTCACACCTCTCCACGTCAAGATCATTTCCTATAATTTATTTTTCTATAGTTTTGTACAGACTATCTCTATCGCAACTTGACTTGAAGATTCTCAAGGCTTTCCTGCTAAGCAAATCAACCTTAAGAATCGCAGACAACTATTGGGGGTAAATATTCCAGGCCCAAGACACACCAAGCCCAGTCCATGATAAAGGTGCCATCAGGAAGAAAAATGAAGAGAGAGGAAGGAAAGAAAAAGCAAAAGTTGAAGGAAGGGAAGCAAGTCAGACACGAAAGAGTCAGAAGTGACATAAAGCTGATTTTCTCACCTATCACTGGTAGGGCCTCAATAAAAGGAGATTGATCAGATGAGAAAAAGGGGGAGATTTGAAAGAAAATGGATCATTGTCAACCTCACAATGAGACCTCCATAGATATTATCTTCCACAGGCAAAGGGATCTCCAACCTTTACTACACAGAGCAAAATGAGAGATCATAAGACACTGTATAATACTCGTACTATAGTGGATTTGCCCTCCAAATGACTACTAGACGTAAGCCTTTTACAAAATCACGTAAATTTGTGTGTTTCCATCTCTATTTATATTTTCAATATTCTTTTTTTATTTGTTGTTATAAATGTACGTAGGGCACTATATCAACGCCCTGAACTGCCACCATGGTCTTCAAACCGCTTCATCAAGACCTGGGCCACATTTGTGGGTCGAAAATGACTTTATCCCATTTTGACCTGTTGTGAAATTTTTTACATTAACAATATCAATACTCAACAATATAACTATTCTATTTTGTTGGCGGCAATTGTCATGAATATGATTTAGTTTTTGAGAAACAAATTTCCCCATAACCAAGAAATTCCTTACATGGACACAAATGGTTAAAAGAAGAATTGCAGAGATCGCAAGGAAGACAGGCGAACCATATACAAAGGCCCCAATACGAAAAATGGGTTCTTCTTCCACTCATGATCAACCGCATAAAGATAAACTTGGACGTGGTAGTTCGGTACAATTTTAGGTACTGCTAGTCGTGGTTTGCCATGATAACAAACACGTGATTCTTTATGTTTGGACCAAAAAATAAAAACCCCACAAAAGATATATATAGAGCAAAAACCCACAAGATATTGATCCTAGTGTTGGAGAAGCAAAGGCGACCCTACGGAATCGACAACTTGATTACAGAAAGAAATTCTCTATGCGTCATCATGGCGATCCAAAAGGATCAATGAATAATTATGTGTTAGTTGCCCGCCTTCTAGGAAATTCGGTGCACTCATTTTGAAAAAATAAAAGATCCATCATAAAAAAAAAAAAAAAAAATTATGTAAATCTCGGATTTAGCTATTTTTTTCAAAGGGAAGTAAGACTTGCACACTTTAACATTGTAAATCACTACAATAGTACTACATTCCTTTGTTACTTTTATTTTTATTATTATTAATTATATTTTGGTTGGAAAACTATGACAAATCTCACCAAATAGAGCATAAAATAGGTAATAATTAATATTTGATTATTTTCTTTCCAAAGGAGAGCAACTCATGCAATGAAACCAAAAAATTAAGAGTCTTTTTTCAGTTGTTTAATTGTGCGTTTATATTTAATGCTAATTTATATATAGACGATAATTTTGAGGATTTGAGCAACCCATTTCCTAGGACGAGCGCACGAGCCGCAAGGCCCGACTGATTATGTCCCAGTGAATTCCCAAGTAGCCAAAATTCTTAAGGTCATCGTGTTCTTATTTCGGAATTAACAATTTTGATTTAGCAGAATGTAAATCATGATTTTTTTTTTCTATTTTTTAATAAGAACATACGTCAAAAACACATTTGATCCGCCCTATAAATCAGTTCTGTAGTTAATTAGTGATTTTATCTGTTGGTCTCACTGTGGTTTGGATTCAGAGATAAGTTCAAATAGTTTGTGAATAGTAGAATAAAAGTTGAATTGTTTATTATATTTTATGTGGGAATTTGAGAAAATTATAATGATAAAATGAAATAAAATGAGTTGAGGTGGGTTTTGAATTCAAACGAGGCCTGAAGAAGAGTCTGGTCGATTTACGTATGAGAAGTGTTAAGATACGAACAACTAAATTCTACATCTTCTTCTGATCAGTTTAAACTTTTTAGACAGGTTGTAATTTCACATTCACATAACATATAATATGATTGAGAGTTTTTTTTTTTTTTTTTTGATAATCAAAGATTTCATTGAATCAAACAAAGCAATTGTCCTTATACAATATTACTTCTATCAAGCCAAACAGCTGGAGATACAAAAGAAGGACACCCCTTCCACCATATTTCAATATCTTCTACCTCCCATGCATGTCTTGCTAAGAGATGAACAGTTGAGTTTCCCAATCTATTGATATCAGAAATCTAAATATCTCTAAATCCACACATCAACCATCTTATATCTCTGAGTAAATAATCAAAATCTGTTAAAAAAGTAGAGCCATCCTGTAATGCATTGACCAGAACCAAACAATCAATTTCAAGTAGCAAATTCGGGACCCCCCACTGAGCACACAACTGTAAACCTCTCAACATAGCCATTGCTTCAATAAATTCTGAAGAGAGCACCTCCCTTTCTACTTTACTATAGGCCACAATCACACTACCTTTTTCATCTCTAAGAATTACACTGATACCCGCACTCTGTTGATAAAAAAAAGTAGCGCCATCAACATTCTTCTTTAAAAATCCAATTGGAGGAGGAGCCCAACAAACCACTCTTTTAATATCTTTATAGCCCACATCAAATACTTGCACCTGCTTGAACTCGTAATGCACAAACAAAGAAAAGCAAATAACATATTTAATATCCAAAAGTTTGTGCTCAAACAGAAACTAGTTTCGTCTATACCATAATCCCAAGCAATACAAAAGAACTTTGAGAAATCATCTATTGAGCCCTTCTCCTTAATAAATTCAGCCACTTCCCAAAATGATAAACCGGGTTGAATATTATGCAAAATAGGCAAATAGTGAGACCAAATATTAAAAGCATCTAAGCAATAGAACAACACATGAGCTACATTGTCACTAGCCTGATTACACAAAGCACAATTATCACCCACCATAATTTTCTTTCTTCTCAAATTAATAGAAGTAGGGAGATTCCCATGACACGCTTTCCATCCAAAATTTTTTATCTTCTTTGGAATCTTCAAATGCCAAAAACACTTCCAAAAAGAATTAATGGATCTCTCCCTAGAGCTTCCACACCCCCCGGCGTCCATCTAGATGCAAAAACAGCTTGTAGGCACTTTTTACAGAGTAGTGACCCCTCTTCTCTGGAAACCAAAACAAAGTATCTTCAACATTGAAGGACACATTAAGTTTAATAATCTGTGCCACAATTCTTGGATTAAAGATAGCTCTCAACACCTCAACATACCACCAACCCGATACATCATCCAGTAAATCACTAACTTTTAGATTCAAATCCACATCTGGACCACACGTTTGAAGATCATGTACATCAACATAAGGGATCCAAGGATCATGAAACACCCTCACCCTTCTTCCATTACCCACCCTCCAGCAACACCCACTTCTAAAATACTCAAAGGCCTTGACAAAACCTTGCCAAACAAAGCAAGAATTTACACCCATTTTAGCTTCCAACAAAGATGTTTTAGGAAATATTTGCTTTAAACATTTTAAACAGAAGAGATCCCTCATTTTGCAAAAGTCTCCAAACATATTTAGCAATGAGAGCCAAATTAAAAATCCTAAGATTTTTTAATCCCATACCACCTTTAAACTTTGAGTCACACAACCATGTCCAGCTAACCCAATGAATCTTCTTCCCTTGACCTTGATAACCCCACTAAAAATTAGCCATTAACATTTCTAATTCGTGACATAAGGAAGTAGGAAATAAAAAATAGCTCATGGCATACATGGGAATGGACATGGTGACAGCTTTAAGAAGGACTTCCTTACCTCATTGAGATAACAAATTACCCTTCCATAGCTACAATTTCTACCATGACTTCTATTTAATATTTGCAAAAGCTCTCTGTTTTAACCTTCCCACCATAGGAGGAAAATCCAAATATTTTTCATATTGTTGAGTGTGGCTTCCCCTCAAAGCTGCATGATCTCAAACTTTCCAGCCTCACTAACATTTTTACTAAAGACCATAGAAGTCTTTTCCTTGTTTATGCACTACCCTGAAACTTTCTCATACTTATTGAGAGGAGAATGAATCTTTTCAGTAGTACTCTTATCATCCTTACAAAATATCACACTGTCGTTCACAAACAACAAATGATTAACTCTAGGAGCTCCCCGACATATCATAATACCTTCCACCCGCTCTCGACAATCATTCCTTTTTAATAAACTGATTAGTCCCTCTATACATAACAGGAAAAGGTAAGGAGACAAAGGATCTCCTTGCCTTAACCCTCAATTTGGAAAAAAAGTACTTGTTGGACTACTATTCACTACAATTGAAAAAGAAACAGTCCGCACAAACATCATTATTAAGCTGATAAAACCATAATTAAATCCCAAAACACCCATCATTGTTTCCAAAAATCCCTAATCTACTATATCGTACACCTTACTCATATCCAGTTTAAGGGACATAAAACCATTTTTCCCATTTCTCTTATGACGAAGATAATGTAATAACTCATACGCAATTAAGACATTATCAGTAATCTGTCTCCCAGGCACAAAAACACACTGGGATTCAGTAATAACCTCAGGTAAGACTTGTTTTAGCCTATTAGTAATGACTTTTGAAATAATCTTATAAAGCATATTTCAAAGGTCAATAGGTCTAAAATCTGCCACTTTAATCGGATCTGACTTTTTAGGGATTAGGGTAATAAGCGTATGATTTAAATCCCTAGGAAAGTCCTCACCACTTAAAATAAATAAAACAGAACTAGTGATAGATTTATCTAGCACCCTCCAATGCTTTTGATAAAAAACTGGAGACATCCCATCTGGTCCTGGGGCTTTGGAAGGATGCATTTGATTGATTGCTACCTCAAGCTCTTCAGCATCATAAGGCCCTGTTGAACTATCATTCATACATCCAGTCACCTTTAATTCTACTCCTAACAAGACTTCTTCCATATCAACATTTGCGGCAATAGTAAACAAAGATTGAAAATAATATGTGATCAAATGCTCCATTTGGAACCCCTTTTTCCAGTTTCCATACTCATCTTGAAGCTGCAGAATATTGTTTTTTCTTTGTTGTCCCGATGCCTTTGAATGAAAATACATGGAATTACAATTGCCCTCTTTCAACCACATAACTCTTGCCCTTTGTTTCTACATGATTTCATCCCTTTCCAACCACTTCTGGACCTCTTCACTGGCCTGTTTATGGTCTGAAATATGCGAACAAGTCGGATTATTTTCTTTAACTTGCTGCAGTCTCATCTTTGCTAACACCAACTCTTTTTTCACATTTCCAAAAGTGTTTTGATTCCAAATCTTTAAAACCTCACCACACTGCTTAATACAGCCCATCAACTAAGAAATTGAACCCGAGCCATTCAATCTATTCCAATTCCTCTCGACAATGTTAGACTCAGGATTGCTTAACCACATAGCCTCAAATCTGAACATCTTCTTTCCATTGCTTCTAACAACTGCCCCAAGAGTATCCATCCACAATGGAACATGATCAGAACAAGAGGCAACCCCATGTTGTACTCTCAAGTTTGGAAATGCTTCACACCAAGCTAAATTAACAAGAAAACGATCTAACCTCTTAGATATGTTTTCCAATCCTTCTCTCCTGTTATTCCAAGTAAAAGTGACCCTTGCAAAACCCGCATCTCTAAGTGCATTATCCACCAAAACAGATCTGAAAGTAGCCAACTAACACTCACTTCTCATTCTTCCCCCCATATCTCATGTTGATACAAAACTTCATTAAAATCTCCAAACAACACCCATGGTAACTCCTCATTTGGCCACAAACTCTCAATTAGGGCCCAAACTTCAGCTCTATGTGCCACTTCAAGGTGCCCATGAACACCCGTAATCCTAATTTCCCCACATTCCACAGAACTAATTTTCATCTTAGCGTGAATATGATGTTTGGAAAAACTGAGGATAGATAAATCTACTTCATCCCTC
The DNA here is from genome assembly GCF_004785595.1 of Juglans microcarpa x Juglans regia. Classification (NCBI taxonomy): domain Eukaryota; kingdom Viridiplantae; phylum Streptophyta; class Magnoliopsida; order Fagales; family Juglandaceae; genus Juglans; species Juglans microcarpa x Juglans regia. The sequence continues at coordinate 6,111,528 of NC_054595.1, forward strand.
TAAAACAAAGCTAACCCTCCACTACGACCCACGCTATCTACCATAAAGCAATTTCTATAGCCAAATTTAAATTTCAGACAATCCCAACGACGAGAATGTAAAAGAGTTTTTTGTAGAAACACTACCTTGGGATCTTCCTTCACGAGCAGATCATGAAGTGTGCGAATGCCCCGTGGGTTCCCAAGCCCACGAGGATTCCAATTGAAGAGCTTCATGGCGTCCGGCGGGGTTATTCAACAGCCACTGCCGATATCTCATTTCATAGTTGTTTTCTCAACTTAATCTTCCTCCCTTGCCAAATATCATCAAGTTAGGAACCAGTGGAAACCTCTTATGGCGCATACTGGTTGTGTAGATCCAACTGTATTTCCTTGCATTTTCGATCCTCATCACACTAAGAAATCATGGAACCCTTTTACTTTCTTCCCCTCAATAGAGTCTTAGCACTCTCCTTTGTCCCTTCCATTGGATCGGTGCCCTTCGAAATAGAATACCCACTAACTGGGTCAATAGGGGAAGGTGGGTCAATAGATAGACCTCAGTCAGCATACTTTAAGTCCAACATAGGGCCCATGTCTTCAGTTATCGGAACATCTATTCGTAGCCCAACCTCCACTTCCTCAACTACTTCCATGAAATTCTCCACTATGAGATCACTCATTTTTGAAATCTACTCACCACCTGAGATTATAGAAGCCTCCCCTCTTTCATCTGGAAGTAACTTCGAAACTAACCCCCCACATCCAACGCTTGTTATTGCAATTTTCGTAGCTACTAAGCACGCTGCCGAACCACCTCTGTTAACAACATCTTTCAGTTTGTTTTGAGACCCATCATTTTCGTGTAGTTGAGACTCTCTCACCACTGCTTGCACTGGTGGCTCAGTCACCCTCTATATCCCCCATATGGGCCTATTGCCTCGATTTTCCACAACAAAAAAACTAGCCCATAACTAAGAGCCATAAGCAGAACAAGTTGACCTTGAAGACTCTGGGCAGTAACAGTCATATTCACGTTGAGTATGCCCCAATATTCCACAAGTAAAACAAAAATCTGGTAATCGTTCATACGGCAATCGAACTCAGCAGGTTTTCCCTCAAACAAATTCAGTCGTTTCCTACATTGCAGAGGTTGTGATATATCCAGCTTCACTCTTACCCTCATAAATTCACCCCACTCCATTTCACCCTCATCCAAGTCAAGTTCTAAGACCTCCCCCAACAATCCTCCAATCAACTTGTCAATATACATATTACGGGCCATTAAAGAGAGATCATGAATTTGGATCCGAAAAGGTGCATGAATAAGACTATTTATTTGAATCATACCATCAAACTCCTTTACGAGGACCAATTGTTTGTCGAAAGACCATGGCCCCTCCTTCAACACTTTTAACTTCTTGTGGATCTTCAAATTCAACTAGGGTGAATACCGAACTAAGATCACAGTACTTAATACTTCTCACAGGCCTCCAAATCTTCCTCATGGTTATAATGCTTACGAGTCAACAACTTGATAAGCAAACAATTCTCCCCTCGAGCCAGAACTTCCTCACTTGGTGGAAATCCACCACAGTATCCTCACACTCCTTCTCTGTTAACGATAAGTTAGCATACATGCTCTCAGTATCATCATCCATCGTCGAATCTAAACCAAAATAAACTCGTACCAAGAAGACGAGAGAGAAGAACCTCCACTCAGAGGGAGAGGAAACAAACTTAACTTGTAATAAATCATGATTGAGATTAAAATCTTATAAAGTAAAGAATAAAATTTTTCATATTCTAATATTTGGATAAGTACCGTCTCATATTCTAAGATTTTCATATTCTAAAATCTTAGGGTTAGTTGTAAAACTAGGTTATGGATTTTCATGTTCTAAAAATAACTCTCCGAATTTTCAAATTTTATATATAAATATATATATATATATATATTACATCTTAACATTTTAATAAATCTGTGTTTTAGTCGGTTTAAATGTCTATCTCTCGATGTTCTATAAAAGAGAGAATTATCATGTGATGAAACATTTGTTAGCCAATTAGGAGTGATATATTGCATCTATATACCATGTAAGCTATCTCATTTAAAAAAAATATATATAAATAATTTTTTAAATTAAAATTATATGAAGGCTAGGGGTGGACTCTTACTCTGTTGGGAATTAGAGCTAGTTTCAGATTCCGACTCTGACTCCAACTCCCGTGGATTTTGACTTGGATTGAAATTCAGAATTGATGATCGGAATTGGGCCGGCCCAAGGCCCAATATCTGTTTAGACTCTCCATTTCTGAAAAAACTTTACTACTCATCATCTCCACACATCGCATACTACAATTAATTTTTATTTTATTTTGTTTTGTTTTATTCTTCCTATAGTAATTGATTTCTTCTACTTTTCATCTATACACCACATATTTGGTAAGAGAAAAAAAAAATTGTGTGGTGTGTGGAAAAAAAAAATGTTTCAACCCACTATAGAAAATATTGTGAAAAAAAATTAAAAAAATATAATTAAAATGAGTAAATTACATACATTATAAAACAAAAGAGTAAAAAAATGTACAATCACAATCACAACAATCACATCAATAAAAGAGGAAATTACCAATATTACACCCCAACACCACAATCACAATCCCAATGTAAATTAAAAATGCTTAGAACTACCAAACAATTACCACAATCACAACCAAACAACCTAAAAAAATCACAAGTTTACAACCACCATAAAACAACCACCACAATTACAATCACAATCACTACTCCACCACAATAACAACCAACCCTAACCAATCTCACCAAAGTCCTCAACCAATTTACAATGTAATAATGTATCAGAATTAAACAAAAAGCTATAATTTACAATAAAAATTACCAGCACCAATTTCCTCCAATTCCAAGCATCCTCCATTGTTTTAAAAATTAAAAAAAGTTAAGACATTATACCACTTAGCCAAATTAAACATACTAGCAATAAAGTATCTCACATGAAAGTTAATGATCTACTGGATTGTTTGGACTCCCTCTCACGATGCGTCTCAATCATCCGCAATTGTTTTGGGGTTCACAACTAGGTCCACAAAATATAAAAACTATAACTTAAATAATTAAAATATGTAATTAATCATTTAAAAATGAGAGCTAAAAGCATAAAGTTACCCAATTCGTGCCTATATCTCTCATCATCATCAACATTATCTAAGTTAATAGACGTTGACCTTAGCCGGTAATGCGTGCAAATGAGGGCCTCCACGGTGGTTGGAGGCAATAAACTCCGATAAGCATCCAACACGTGACCTCCGATACTAAACGCCGACTTAGAGACAATCATAGTGATAGAATTGGCTAGCACATCCCAGGCTACTCGAGAAAGGACTAAAAATTTGGTGGAATAAAGTAACTTCCACCACTGAAGACTTCCCTAATCTAAAATTCTAGAATAGCCAATTTATATCGGGGGTCAAGAATCGCAGCCACAAATAATGTTTATTTCCTCAATATCCCCCAATATTTATTATATTTGGATTTCATCCTCATAGCCATACCATTCAGCAATCCAATACTATCATCACAACTTTGTTGCTAGTGGTTATAAAGTCTCGATAGCTCCTTAAAGTACATGTTCGCAGCACAATATTTGGAACCAGATATGCACACAGTTATATTGTAAAATAACTTCAAAATTTGAACAAAGCACATCACATTTGCCTAATCAACAGTGTCTGGCACACTAAGCTCCCTTCTCCCCCCTAATTGGCTCCAGCAAAGCATCTCTCAGGACTCCATCATCGACATTCATCCGCTCGCACGCTCTCTGGTACTTTTGCGCTACATCCAACATCTTGTATGTGGAGTTTCATCGAGTGGAAACGTCCAAACTCAATATACAAGAAGATGGGATCTCAATATATTTGGGTATAACCTTAAACTTGCCAAACCTTTGGGGGAAGCCTTCACGTACCTCACAAGGTTGCAGGCCTTTGTAATTGAATCATCAACCTCCTTCAACCTCTCAAAAGCTATGAGGTTGCTAGTATGAGCACAACATCAAATATAGATAAACTCGTTATCACGAATTGTACCCTCTTTTACTGTAGTATTACTCTTGAACCAATCTATTTTAGTGTCATTAGCACTGACATTGTCAACTGTACTACAAAGTACTTTTGTAATTCCCCAATCTTTTATACAATCATACATCTCATTTCCAATGGATGAACTATTGTGATCTTCAATTTGTTTGAACCTAATAATTCACTTATGCAATGTTCACTCATTGTCAATAAAGTAGGCTGTCATACACATATAGCTAAGATTCTATATTAACGTTTATGTATCAGTCGTAAATGACACTCTCTAACCAGTGGTAATAAACATCTCATTTATCTGGACATTCTTCTTGACATGCATCTTCAAACAATCTCGCATTACTATATACCGTGAAGGCATGAAAAACGAGGCTCAAAACACTACACAAATTTATGGAAGCCATTTCCCTCAACGGTGAGAAAAGGCATTTCATCTGTAATGATCCTTTCCACAACAAATCTCTCAACATCTTCTCAGTGTATTGAGGGATTGACAGTTTCTTACTTTGCATACTATCAGTGGTTGTAGAAATTTTGTAACTTAGATTCGTCTGATCATTCGCCCCCAAACCCTTGTGTATCTTATAAGTTGAGGGGTGGTGCAAATTATGCATTTACAAATGCTTGTTAGAACTCTGTGACACATTTACATGTGTCAAATTTTTTTTTTTAGCATCAGACATATAGTCTTTCACATGCGTACTCATTCTCATACATAGCCATCTTAGTGAATTCAAGAAACCCATCTTGATCATTATGCTGAGGTATTTATAGGATATCTAATGCACTCATCCAAGTTTTGTGGTAAGATGGTGGTTTGACATATGTATCTAGAGAAAACTTTTGCTTAAGTCTTTATTTGTGAGTTTTTGGAGAGGATTGAGAGCCAACAAATGCTAGAAATTGTGATAAGCGTTCATTGATTTTTTGAGTTGGGCACTTTTTTTGAGAATATCATTGTATGGTTTGTGGTATGATGGCGGATATACTTGGGATATGAAGAAAGTCAATTTAGGATTAACGTTTGAGCCTTTCAAGCCAACCCCTTGAATTATAGATCCTTAGTAGCCAACTTTGAGCAAAGAAACACATATAACATTTTTTTCTTCATATACTTACATTATTCATACCTCTTCACATTAGAATATAACATATACACTGATTTTTCCTACCCTTTTTACTTCCAAGTGTGTACTAGATGTGTAATTCTTTTTTTTTTTTTTGGCAATGAATAAAAAAATAGAGAAAAAAAATGGAAGAACATGAGTTACAAGGTGTTCAAGTGAGTGAGCTTCAAAGGCAAAAATACTAAGGCTTGGTAGAAATAGCAGAATATCAGGGTGACATATACTTGTTCACCAAATTGTTGAGTTGAAAATAAAAAAGTAACAAATGAAAAAAAAAATCGCGTTATTCGGTGATTTGAAAGGTTGAAGAGTACATTAAGTGAGAGATGTAGTTTATTGAGATGTTCAATAAGATTCCTTAGATATGTAATTGGAAGTTTTTGAATCTATTTCCTTTTCTTGTCATATGGTCTAACCTAAGCCACATTACAACCTTTTGTTTTGACCGTTTTGATCCCAAGTAAACCTGTGGAAAGAATTATTGAATTCTCATTTGTTAGTGTTCTTATCATAAGATCAATGCTTACTTGTTACTTGTTCATAATTACCTAAATCTTTATGTGAATGTGTGTACACCAGTTGTCAACTCCATAGAGAGAACCCTTACACGAAATACTATTATACCCGTGAGTTATAGAGTTGAACATTTTGCTTAAGATGTTCTTGATATTGCATGTGTCAAGGTTAGTGATAAGATGGTTATGGCTTGGAGAACGCACACACTCTATGAATTGCTATAAGTGGATTAATCTTGATGGTTTATTGGATTCCTTAGATTGTTTTGATATGTGAATCTGGAAAATGCGAATTGGTGGCCTGTTTAAGTGATTTTCTTTAGCCTTTTTCATCTCTTTTGTCTAGAAATTGCTAGAGACTAGCAATAAGCAAGTTAGGGGTGTGATGAGTGTATGAAAGTGTACTCTAAATATCTTATTATTGTACTAAAATGCTAAAATGTAAATAAAAATCAGAAGAATCAATGTGTATTCTTTAATTGAGTTACTATTTACTGTGGGATACTTCTAAGTAGATTTTTATATTTAATTTCAGGGTCTATAAAAGAGTAAGTCAAAACCAATCAAATTCAAAAGATTTTCAAGTAGGCAAGACGTTGGAACAACCTAAGAACTTTCAACGAGTGTATGACTCTTCAAATAAGGATAATGATGGGGTTTGAGAGTAATTTGGATCAGAGTTCAAAACGCGTTAGGAGACAGTCTGAACATACCTTAGTGTTTTGATCATAACTTTCCACTCACGCATCCGATTGATACGATTCTTAATACATTGGAAAGCTATCTTAAAGGGATACAATTTTATCTCTAATAAGAATTTCTAAATTTGAACTTCTGAAGTGCATACATAGTTACCAAGATGAGTCTTAAAATTTAGGCAAGTTTTTAAGCTAAAATATGAGGACATTAGGGTTTCTTTCCTACCCTATATAAGCATATCATTAGCACGAAATTGGATGTTTTTGAATGGAGGAGACATAGATCTAGAGAAGAAAAAAATACCATTTTTATTTTTTAGTTCTTCTATGGAGAACTAAATCTTTGATAAAGCATAGGGTGGAAATTGATCGGTGAAAATAGTTTGACTTTATTTCAATTCATAGATTAACCTTTATTATTTAAGATTCTAGGATTCAATTTTATATTTGTTTTGGATATTATAAGTTTGAGACAATTATATTAAATTTTGCTATGGTTTGATTTGTTGAGCTATAAGATTATAAATATATGATTGTGACTTAAACAGACTTTTCATGCCATTGATGTAATCTTTTGATACATTATTGTTTGAGAACATAATGTCGTCTTTAGATCTGATATTCATTTTTATATATGAAAACTGTAGTTTGTAAAGGGAGAATAAATTCTAGAATTAAATTTGAGAAAGTAAATAAATATAATGTCATATTTTCCAATTAAGAATTTGGTGGTATAATTCTTAATTGTGTATATAGTTTGGATTGAAAAAGTCAGAGCATTGGATCCGGTTGATGGAAGCCCAAAACTTTACTTATCTTCTTATCCATGCCCTAATCTCATTTTAACTTTAGGTAGAATTTTCATATTCATGCCTTCTTATCCACTCATTGTCAATAAAGTAGGCTGTAATACACATATAGCTAAGATTATGTATTGACGTTCATGTATCAGTCGTAAATAACACTCTCTGACCAGTGGTAATAAATATCTCCTTTATCTGGACCTTCTCCTTGACATGCATCTTCAAACAATCTCGCATTACTGTATACCGTGAAAGCATGAAAAATCGAGGCTCAAGACATTGTACAGATTTACGAAAGCCATTTCCCCCAACGGTGAGAAAAGGCATCTCATCTATAATGATCATTTCCGCAACAAATCTCTCAACATCTTCTCAATGTATTGAGGGATTGACAGTTTCTTACTTTGTGTCCCATCAGTGGTTGTAGAAATTTTGTAACTTAGATTTATCTGATCATTGGTCACCAAACCCTTGTGTATCTTATACCGCTGGCAACCCATAAGATGTGTTATTAATACAAAAATGCTTTGATTCTTCGAAATTCAACCACAAAGTTGCCCACAGTGGCGGCACCTTGCTTGCAGGTTTTCACAATTACCAGGAATTTTTGTAAAATGTTCACATGTCTACGACCTTTTTTTGTTAGGTCATAGTGGTTGACTGGCATCAATATCTAGCTCCTCTTAGTCGTTAAGAATACTCTCATCTTCTATATCTATAAGTACTAGACTACTTGCACAAGAAGTAGTTGGTTCATATGTGGGTCTAAGGGTGGAAGTATTGTTGGGATGGAGATTGGTTTTGGAGCTGAAAATCAAGAAAGAGAGAGTTTGCTCGACGTGCGCTCGACATGCGCTTGGCGTGTGCTCGAGCGAAGCTCAACTTGTGACAATGGGCTCGAGCGAGACACAAACCCTAGTGTTCACTCAAGTCCTACTCGACACCCTGCTTGAGCCAATGTTGATTGTTGTTCGCTCGATGTGCGCTTGACATGCTGCTTGAGCGAAGAACATAGTTTTTGCTAGAATAGGTTTTTCAGCACCGTTTGCTATAAACATGTTATATTTGACTTGTTTTATATGACTATTCAGCATATTTTGAGAGAGAACAATTGTCAAGTGAGTGCATATATTGTGAGAGAGCAAAAATGCCATAGAGAGTGTGAATTGAGATAGAGTGATTGTAATCTTCTTTGCTTAATAAGATTTATGCAGCTCTGTAGACATAAACAATTTGCTGAACCACATATATTGAATGTCATGTGCTTCATCATGCTTGCTTTTACTTTAGTTTGCCACTGTTGGTGTGTGTGTGTTTTGCATAAAAACTGGTATCAAGAGCCAAGATCTGATCTGAAGGAGAACGATGGCTGGAGATAAAGTGAAAGCACCCAGGATCGAGAAGTTTGATGGCATTGGTTTTGGGTACTGAAAGATGCAGATCGAGGACTATCTCTATGGGAAGAAGCTCCACCTTCCACTGTTGGGAAAGAAGTCGGAGAGCATGGATGATGTTGAGTGGACCCTGTTAGATCGACAAGTTATGGGGATTGTTTGGCTAGCCTTGTCCAGAATAGTGGCACACAATGTCAGTAAAGAGAGAACCACAACGGATCTCATGACAACTTTGTCAGGTATGTATGTATGTATGAAAAACCGTCGACGAATAATAAAGAGAACTTGGTGAAGAAATTGTTCAATCTGAAGATGTCAGAAGGTATGCCTATGACCCAATACTTGAATAAATTCAATACAATCACAAATCAATTGTCTTCTGTAGAGATTGAGTTTGATGATGAAATCAGAGCATTGATTATGTTGGCATCATTGCCAAATAGTTGGGAGGCCATGAAGATGGTTGTGAGTAGTTCAACCGACAAGATGAAACTGATTACGACGACATACGTGACATGATCATTGCTGAATAGGTACATAGAAGAGACTCGAGTGAGTTCTTGGGTTCAAAATCAGCCCTGAATGTTGACAAACGGGGTAGAGGACATGATAAGTCAAGCTCCAAGAGTAGAGGGAAGAGCAATATGAGATCTAAGCTACAGATCACGTGCTGGAGTTGTGGCAAGCCGAGCCACATTAAGAAAAACTGTAGGAATCAAGAAAGTGCTGAGAATGTAGTGGCAGAAGAAATTCATGATGATTTACTTCTTACAGTGCACAGTCCGATTGATGATTGAATGTTGGATTCAAAGGCTTCGTTCCATAGCACCTCACATCAAGAAATCATGCAGAATTATGTTGTTGGTGATTTTGGAAAGATGTATGCAGCTGATGGAGAGGCATTGGATGTAGTGAGAGTGGGTGATGTGTACATCACACTTCCAAACAAGGGCGTGTGGAATTTACAGCAAGTCAGACACGTTTTAGATTAGAAAAAAAACCTGATCTCTGTGGGATAGCTTGATGACAGCAGTTATTCAGTAGCGTTTTCTGGAGGAGTTTGAAAGATCACTAAAGGTGCATGGTCTTAGCACATGGTAAGAAATCTAACTCTTTGTATTTAACATCAGGGTCCAATAATGTGAAGGAAAATATAAGAGTGTAAAAAGATAGGCTTGATCGTGCGAAGCATGTGAGGAAGCCAAAGGGAGTCAGCTTTCCCGCTCTTCATGGAAGTTTGGGAAAGTTGACTAAGGTTGCCAAGATCGGTTCGAGACCAAATACTCCTGGTGCAGTGGTAGTTGTGAGTCGCCTAGTGGATGTGCTGACTAAGGGTGATGTACGTGGAAGACTGAAGTCAGGCTTGACTTCAGTGCGTCTTTTGGTTTGAAGACGGGAGCTGTGAGCTACAGAGATGATAGGGCTTGGCTGGAAACAGTGGTTGGCATGTGGAGACCCAGTCTCCAAGTGGAAGATTGTTAGGGTGGAGATTGGTTTAGGAGCTGAAAATCGACGTGGTTTTGGAACGAATCACATCCGCTCGACCTGAGCTCCAAAACTCACAGGTTGCCGCTCGACATGCTCTCGAGCGAAACTCAACTAGTCAGTTCGCTTGAGGTGCGCTCAGCAGTGGGCTCGAGCGAAGCTCAACCATGAGTTTGCTAGAGTCTCGCGCGACAGTGGGCTCGAGCAAGACACAAACCCTAGTGTTCGCTCGAGCCCCACTCGACACCCTGCTCGAGCCAATATTGATTGATTGTTCGCTCGATGCATGTTCGATACGCCGCTCGAGCGAAGAAAATAGTTTTTACCAAAGTAGGATATCCATTGCCGTTTGCTATAAATATGTTATATTTGACTTGTTTTGTATGAATTTTAAGCATATTTTGAGAGAGAGCAATTGTCAAGTTAGTGCATATTGTGTGAGAGCAAAAAGGCACTGGAGAGTGTGAGTTGAAATTGAGTAATTGTAATCTCCTTTAGGTAATAGGAATTCTGCAGCTCTGTGGACGTAGACAATTTGCCAAACTACGTATATTGAGTGTCGTGTGCTTCATCGTGCTTGCTTTTACTTTAGTTTGCATTGTTGGTGTGTGTGTGTGTTTTGCACAACAAGTATTTACCGGTGTAGGAACTGTGGCATCCTCTTGTAGACGATCGTCCCGAATAGGTATAACATCCATATCCATGTAAATTGCGCTGAAAAATTAAAAAAATAGCCAATAAAGATATGCTACGAAAAGAAAATAAAGGAATTTGAAAAGCAAGCAAAAATGTGGAGAGACTGTATCTTTGGTTTTTGTTAACTCATGATCATACTTTCTAGTTTGTACTGCTACTATTTACTAAATTTCACTCCCACTCTGTGAGCCTAATTGGCAAAATAGTAGCACAAAGTATGGAAGAATTAGTGGCTTGCTGTTTGACAAAAAAAGTGTAGGATTTTGCCTGATGTTTGGAGTGGAGAGGAGATCTAGTACTTATGCTTTAAGCCTTGTAACATGAACATGCTTGCAACTACGGTATAGTTTGGATAGTGAGATGAAATGAGATGGTTTTAAATGAACGTTAAAAGTTGAATAAAATATTGTTATGATATTATTTTTTAATATTATTATTATTTTAAAATTTGAAAAAATTTAATTGTTTATTATATTTTGTGTGAAAATTTAAAAAAATTATAATAATAAAATGAGATGAAACATTTTTATAAAAGAGGCAACAAACCCAGTTTTGTGTTGACCAAAGATATCATAATGTTTTTCTAGCTTGTTTTAAAAGATCATTAGATCTTTTCGAGCAATGCATGCAGATAATTTTAATGTCTTTAAATCAGTTCATGATTGATATCCTTTTTCCCTTTTCTCTCCCATAATGGGTCTAAACTTTTGATGACTATTTATATCTATCTATCTCCCTGGGGTCTTTTGCCAATCAATCATGGAGGAAAGGAAAAATGGCACGAAATATATATAAATTAGACCTGGAATGTTGTATGAAATGGCCATAATTCAGTCTATTTGATAATTCATGCATGATGCATCTATCTATGCATTGCAATAATACAACAGCAAAAATGAAAACAACATCGTCGTTAGCTAACTGATTAGTAGATAAAATATTAGAGTGGGGTAGAGCTGTAATCGAGTCGAGCCGAGCCATGATGCATCGCAAATACTAGTTAGATATTAATTATTTATAAATTTTTTAAAATTTTATAATTCAATAGAAGTTCTACTTGTTAGTTATATAAATTCAATATTAGATTATTTATTTATTTATTTTATTAATTATTAAATCTTATTCAAAAAATTAAAAAAATACACAATTCGAGCTCGAGCTCAAACTCGGCTCGACTTGAACTCGTTTGTGGGACGAGCTTGAGCTCGAGTTGAGTGTTTAGCTTATCGAGCCGAGCTCGAATGAAGAATAAAAAAAAATCTCGAGCTCGAGCTCGAGTATTTTGAGTCGAGCTAAGCTCGACAAGTTAAAAATTGGCTCGGTTCAGCTCGATTACAGCCCTACCCCACTCTAATATTTTATCTACTAATTATTATACAAATTATAAAATATACTTATGACGGATATTCACTATATACTTATTTTGAAAGGAAATAAAAAAAAAAGACTAGAGGCAGGCCAAGTGGTAATAGCAGGGCGGCCCGCTAGTATTGTCTATCTAATCATTATAACTTTATTAAATTTTCACACAAAACACAATAAACAATTCATTTTTTTTAAATCTTAAAATAATAATAATAATAATAATAAATATTTTAACAACATACTTATGAAATATACTTATGAAGTATACTTATGAAGTATATTCACTATATAGACATAAGCAATTAGATTACATATTATATATTTAATTATAAAAGTGGTATGTTTATATTATTAGTTACTATATATATGTGTGTGTGTGTATATACATAGGTGTATGTATATATTTATCAATATATGAATGTGTTTTAATCGAGTTGAGCTAACGAGTAGACTCGAGCATAAACGAGCGAGCCTTAGCCGAGTCGAGTCAAGTTGAATTTTGTCGGGTATGTGTCATTTACAATTCGAGCGAGTATCTGCTTTCACGAACGAGCTTTCTTTTTCACGAGTCAAATTTGATTCGAATTTAATCAAACGAGTACCAAGTGGGCTATCGAACAGATTGATTCATTTACGGCCCTAACTTGAGGCAACCAAGGTCGATTGGGTTTAGTAACCCAGGTCTTTAACCCAAGCTTGCCTGGATTGTGAAACCTAACTCATATTGTCTAGTTTGGAGTCTGGGGCAACCCACGAGCCTAGTTTTTTTTTTTTAAATAAAATAATAATAATAATAATAATAATAATAATAATAATAATAATAATGTTCTTATTTTTTGAATATTTGCTTACTTTTTTTTTTAGTTTCTTACCTTAATGTTGTAGTTTGGATATTTAGAATATCTCAATATATTTATAAATAGTAGTAAAATAATTTGAGTTAGGATATTTTATTAGATTTTAGAACATAAAAGGGAGAATATTGAATAAAAATGTTATAAAGTTAAAATTTTGTTTGAATATAATTTTTGTTTTGAAATATAAAAAAGTAATTTTTTTTTTTTTATTTTTGTTTAAGAGTTTGATAAAGTTGTAATAATTAGGTAGATTAGGTTGAGGATTTAAAATTAAAAATATTTTATATTTGAGTGATATTTAGGAAACAAATATATGAATATATCTGAAAATACTTCAAAACAATTCTATCGTCAAACCCTTAGTTGTTTTTTTTTTCATTTTTTTAAGTGGACCATTTTATAATTTATTGTAAAAGACATTATTATCATCTTTAATTAATTGGTTGAGATAGTATAGTGCCTTGTATCAGTTTCTAAGTTAATGTGAGTTTCTGAAAATTTAAGGACCTAATTTGTATAATTTGATGACTTAATAGGGAGCTTTAAGTAAAAATGTGAATATCTAAAGACTCAACGACATGATACATCTCATCAATCCATGATATATATATATATATATATTTATATAAACAGATTGAAAATCGTTATAAGTTAACTTTGAAGAAAACAGAAAGGATAAAAGTTTGACCATGAAACAAATTGACCTACGACAAGACATGCGTTATAAGTTACATTGAAAATCGTTTGATGATTTGGTTCACATGTGGAAAGAAAAGAAAAAGATTTCTACTATTTAAGAAAAGAAAATATCTCTACGACAAGACGCCCTTTTGAAGGTTTGGATAATCCATGATAAAATTATTAAAGAAGATTTCGGTAATGAATTGAAATGAGATGAGTTGAGATAAAATTTAAATAAAATATTATTAAAATATTTATTATTATTATTATTATTATTAAAATTTAAAAAAAGAAATTGTTTATTATGTTTTGTATAAAAATTTAATAAAATTATAATGATTAGATAGACAATACTAACGGGCCGTCTAGATATTACCACTTGGTATACCGCTAGTCTTTTTTTATTTCCTTTTATTTATTTTAACATTTTTTTAATATTCTGATTCATTAAGAAAAAAATAAAAAATATATATATAATTTTATTAATAATCACTTCTTATATAATAAAAGAAAAACACGTGTCATCCGTATATCTAGTCAGCATTTAAAAAATAAAAAATACTAGATGTATAAAAATATTTATAAAAATAAATTACTTACAAATTGACGCAACATGATATAAAATAATAATAAAAATTTATAATTTACGTATCACATTAAGTTAATCTATTTTTTAAATTTATTTTTGTATAATTAGTCCATATAATTATTTTTAAATACTGATCGGATGTACGGATGACATGTATCCTTTTTTAAATACTAATTAATAACCACACCAATATTTTTGGTGCAAAGATACATCTACAATTAATTTATAACTCATTTTAAATTAAATAATGTAATTGTGACCTTTTATTAAAAAGTAATTTTAATTTTAGTTAACTACCTTTTATTTTAAATTGTGATCCCTTATTAAAAGATAATTTTAATTTTACTTAACTACTTTTTATTTTAAATAAAATAGTAATTTACATATAGACTAATTATAAATTTATGATTTTCCTTCATCGTGCATATATAAGAGCACTCTCAATAGATTAACTAAAATTAAAATATATTTTTCATGAATGTAAGATGAATTTAATTTTTAACTATTTTATTCACATAAATCTCTACATTAGAATATCTATTTTTTCATTATATAATAATAAAATAATATAAAATGAATTTGACTTTAGATATTCACATCAAATTTTTACATTAGATTGTTCATTTATTTATTATATAGAAATAAGAAATTAATAATTAAAAAAATATTTAATTTCTTTAATTATTAATTTATTTTATTTTATCATATTTTACTAATTTCTATCATTCTCATCTAACTATATTTTTTTTTATCAAATTTGGACAGAATATCCATGAACCCGTGCACTTGAAGGGAGCATCCATTCAACAAACATTTCTAAAAACTGGACACGTTGGTTTGCTGGAGAGAAAAATAATTCATAAAATAAGAATTTGACCTATGAACAGGAACATTCAAATTTGAAAATTATTTTGAATGTAACTTAGCTAAATTTCAAATACTAAATTTCAATTATAATTTGAAATTTAGCTAATCCATTATGATTTTTTTTGTTATTTAATGGCTAAATACTCAATGAATTTAGTTTTTATCTAATCTATTGAGGATGCTCTAATAGAAGGGTAAAGCTTCTTTGCCGCCCTAGTTTGACTACTGGTCAAAATTTTTTTTTCTTATTTAGTGATTAAGGAAGTAATTTTAAGTGTATTGATTTATTTTTTAAAAAATTATTTAAATATATTAAAATTTATGAAAGGAAAAAAGTTAAAAAAAAAAAAAAAAAAAAAAAAAAAAAAAAAAAAAAACCCTAGGCGGCAGACTAGCTCACCCCCTAATAGAAACCTGTGTTCTTCGAAGAGATGACACGTGATATCAACAATTCATTAACTGATACATTTAAAAAATATAAAATTATAAATGAGGTAAAAAAGTTCAAATGAAAAATTTAAATTATATTGTTTGTTTTTGTAAATGAAATGAATTGAGATAAAAATTAAAAATTGAATAAAATATTATTAGAATATATTTTTTAATATTATTTTTATTTTAAGATTTAAAAAAATTAAATTATTTATTTTATTTTGTATAAAAATTTAAAAAAATTATAATAATTAAATAAGATGAGTCGAAAAGTTTTATAAAAATGAAGTACGCAAGTTTTACTCTTTCTAAAAATTTTGAAAAAATAAAAACTTCTTTTAAAACTATTCTTTAAACAAGAAAGAATTAAAATGAGATGGAGAGTAGGGCTCCTTTGCCGTTTACCGCTACACGCCCTCCAACCTTTTTCAAAAATTGCGTGCGAGATATGAGAGAAGGGTTTCTCACCGTATATTGTAGACTGTAGTGTCAAATCAAGTTAAGTCGGTGAGTTAATTTTTCAACCAGGTAAGTTTGAATAGTAAGATAATAATTTTTAATTTCAGATAGAAGATTAAAATATTTTTTTTAATATTATTATTATTTTAAAATTTAAAAAAATTAAATTATTTATTATATTTTATATAAAATTTAAAAAATTTATAATAATTAGATGATATGAGAATTTATAAAAAGAAAAAATTATCAACTCTAAAGTCATGTTGCAATTGAGTTGAAGTTAACTTCGAGTCGTATACGAGTAGAAGTTATTCTGCTTAATTAAACATGCCACTCTTAAATTTTATTAACTTCATGTTAAATTTACGTCGAATTTGCGGAACATATAAAAAATTGTAAAATTTGCAGACAGATCAAACCAAAACAAAAACTGAAAGGACACAAAGAGTAATGATATTTACAGTCGTGGAGTACGTAAACGTCGTATAATTTTTTAATCTGTAGACTGACTGTATGTGGAGTACAATGGAGATCAATCTCAATATCTGCTTTGAATCAATCTCCATTTGTTATATTTGGTTGTATTCATATGGGAGACAGAGAGAAAGAGAACAAAATGGGGGCCCCAATATTCAACAACCGAATAGGTCAAAGTTCCAACCAACTTACCTTGTCATGTACGTAGACAAGATTTCGAATTAAAAGGGCCAAAAAAAAAAAAAAAGGGGAAAGAAATATATAATATATGAAGAAGGAAGACTCATAATAAATTAGCCAGAAAATTAAAAGTTACAACTACGTACGTACCTTAATTACTACATACATACGTAAACAAAATGATTAAAAATGAAATAAAAATGAGATTCTCTAGTCTAGGGATTTAAAAGGGGAAGCTTGCATTAGGAACCATATCTCTTCAGTTCTTTTCTTCTACCAGCAAACACTTCTCCATGTCTCATTATCCAAAACCTCTCTATTTCTTCGGCTTTCCGACCCGGAATCCGGCCAGCTATCAGTGCCCATCTGTTTAATACTTGTTGAATTAAAGTAAAGGCAAAAAAAAGAGAAAGAAATTAACTTGCACAAATAATCGAAATATACACTGTTTTAGAGGCTCCATGTATGGGTTTCAAAACAAAATTATATTGAGTATTGTTAAGAATATAATACAAATAATAAAATTTATCTATTTTTATCAGTTTAAATTTTTGGAACAAGTGGTGATTTCATATGATATCAGAGTAGAGGTCTTGAGTTCGAATCATGACTTTATACTTTATCAATTTAATTAAATATTTCACGTGTTAGGCTACTTATTAAGGAAGAGACTGGCCCATACGTGAGGGAGAGTGTTAATAATATAATACAAATAATAAAATCTTTTTATTTCTATTAGTTTAAACTTTTGAAACAAGTAGTGATATCACAAGCATTACTCTACGTCGATTAATTATCATCATTTTTTTAACTCTCATCTTTTTAAAAACTTTCATGTATACTTGAAAAGGACGTGTTAATATTGGTAATTATATCCACTTACTAAAATAAATAGTGGTAATTCAATGCAAAATGTAGGGACAAAGTCGCTTGGTACAATCAAAAGTGAAAGATTGCAAAAAGTTCGCTTTTCGAAACGGGGAAAAAAAATATTCACTGAGCAAGATATGATCAAGAGGGTACGGACTGGGAAAAAGAGAAATCTTAAAAGCTAAAGCCTTTAGGATTTGCTGCGCATATGACTGCCACATCTTAACATGCAATCCTTAAATTCTAAGCTCTAGTACTGTATTTCGACAAAGAGCATGTTTGGCAATTCAAATAGAGAATTAGCAAACTGATGCAACTTTAAACTTTTAGTTAAGTCTCTGTTTTCCAACAGAAGGATTGAGGCAGAGTTTGTACAAAGGTTTTTTTAGATGTTTTTTTTTTTTTTTTTTTGGGTTTATTTTTGAGTATTTACCTGTCGCCAACCAGCTTATACATTCTATAGATGAGATCTTCTTCTTGTTCCGTCATGTTAATGAACTCCCACTCTATACTGCTCACCTCTGTTAAAAAGGTGGGATATGGAGAGAGAGAGAGAGAGAGAGAGAATCAGACATTCAGCTAAAATGATAGTAATAGTAGTAAGAACTAAGCAGCAAGAAAACAAAATGAAGCAGAGATTTTAAAGCAAGAAGAAAAGAAATAGGTGAAACCGAAGATGCTTTGAATCTGAAAAAAGACAGACAAAGAAAAAGGGCACCGGCCAGACTGATATATGTATCCAGGCTATACATGAAAAGAGTGACTGAAAGACACGATCGAGAGATTGAACCAAAAAGAGAAGAGGCAACAAGGGTAAGGATCATCTTTGCATAAAGAATAAGCAAAAGAGAAAACGACCCAGAATTCATGAACTAAATTAAAAACTCACCCTCAGAGCAGAAACTACTGGTCTTGGCTTGCTTTCTGCGGCGCTTATCCATAGCTTTCCAGCAACAGGAAAATTGGGAGAGAAAAAGAGTCGGAGAGACCAAACAGAAGAAGGAGAGAAACCCAGGTAGTAAATGTAGTTTTAATGAGGGAATAATCGACATTAAATAGTTTCCCAAAAGGGAATTTGGAAAACATAAACAAATAATGGGTTTGAATGCCAGACCTTTTAAGTGCCATTGAAAGAAGAGCTTGAACGCTTCGGAACAAAGCAAAGCGGGTGGAGGAGGGGGTAACCTTAACGGCAGGTCCTACCAAACAAACAAAATTAAAATTAGGGTTGACTTGTAGTTGTCCCTGTTGAATTTAACAATGCAAAACCCAAGGATCGAGTTTTTTTTTTTTTTTTTTAGCGGGGAGGACGCTGAGAAATGTGGAAAGTACAGGGCTGGTTTGATTCAAGATGACACGAAATAATTTTAGATAAAAAGTAAAAGGTAAAAAAATATTATTAAAATATTTTGATATTTAAAAAAATTGAATTATTTATTATATTTTATATAAAAATTTAAAAAAATTAGAATGATGAAAAGAAAGAAAACATATTCAGAATCCAAATACTCTTTGGTAGGTTTAAACTCGCGTTCTCAGTCGTTCTTTTGCTTTCATTGGTCGACAACTCGTGGTATCCCTGCATAATCTGTGGGTCCACTCGGCGTGAATCTTTTGCCACTGTATATAATTTTAAATTACAAGAGATTGTAATTTTTACATTTTTCTTGCAGATAATATAAACTTCTATAGTACCAATGTCATGGGGAGTGTCTTTATCTGTAGGAGTACGACCTATAAATAGTAGTACAACTTATATCAAAATTAATTTATACAGTTTTAAGCTACTTGCAATCTATTTAAAAAAATTTGTCATATTTAAAATTCGAGTAATATTAGATATACAAGACTCCATACATTCTTTTTGAAAAAGAAGTAAAGTCTATAATTAAAAAAAAAAAAATTTTTCATCTGGATTCTAAATTTATAAACATTTTAAAAAAAGAATGCGCAAGATTTGTATATTCTAAAACTGTAAATATCATTTTTTTCTTAAATTTGCATGAATTTTTTTTTTCACTCCTTCTTTTAAAGTGACCGTGCAAAGTTTACATATTCTATAACTATATCTAATATTAATTTATAAAAAATTAAAGTGAATTAAAATAGAGTTTATAAATAAATAAATTGATATGATGATATGTTCATGACTTTTAGACTAGACATGAGATTTAATTATTTTGACTTATTTTCAACGAGAAAATCAATGTATGTCAACTCATGCAGTGGAATGTAGCCGCTATTATAATAATAATTAATTGCTTAATTACTGCGCCTATTTGGATGGTAATGCTTGGATTGGTATTGGATACCGTTAATTAGTAGCTTTAAGGCGGCTTAGTTTACTCCGGTTAACATTGGCAGTGTCATGATCTTGTAGCGTGACGGACAAATCAGAATTCTGCTGGTTGAGGCCAAACATTAATTATAGGCACTTGGCATCAATTTAATAAAAAATGGAATTACTTTTAGGATGGACATTATATACTTTGAAGTACGGATATCTATTATTATCGTAATTCTATTATATAGGATGTCACGTCAATTAAGGTTAATATTTATATAAATAATTTTAATTACATAACACTTACTATTTTGAAAGTACTTATAATTTATTTTATAGAAAATAAATCCATATATAATATATCATCTCCGAATTTAAAGAGACATTGAGACAACAATTTATTATATATTTCAACCAAAGTTTTAAAAACCGTTCTGCTCCGGCCGGAATGTAAAGAATTTTCTGTGCCAGATCAGTAACCAACAAGGTGTAATGGGTTGTTCCCTTTCGACTCAAATTCCGGCCGTTCAGGTCCATTCCAATCGAATTCCAGTGTTTTGGCCAAAACACGTATTCCGGTCCGAAATTGAGTTAAATGAAGATTTGGAAAATATTCTGAAAAGAAAAGGGCAAACTTGTAAAAGCTTTAACCCTTTTCATCACATTAATATGTATATATATATATGCATCATTTCTTGTACAAGCAAGTTAATAAAGCCCTTAAAACCCAATAGAAAAGAAATAAATACTCAAAAAATGTTAATACATGAATTGAAGAAAAGTAAATGGGCGAGAGAGGCAATTAGACCCGATGATCTTTTCAAGGTAATAAGAAACAACGGATTGCTAGAAGGGGCCCATGGTAGTGTATATGCACTGTGTTTTTTTATGAAGATATTTTATTTTTTTAGCATTTTTTTTACACCAATTTTTTAGTAGTGTGATTGAGAACTAATTACAACTTAGAAATATTATTAAGTTTTTCAAATATGTATATTTTTAAGAATTGTATTGATATTATTTTAAAATATACTTTTTCTATATATATATATAATTTATCTATATATTGACTATCTCGAAACGGTACAACGATACGTACCGATACTGAAATATTCCGTTCTAATATTTCAACCGGAACGATCACCAGAACGGAATTCAAAACTTTGATTTCAACAACCAATTGGAAAAATTTATTGATCATGTGACTATTTGAATAAGAATAGCTTTTAAAGGTGGTATTAATAATCCAAAAAATAATTAAAAGATAAAAAATTACTCATTTATTTGATAGGAGTCAGGATTTCTTCCTAATTCTTTTTAATTTATTTGAACTTAATAACAAAAAATATTTAATTTTCCCTCTTAAAGCAACCATTTATTTTGCAATTTGAACGACAAATTCTAAATTTTGTGCCAACTTTCCTCCCGAACTCTTTACTCTTTTTCTCCATGAATCTCCCAAACTCTCATCATTTTACAATATAGATCCAACGTCTATAGCACAATCTTAATGGTAAGATCTAAATATCGTACCAACTACCACATCACCTATTTCTTGTATATCATAATAGTTAGATCTTAACACGAGGGTTATTTGTAACCTATATGCTACAAAATCTGGTTTTAAGCAACAATTTTGATACTTTGGGGGTCATATTGCAAAAATAAATACTCATATTTCTTCGGAACATAAGAGTATCCCTTTCAACACACACACACACACACACACACACACACATATATATATATATATATTAACTTGGTTACCATGTTAAATATTGCTGAACTCGTTATTTTTCCACACCAGCTTTGACATCTTCGTCCCCCATTTTCTCTTATGTTGCTCACAGCCCCACTTTTTTATTTTATTTTATTTTATTGTGGAGGATTTGTCAAGCCCGTTTGTCATGCGCCGCATTACTAGGTGCGTGGGACTCTTTCACACTACCTCTTCCAGTGAATTGAGTCATTAGATTAGTATTCTTATCATAATTTTAAACCCCTCATGTAAAATGAGAAGCTTTGTGTGTTCCTTTCCTTCCAAATAGTATATATAAAATGAAGCCGCAAGCATCGATCGGCTTATATATAGATCAGGCTCTTGAGGGATCGGAGCTGTTGCTAAAGATCAATTGAACCGATCGATCATAGAAATGCCAGTTACAATATCTGTCAATCATTATATATCCATTACAGCTGTTTATGTGATCTCCAGCTGCATGCAGACCACTTAATAATTAAATGTGGGCGGAAGTGGCCGATACTACTGGAAGGATTGATGCTATGGGATATTCTTATTCATACATGAATTTAGATGCTCGAATTATATATAGTGTATATATTTTTTTTGTACTAACATTAAAATACTCAATTCAAAATTGTCGTGTATCGATCGATCGGTCCTCATCAGCATCTGAGTTGAGTTTAATTTGCTATGAGTAATATATATATATCAGCTAGCCATGCATATAAGATTCGTGGATTCTGACGATGATCGAGTACTTATTTCCAATGAGTTAAAAAGAAATAGCTAAGATGATCGATCTAGATCATGATCAGTGGTCATGCAGAGTTGAAGATCATAAAGGACAGGATAATGCATGCATGCAAATGGATTTGATTCTCAATACTCATGAAGTCAGTCCAAATGAAAAGAGATCAAAATTCTGAAGAAGTAGTCAGATCAAACTGCAGGAGGCCACAAAGAAACGCATGCAATTTACTTGAAAGCTGTTAATCATTGAAGTTTGTGTAACGTCCGTAAAAGCATATAATTAATATGCATGCGTATATACGTACGTGATCAGCTTGAAACTTCCTGCATGATCAGCTTGTACGTACGTACGTTTATATATTTATTTTATTTTGTAATGGAAAATAAATAATCCAACGAAGCCTTGCTTTTCGTTTTCTAATTTGTTTAAATGAATATTTTCAGTTAAAGCTGGTAACTTGGGAGGAATGTTTGGTAGGACATGCATATAGAAAGGTCACGATCGAAAGAGATCGAGAAAGCAGGCCATATATATTAGCGCTTTAAGAATATTGTCTCATTCTTTTTTTTTCAGTACGAAAGAAAAATCTATATATTAGATGCCTTAGGTAAAACCCACTAATTCTCCAAAAGAGAGATTCAAATCCACTACAATAGACAGCTTTTACAGAGTTTGAGAGCTTTTTAAGCCTCTATTGTGTGAAAGAAAGAACAGCTTTTGAAAAGTGGTGTGGCAGATTGGTCAAGCTTTTAAGAGAAGAGATACATAAAGGCCGGAGATAATTTACATTCATTGGGTTGACTAAAAGTCTAGTTAAGTTTTAGTTCAACAACACTTATTATTTTACCATAATAATGGTAGAAAGCATAAGATAGATAGAGAAATCTCAACAAGTGGAGTGCGGAACACTTCAGATTCTTCTAAAGGTGTAGTTGGTATTATTTTATTGATTACAACAACAATAATGTCACTAGTATGGTCATATCGTCAAGATAGAGTTTCGATTTGAATCTTATGGAATTCTCTTTTATTGTTCTTTCCACCAAGTAATTTTCAATTTGCTTTGATTTTCCTTATCCGTTTCTTTTTTAGCACTCACCTTGTGGCCTGTCATTACAACCTGATTAAAGACTTATTGATATCTGATTTTGGTGTTTGACTACATTAGTGGATAGGATTTCTGAAAATTGATCTTATGGGGTTAAGTTTTGAGAGAATTCTTCTGATTTTAGTTCTTCTACTTTTATCTGAGTTTGTAGGTAGTTTGGAGTTAAATTGACTATCACACACACACACTCAAGGTCTTCGCTTTAGGTTGAAGTAACCTTTTAACTCTTACTTGACAAATTGCTAAACTTTTTATTGATTTTCTTGCTATCCTTGATATTAAGAGTAAGATACTAGTGATGAAATCTAATTCAAATCATGGCTTGGTGAGTGATGAGATTTTTCTAAGGGGTCTAGTTGATATTGTTTATAGTGGCCTTTTGTTTCCTTTTATTTTTGTCTGGGACAAACAAATTAAGTTTTAAGTTTGTGGGTGTTTGATGCCTTGCATAATTTCTTATATATTTTATCACTTCTTAACTTTAAACTTGAGTCCAATTTTATTTATTTTGGTCAGTTTTAGGCTTCGTTGTTGTCATTTAAATTTTATTTTAAATTTGAAGAAAAGGAAGACCCAAAATTTAGCAGCCTATCATTTAGGGACTCTCTTTCACTTAAATGAAGATTTATCCGAATAGAAGAGCTGGTCATTGGTGTTGTTTTGGGGATAAAGACCAACTTGAATTTTTTAAGACGCTAAAGATAGAAGCAGATTTTTTTGAAGAGAAAAGGGCGGCAAAATTTCCTGTGAGGTTATGACAGTTTTTCAAAGTAGATGATAAGGTAGAGTCTCGAAGTGGAGAGAGAGGAGATTTCAAAGTAGATATTCCGATGATATGGAATAAAGGAGAATTTTGAAAAGCCAAAGATGCCGAAGACGCAAGAAAGAAGCAGAAATCGGAAACGTTGAAAAATGCAAAAATTCTAAAACAGCAAAAGAATCAAAAGAGGTTGAAAATCTAAAAAGAAGGGAATGAAAAAAAGGGGAGGAGGCAGAACGATGAAAGGAAAAAAAAAAAGGAGGCAGAGCGGTGATATTCTAAACTTATTGCTTCTAATTGACTGGCCATTGATTAGATGATTTAGATCTTGTGATTTGCTTTCAACAAAGGGAATTATAGGATAGACCTTGGATATTTCAACATATGTAAATATAGAAATCAAAATACCTATATGAACCTATGTAGTCTTAAAATCATTAGTCTTAATGCTTTCTTGTTTCAATAATTTGCATACTCTTGTATAAAATGATGATAAAAATTAAATCCAACTAACTATCGAAAGAGGCTTTTGGATGGGTTTAGAGATTTTGCTAACAAATAGAGAGAATTAAATTCAATTAGTTATATGAGAAAAGAATATTGAGGGATTAGCTGAAATCGATTTCCTAGAAATTCTTTATCTCATGGATTTGATCATCAAACAACAACTTTCTTTTCCTTTGAATATTTTCTTTGAATTGATCTTATTTCAAATTGTAATTACAAAAATCTTAGTAACTTTTCTAAATAAAGTCGAGATTAGTATAATTTCGGTACTTGTCAAAAGTGAGACACCAATCCCTAAGGATGATATTATTCTCATCACTTTACTATAAAATTACGATACTGTGCACTTGTAGTTTTGCAGCAATCAATCGAATCAATAAGATCTTAGTGGTGTTGGAAAGCCAACCTAGTTCTCTACAAAATTTATGTTTAAGAAAGATCTTCAAATTCAAACGTTTACTAGGTCAAAACAACTTGATATTGTCACAATCAAGAAAAGTTAAAAAACTATAAATGTTTTCATTTGGGATAGTTCAACCAATTTAATTACCATAAGAGAATGGCCAGATACTTTAGCTTGCAGAAAATTTGCTTCTAACCTAGTGACTCTACGCTCCCATTCAGCATTAGCAAATGCTCTGTCAAGCTTCTTGAGAAACGAGCCTTCCTCTCTTCTATTAGATCATGAAAAGAATTGACTTCAAAACCTTAAGTCATCTAAATCTGTCTGGTTGATGCACTCATCCAAGTGTCCATCCAATTTAGCCACTAATTCGAACCCCCAATCTCTCATCATGTATTCTATAGCATTAAAGTTCCAACAACAAGCGAAGGTCTACCTCCAATGGTTGAGTCAGACATAAAATTTGTTCGACAGTTGCTCGACCTTGGCTCAAGTGAAAATTCCATTAAATACAAGTTTTCTTGGACTTGGACTCTTTAAGTGGCATACACAAGTTCTAAGTTTATATAGATTGTTACGTTTAACTTATAGGGGTGGAGAGATGCTAAAATAGCTATTTTCATTGTATTCTTGAGAGAAAACTCTAAGGAGATTCATTGAGAGTTCAAAACACATTCTTTCCTAGAAAACAAACCTCCATCATATCATGCATGTGCTATAGTGTTGTAAAATCCATTGGTGTGGACGTGATTATTGGTTGGAAATATTTTCAAAACCATAGTGATTACAGAGATCAAGTTAATGCTTGTGGTGGGATAAATATGCCGAAACGATTTATGGAGTTGCCAAGTTGCAGAGATTGAGTTGGTATTTATGGAGAAACTATAGAAGATGTCGGAGGTTCGAAGCTGCCATGGTGTAGAGATTGAGTGGGCCAATCATGGTGTTGCAAGTAGGCCTGCAACCTGACCAAATTGTTTAGTGTCTGAGGCCGACCCGACCCAACCCAATGAAAGTTGGGTCGGGTCAACCCGTTTTATTTTTTCCCTTTAATTTTTAATGTTATTTTTATTTTTTAAAGATGACAGTGGAATTGGGCGTGTACTGAAGACGAAAATGAAGAAAAACGACACTTTTGCAACATAATAAAAAACCATTAACACCATCCATAAATAAACAAACAAAAATCAAGAGCATGATTAAGGAAAAAAAACACAATAAAGAAAAGAAACTTCATGACCATAAAATTCGAACGAAGGTAAGCAAAGCAAATCAAGTAAAGGATTTCCAGAGATTCGGAATAAATTCAAATCCAAGCCTTGTCCTCAACATCAACAATCCTCCTGAGTTTTCAACAAATAACCATAAATAGAGGATGAGTGAAGATCGAAGCAAAGAGGGGTTGCAGGGCTTGAAGCCTCGACCTTGACCGTCGGTTGACCTTTCTTCTGACATTTAGGAACCACAGCACCAACCTTAGTCTCAAGACGAAACTCTAATGGGGGCGACAACACGAGACCAAAACAAAGGAAAGATTGAATTAGAAGCCCTAGAGATCTCTTTCTTTTGGCGCCCCATGAAGGAAATCTACAACAAGTCTCAGATTCAAAGAATAGTTGAGGGAGATGGAGCAGGATGTCATCTGTATAGAAAAGTTGCATAGAAAAATGAGAGAAAGCGAGAGGTAAAGAGGGTAAGGGATTGGGTTGGGAAGACAAAGGAAGACCATGTTGCTTGGAGAGAGGAATGCAATGACAAACAAAGGGAATGGAGGCAATGGGGAATGAGGAAGAGAATGGGGAAGGCTAGCCAGGGTTTGATTTTCCTGATTTTAGGCGGGTTGAAACCGGCATTTCATGGATTCGACCTGAAAATACGTTTAACCCACATTTGTCGGTTGGGTCGAGTCGAGTCGAGTCATTTAGACGAACTGGACCGGATCTACGATTTTTCTGCATAGGCCTAGTTGCAAACCATGTGTAGATATTTCAAGTGTTTGAAAGTGTTTCTAAATTGGTTATAACGAATTACACTTTTATAGTAGATTTAAAGGTGGTGGTTGAGCACCCAAAGTGGTAAAAAGTTCTTCAAAAGTTTTCCATTACCTAAATATTTAATTTTACTATTTTTTATCGATTTATCATTTAATTTTCCATTGCGCCTAATTTCTCAAAATGGTCAATACTTTATTTTTTAAAACTCATATTTTAAAACTTTTTCTTAACCTTCATATTTTTTTAAACTAATATATTTTCAACCATAATTTTTGGAATCTATTCTTCTCAATGGTATTATTTGAAAACTCCATTAAGGAAATTTGACTTTTTATGGTGTGTAGTTCCCTTCAATATAAAGTAGAAATGTTGTGATAGAACACAAAGCTAAACTAAAATCAAATGTTGTGACAGCATAAAGTTGCAACACAAGTTTGAACAAAACAACTAGCGTCTAGAGCTACATAAAATAGAAGAAAATGAAGACCATCTGGCCTCGAAGCAAGTACAACTATTCAAACCATAAAAAATAATAATAATTTAGGTAGCGGTTGCTTTCAGGGCATTCATATTGGGTACCTATAAATTTTACTGTAATTTGATTAAAAAATATCCCTCCTAAAAACTTCTTTAAATTTTACTCATCTTTCAAATATCTCTTACATCACATTCATATACTTTCTTTATTCTATTAAAATATTATTTCTCAATTATTTCTTTATTATTATTTTCTCTCACTTCTATTTACAACTTTAACTACTCACTCATTTGTCTTTTTTCTTATATTTTCAACTATCACCTTCTATCTAATTATGTAAACACAAATATGATTTTTTTCCCAGGTAAAATAATAGTTTTAAAAGTATTATGATATTAAAAATAATAACATTATTTATAAATATGTATAGTTTCCAACGCGATGGTACTTGTAATGGATAAATGAAAATCAAGTTTATGGTTTTGTCTGAGATGTAAGGATAATATTTTTTGTCCTTTATCTAATGGTAACACATATTTTCTGAGTTACAACGGTAATACTTTTTGTCCTTTGTCCAACTGTAACACATTTTCTCTGAATTACAAAAGTAATATTTCGTGTCCTTTGTCCAACGGTAAGACATCTTCTCTAAGTTACAATGGTAATATTTTTTGTCCTTTGACTTTTTCCTAACGTCCATATTTTTTTAAACAGTAAAATTTTTGTGTATAAATATGTGGGCTTTTGGTTCCATTCACATCTTCAGCAAAAGTCTAATTTCATCAGGATCATAAATTTCTCATTGCGGCCTCATTTTCCACTTGCTTCTTAAATGGCTCGTTCATTCTTTTGCAAGTTGTTGCTTAACTTATCCTCTATATATGAGTTGGAGCTTGTTCTTGATGAAAATGGAGGAGCAACATCGACTCATCGTGGCAATCGCTAACATCGTAAGTATATTCAACATGATCATATTCAATGGCACGAATGGCTATTTTGCGACTATTTTGCAGAAGTACTAGTATATTCCTTGAATCTATTTCGAATGAGATTTCATATGAGTCTTCCTCTGTTTCTTCGTATTCAGCATGAGGTAGAGGCTTACGAGCCATACTTCATCCAAAGAAGAGATAATGTAATGCTGGAAGAAGAGATAATGTAATGCTGGAAGACTTGATCTATCTTCCATGTAAAAGTTAATCGTTGCACTTAGAATGCTTGCGTATGGAGTAATTGTTGATTTTATGAATGAATACATACGGATTGGAGAAAGCATCGTAATGGAGAGCCTGAAAAAATTTGTAACTTTAATCATAAGTATTTTTTCTAATAAATATTTGTCGTCTCCAAACGCCAATGATATTACTCGATTGCTCGCTACTAGTGAACAACGTGGATTCTTAGGGATGCTAAGAAGTATTGATTGCATGCATTGAAAGTGAAAAAATTGTTCGTCAGCCTGCTAAGGCATGTACTCTAGCCACAGTCATGAACCAACTATTATATTATAAGTGGTTGCTTCATATGATCTTTGGATATGGTATGCATTTTTTTTATTACTAGGTTTTTATAACGATATTAATGTGCTAGAAAGATCTTTCATTTTCGTTAAACTTTCCCAAGGGCCTGCATTCTAAGTGCAATGACTACTCAATCAATGGTAATGACTACATTATAAGGTACTATCTAGTCGATGATATTTATCCAAATAATCAACATTTGTGAAGGTTATTCCATCTCCACAAGGGAATAAGAAGAAATATTTTTAGCAGCACAGGAATCAACAAGAAAGAATGTAGAACGTGTATTTGGGGTCTCTCCATAACACTTTGGAATCGTTCGTGGACCTGTACGAATGTTCAAGATCAAGGATCTAACAAATATAATGAAAGCATGTATTATTCTACATAAGATGATTATTGAAAACGAGTGTGATGATAAGGGGGTCCCAAGTTGGAGTATGATCAACTTCATGAGAATCTTCCTCAATTGTCAAACAATCCTACGATCGAACTTATGGAGTTCATTCAGTGTCATCATGAAATTAGAAACACTTCGGCTCATCATCAGCTCTAATTAGACCTAATTGAGCATCAATGAAAATTATATTTCCAAAATTAGAATAGTTGCAATCCACTATAATTTATTATGTTATCAGTAGTGACTAAATATTCCTGCTTGGTCGATTTCCATTCCTTAAAAAATGTTGGCAGAACAACATTGGCCAAGTAAAGCTGTAATATTTTCTTTATCTGTAATATTTTAAGCATTTATAATGTTTTGTTTATCATCTTCTATCCATGTCCAAAATCATTGTCTAAAATATTAAGCTTCCCATCTAAAATAATAATGTGTTACAAAGTATGAGAAACAAACATTTGTGATTTAACAATAATAGATAGCCAATGATGCAAACATTGGTGAATTTTGTCAAAATTATACAAATCCTGAATGCGAAAATAACAATTAAATTGTATATAAAAAAAGAAATGAATAATTGATTCTTAGCATTGCGTCTCGCCATGATTTCCCATTGACATTGTTGGAAATATGTCCATTGTAGTTCAGGCAAGGTAGTGACATAGATAAGCATGATATGCCCTTCTCTTTCCAACAATTCACTCTTCGCTCTCTCCTCTTCTTGTAATAGGGCAAATTCTAGTCTTTTGGCCTCTAACCTCTTGCAATATTTTATGTCCTTCCCTTTCTCGATCATATTGCATCTTCTCTTTCTTCAAATGGAAAAACTCTTTCTCCCTAGCGCGTGACTCCTCAAGAAGAGTATATTTCATCTTGCTCCACTGAACAATGTCCTCTATTGGTCTAGTTTGGGCCTTCCGTTTTGCTTTCGTAGCTTTCATTCCTATTGACCTCTCCAACTAAACAACATCATTGTCCAAAATATTCTCCGCCTCGAGATCATTCACTGAATCTACAAATGCAGTTGTGGTACGAGTCGGGGTTGGGGACATTGTCGACCTTCGCTTTGGGTCTTCCTTTGAGCAACTCTGAATCCATTTTGGTTGGTCCTTTAACAGGTGCCAACAATGCTCAAATGTAGATGAACTATTCTCCAACGATTGGAACATAATTTTAGCTTTGTCAAACATGCAATTAAAGGGACAAACAAAAAAAATTACCAGACCCAATTAAAGTAGTGGATGGTTATACCTTATCTTACTCGGTCATGCCACTTTAATTCAACCCTTTGACTTGGGTTAGTTTTGCACAAAGTTTATTCGTTGCCTTTTGAATGGCCAACTACTGATGTATTAAGGACTCAATGCCCCGCTTAGTTGTACTTTATTTATACTCATTAAAGTATTTACTAATTTTATCCCAAAGTCGGGCGTGTTTTTGAGACAAGTAACTTGTCTTCTTCTTGGGTGAAGTTTGCACCCCTAGCTGATTTTTTTTTTTTTTTTTAACGGAAAGATTCTCTATTTGAGGTAGGGGTGAAGAGTCTTCAACAGTCACTGGAGATTGTTGAATTTGACTAACGTAAGTGTGGTCAATGTGAGGGTCCTAGTTGAGAAGACTCGTAAAGTACATAAGTCCATAGTCTTGGGAATTTATCTGTAACAAATTCTAGAATCATGTTAGATAGTAGACATCCTCCATGGCTGCAACAATCAGTTAACAGTAGTGACTAGCCGTTCGGGTTACCCTACCATAGAGTATGTGCCGAATTTCTTGTGTCCCCACTCAACTTTGTTATCATCACATCTGAGGAAGATAGATAAGGAAAATGAACCTAAAGAAGAAACTAATTCAGCCTAGAAAACTGAACAGCATGCCTAAATCACAATAGAATAATGAAAATAAGTAGCTTTTAGGTTTAAACAAGATGAAAGGATGTTCAGCATAGATATATCATATCAAAAAAGGTCAAATAAGAAACTACTCCAATGAAAAAAACTGAATAGCATGTCTAAATCACAACTGAACAACAAAAATACCAAGCTAATCCAACTAACAAAACTAAACAGTATGCCTAAATCACAATAAAACATCAAAAATAGGGGATAAGCACATAAGCATCTAAGTATTATAAAAATTTAGGGCAGTGGCTCATATTGTTGTTGTTGTTGTTTTTTTTTTTTTTTTTTTTTTTTTTTTTTTTTTTTTTTTAATTCAGACACAAGTAAACACATAACACAAGCTTGAATGACTAGAAAACAATTGCCTTTGGGAAACTATCACAAAAAAAATGATCATCTGGACTACCCTGCCATATTGAGCTTGCCCCCAATCACAGCATTTGTGATTTTACACATTTATAATATTCAATTTAACCATCATCGCAACCTAATTACATTACGCATATAGCCCTAATGACAGACTTTACATACCAACAATTATAGCTATAAAGAGCAAAGCTATTACTCAACAACAAAGCGAATAACGAATCAACAACAACCAAAGACCCAACAACACAAAACATTCATGAACAAATTATAAATCGCAACAGTAGAAGCCATGCATCATAGCAACGATGGGGGCCAAATATCATAGCAACTGTGGAACCCAACTATCATAGTAGCAGGAGAGCAACACCAAGTGTCAGCTTCCCCAAATCTGTGCTTGATAGTAATCACACAAAATTTTGGAAATTTTTTCCAAATTTGATTTTTAACTCTAAATTTACAAAAGCTTATCAAATTGACAGTGAAAGTTGGCACAAAATCATGTTAAAGCTTATCAATGTCACTGACAGTGAAACAAATGGCATTAGCATGTTAAATTTGTAATAGAATAAAATCGCAAGGTCATTGATTTTACAAAACAAAAAATCATGTTAAATTAGGAATAGAATCATGGCAAGGTCACTGACAATGAAACAAAGCACATTAGCATGTTAAATTTGTAATAGAATCAAATGGCAAGTTATAGATTGAATAAATTACACAAAGCATAAATCAAACAAGCAGCAGAATGAAATGACAAGGTCACTAGCATGTTAAATTTGCAATAGAATCAAATGACAAGCTATAGATTGAATAAGCTACCACAAATTACACAAAATACAAATCAAACAAGCAGTCGAATCAAATGGCAAGGTCACTGACAGTGAAACAAAGTACATCAGCATGTTAAATTTGTAATAAAATCAAATGACAAGCTATAGATTGAATAGATTACACACAAATTACACAACACACAAATCAAACAAGCAGTAGAATCAAATGGCAAGGTGACTTACAGTGAAACAAAGCAAAATAGCATGTTAAATTTGTAATAGAATAAAATGACAAGTTAGATTGCATAGATTACGCACAAATTACACAAAACATAAATCAAACAAGCAGTAGAACCAAATGGCAAGGTCACTAACAATAGAACAAAGCACATTAGCATGTTAAATTTGTAATAGAATCAAATTGCAAGCTATAGATTGAATAAATTACACACAAATTACACAAAATAAAAATAAAACAAGCTCTTTCGCAAATGGCAAGGTCACTGATTTTACAAAGCACATCAGCATGTTAAATTTGTAATAAAATCAAATGGCAAGCTAGATTGAATAAGTTACACAAAAATTACACAAAACACAAATCAAACAAGCAGTAGAATCAAATGGCAAGGTCACTGATTTTATAAATTTTTCTCCAAAATCCGTACAAAAATAGCCATTATAGAAACCCTAGAGAAGTATAGACAGAAACCATTTCGCGATTCCGGTT
This sequence comes from Juglans microcarpa x Juglans regia, assembly GCF_004785595.1. Classification (NCBI taxonomy): domain Eukaryota; kingdom Viridiplantae; phylum Streptophyta; class Magnoliopsida; order Fagales; family Juglandaceae; genus Juglans; species Juglans microcarpa x Juglans regia. The sequence goes on from NC_054595.1 coordinate 6,144,833, forward strand.
AGGGTTTCTGAGATCTAGCACAAGATTCAACAATGGAGTTACAAAGACCCAAAATGATAGAGCTGCAGAAGGATTTGAGAGAGTATTTCTCTCAGAGCTGACGGTATGAGAGACAGGGATTGTGAGTGTATGAGAGTTTGTGAGAATCAAATGGCACAAACTTACCTATCGTGTTCTGTTGGAGGGGCTGCCATTGATGGACAAGTGCGAGAGAGAGTCAATAGCAACTAGGGTGCAAGAGAGAGCTTACGCGAGAGGAGAAAAGAGAGAGGGACAACTGAAAATAATAAAATATGCGTTTGGAGATGTACAATGGTTCCCCGTCTACCATAGATAGGGAAGCACTATAGCATGCATAAACAATAACACTAAATTAGGAAATCGGATGGGAGGAAGATATATAAGTTTTTCCCAAAATTCATCCCAAAATTTGGAGAAGATGAACTTATAGGAAGCCAAATACCAGTGCTCTTAGCAAAGCAAATAAAAGTACAAGAAAAAATAAGGCCCAAATAAACAAGTTAGAACGAGACTAAGACCTCATTTGGATAGTCTGATAAGATGAAAAATTTGTGAATAGTAATATGATGATTTGTTAATAGTAGTGAAATAGTTTGAATTAAGATTTTTATTGAATTTTGAAAAAGGAGAGAAAAAAAATTGAACAAAATATTATAAAGTTAAAATATTGTTAGAATATATTTTTTTCATATTATTTTTATTTTGAAATTTGAAAAAATTGAATTGTTGTTTGCGTTTGATATGATTAGTAATTAATTGATAAAAATATATGAAAGAAATACGACACTAAAAGAAAAAGAGAAATATTTTAGTTATAAAGAAACCTCATAAAAACAAACTGAAAAGCTAACGTGATTTGATATGATTGTTAAATTATAAAATTATTTTTATTATAAAATAAATCACGTTACATATAGAGTTTTTTTAAATTTCTTTTTATAATATCATGTTATGATTGTAGGCACTTATAAAAAAAATAAAAAAAGAAACTGCACGTCCTTTCTATCTAGTGGCTCTTAGCCTTGTTTATAGGAATATACTAGGTTGTTCCCTCAATTTGCCCAAGTGTGTCGTTAGTGTATTTATTTTTTTAAAATGTCTAAAAAAATTAACACTAATGATTTTTTTTTTTTTTAACATATTTACATTAAAAAAAGCACAAAAAAGTACATTTGAGGGGACAAGTCGAAGAAACTGAGTAGCAGCACCCTTGTTTATAAGGGGTACTACTAAAGAACAAACGAGCACAAGCATTTTCTATTTCAGTAGCTAACACAATTAATATCATCTTCAATTTTTCTCAAAAAAAAAAAAAAAAAAAAATCATCTTCAATTGCTTGAATTCAATAAAGAGAAAAATAGGCACAATGTAAAGCCAGATGAAAATGATAGAAAATGGTTCGATAAAAAAATATTATCAATAAGAATCATCATGATATATATACATTCTTTTTTTTTATATATATTTTTTAATTAATGGTATTCTATTTTAAAATAAGGGCATTTATATAAATATAAAATTCAAATAAAAAGAACATTTTAGTATTTTTTATAAGTTAAAAAAATTAAATAAGTTGGTTAGAAAATAGTTGTATGAATATTATTAATATTCTCGAGAGAAATTGACCACCCGCTATCTTTTGTATGGTTGAAATTTCATCGATTCACAAACTAGCAATTATAAATATTCCTACTTATCCGCCAAAACAAGTACACAGGGACAAGCTGCAAGAACCTTTTTTTTTTTTTTTTTTCTCGGCAAGTAAGTATTTTATAGATAAATTAACAGATACAAGATACAAGTTTAATAGGATGAGAGTCTCCTATAATCCTTTTAAAATCAACACACATTACAATGCAAAAGTAAGAAAATAAAGGGAGTGATCGAAACCAAAAATTTAACTCTCACCCAATTCCTACACGGGAAGACTACATGAAAACGATTTTTAAATAGTCTGATAAACAGACTATTAACCTGGATCAAAAACAAATAAATTTGGATATTGGATTATACATCAACTAACAATATTTGTTGTTTTCATTACAGCCAAATATCACATGAGCTGTCCAAGGTTCCTCTGCAGGAGGCTGAAAGCTTTCAGCCAGAGGTCGCCCTCATTCATTATTGCACTAATGTATCACCAACAGCCCAAGAAATTTATATAATCGAAAACTTCTATTTATAAGTTTGTTTACTGACACATTCAACACCTCTGTGATATAGAAACCTTTTACGTCAATTACCATAAGAAAATATTTGTATTTTTATATTTTTTTTTAACTATAATAAATCTCATTATAAGTGATACATTAATACTCAACTTACTTACACATGATTGAAATTATACACGTCATGGTTAAATGTAAGATAAACACTAAATTAGAACTGGTTATTTGGGACGGCAAATTTTGTCCCAAAAAAATTGGGATTTCATCCCAAAATACATTTTGGGATAAAAAAAGTGTTCCAAGGTTATTCCAATAACAGTCTCCCAAAAGGTATTTTAGGATAAAAATATCAATTTCATCCCAAAAAATATCTTTTGTGATAAAATTGAGCAAAACCGTTTGATCACATTTGAAATGGAATATTTTTTTCAGGACGATTGAATTTCCTCCTAGAAACACGTTCGAATGGTACGAAATTAACGTTCGAACATATTGTCTGTTCAAACGCATCATTCGTGAGTGGTCGATCGATACCAGTCCGTTCGACCAAATAGATATGAGGAAACGTTCAAACAAACAATTTGATGGTCGAACAGTAAGATGTTCGAACGGACAATGATAGGATCAAACAATTTCATATTAGTAGACGATCAAACATTTGGTTCACATTCAATGATTCGTTTGAACAATTTCACGTACTGTTCGAACGTTTAATTCCGATTACATTTGAATATTCTGTATCAATATTCGAAAGGTTTTACTCATCTTGTTCAAATGGCCTTTTTGCGTTCGAATTGTAACTATTTTATTTTATTCAATAATTAAAAATCAAATAGACATACATAATATTTTAAAAAAATACATTATAATTTGTTTAGTACCCATAAAACTAGTCTAATAAGTGCAAACTAAATAATTAAAACAGTAGTAGTACTAGCGTTCTTCATACAGAAATAAATCCTAAAATCTGTACATATAATATAAATTAGTTGCTTAGAGGCATGAATTGTTGCATAAACATCAGCATTTAGAGTTGCACATCTCTCCTAAACTCTTCTTATTGTTGTTCTTGATGTTTCATGTGCATCGGCATGTTTGTTTATTTTGCCAATTGAGCCTCTAACTCATGTTACATTGCAGTCAATTATTCGATCTTGGAATTTGCTTTGTTTAACACTATAGAGGTATTATAGGCAAACCCAGATGATGAGGAAGAGCTATAAGGCTTTACACAGCAACCCAAACTCCTCAAATATCATGAATGTTGACCCAGAACTTGTGTAAAAATTTTAACATCACTTGTTGTGAAATTTTGATCTGACGTAAATTCACCACATAGGGCAACCATTTTATTCTATACACAAGAGAAATAATTAATATCATCACAAATATTCAAATATGTTTAATTAAAACAGATTATAATACTTACATAATTTTCACAAGTATTGGGATGAGTCCAATTTCCGTTACGATCAATATATTATGTAGCATATAATTTTATCAGATCATAATTAGCATCTGACTCTTGCTATAAGAGATATTTGTTAAGATATAAATTCATTAGAATACCTGAAAATAACAAACTATATACAATAAAAAAAATAACATTACCAATTTGTTAGAAAGACAATGTAAAGATCTTGAGCCTGAATGATAATGAATCTTCAACTTCGATTTATTTGTTTTGTTTACAGAACTTCACTCCTGCATAGAAGTTGTAAATATTAGGAAGCGAAAATTATAAATAGGACACATAAAAGAATTCATTTAAATTACCTTATATGATAGATCCTTAAATATGTCACAAAGTTTTTTTCGATTGGAAGGTCGGACATCCTAAAAAGATGCTGGCGTGTATATTCCTTGTTCTTAAACTTATTGTAATGCTTATGACATCTCGCCTTATATTTATGGAATACATTATACATAAGCTCATCGACAGTCTTACGCTCCTCTCTCCGACCAAAATTTAGTTCGAAATCATTTTTGAAAAAATATATATACAAAGATATTAACACCCAGAATATTCTAGATTTTTCATATATATTAAATAATATTAATATAATTCAATTATTTAAATATTACTAAGCAACGCTTCTTAATAACTTATTTCACATCTTTGAAAACTTTCTATCATGAACTCGTAGCCAAAGGTGTATAAGTTCGTGTAAGAGCACTCACATGCAATGCAAGTCAAATTGCTTATTGTTGTTTGCCTCCAGTATATTTATTAGAAATGCTAACCTTAATCTTACCTACTTTACGATATTTTTTCAACATTACACCTTTAATAGTGCCTCGAACTTGACGACATTATGTTGTTAACTCTATAAAATATTTAGTTTGTTATAGAAACAAAGTAAATCATGGCTAGAAATGATGTAATATGTATGAATGACCTTAATTGAAACAAAATGAATATTAGATTTTTACTTGGTTCTGTAGAGTCAATCTTTAGTGGTGAGTCAGACGGAGAGTTAGGAACATGTGGAGATGTGATGCAAACTTCCTTCTTCTTTGGTGGTATAAGTTTGAAATATTGATAAATTCATTACATAAAAAATTTATCATAATGTATAATGTGAACACAAAATCGGTCAATCATCTATATCAGTTTCATTTGTAAATTCGTCGTTGACATTTGTAGATAGTTCAAATGATTCAACATTTTGCTAAACTGTCGCATCAACAATTTCAACCTCAATATCTTTTCTATGTAATGGAATCATCTCATACTGTTTCAAATTCACAAATAAGTTAAAAACGGGTCGACGCTCTTGGTATGCTTTTTGATTAGATGGATCATCTTCTTTTTCATCTTGTCCATCTGCTTTAGGGATAACATCATATATATTTTTTGGAGAAAACTTTTATGCTATTGATTTTCTAACTCATGATCATTTAAGTAGAATACTTGAGATGTTTAGGAACCCAAAATAAAAGGATTATCTTAATACCATTTTTTTTATGTATTAATACTCAAAACATATTCATTATCACGTTTTCCCTTTTGAGGATTGCTTAAATCTCACAAATCACACCTAAACAAATATACCACAAGCTCTCTCAAATATCTTGTTCCAATTATATCGACAATAACCCCATAGAAATCAATGTTTTCTCCATCATGACTTCGTTCGACTAGAACATCACTATTTTGTGTTTTTCTATAGCGTTCTCAATCCATTGTGTGTTACTTACTTTCTCGATAAATACATGCAAAATATCGAGCATCGCATCTCGAGGGGCCATGCATCAATGCATACAGTTCATTCGATATATCGTTTGGATTACTTGCATGCATTTGTACAACATACATATTGAATAAAGTATAAACATACAAAAATAAATAATCAATGTATTGTCTTGATAATTTAAACTCACAACTGTAATGTCATTACCGTTGTTCAAACCATTTCGGGGACTCTTCTTCATATTTCAGGTCTAGATCATTTACTCATAATTCTTTGAGCACATTCATATGATCACTAAAATTAAATATTACCAAATAATTTATCATTTTATAATTTTTTTAACTAAATTACAATATTAATTAACATATAAGGATAACTTACTTCAAGTGGTTCTCTATCTCAGAGTAATTGTTTAGCACATACCACTAAGTTTCTTTGAGCTCGCTTCCACACAAGTCACAATCACGCGCTGCACCAAGTGGAAATACTTGTTGAAAAAACACAAAAAAACTCATTTTGTTGTCTTGCTTGGTCAACATCAAATTTTATTTCTAGCCGATCAAACCTCGTGTCAACTCCGTGGAAGTATTTGGAATAAAATATATGTAACTCATCGTCAATATATGTTTCTGCAATGATCCTTCTGGGCGGGCCTTGTTACCCACTATACTTTTCATCTTCCCAATGAATCGTTAAATAGGATACATTTATCTATATTAGACTGATCCTGCAAGTCGAACCTGACGTGGCAAATAAACAGCTAGATGAACCATGATGTCGAAGAATGACGGTGTGTAAATATTCTCCAACATTTACAATATTATAGCAATTTTCCATTCAACACGATCCAAAATTTCTACATGCAACATCCTAACACATAAGTTTTTAAAAAATACACCCAACTCAATCAAAGCAATGAGCACATCTCTCGTCAAGTACCCACAGATACCAACAAACAAGATACACTGTAAAAATATATGACAATCATGACTTTTTAATCTAGTAATTTTCCAGTCATTTGTTCGCACACACCTTGTTAGATTCGAGGCATAATCTTCTAGTAACTTAATTTTCATTAGCCACTCACAAGATGTAGCCATTTCGTTCCTTGACAATGTATATCACCCAATCGCCATATAGACAAACGAATCATTTTGTTACAAGTGCATTTTCGATCTTATTCCCAACCGCATCAAATACTTCCATGAGTTTAATGTATCCTTCATTTTGTCTTCAATTGACATCGATGTTCTCAACACGAACTCGCATATATTTTTTTCAATATGCATAACATCGAGACTATGCCGCAAATGAATTGTCGACCAATACAGGAGTTCGAAAAATATACTTTTCTTTGTCCAATTCAACTCATTTGCAGTTCATTTTCTCTTTCATTACTTTTTACCAAATTCAATATAACTGAAATCTACAAATTGTGCAAGTATATCTTCACCAGACAAATATGGTGGAGGGTGCGCCCATTCAACATTGCCATCAAACATCCTAGAACTTCTACACCATCTATGGTCACTAGGTAAAAATCGACGATGACTCATGAATCATAATTTCTCCCATACGTAAGCTATTCAGATTTGGTATGTTTGATACAAGTCGGACATGTCCTTTTCTCTTTAGTACTCCAACCTGACAATTTTTCATAAGCAGAAAAATCATTTATTGTCCATAACACAACAACATGCATCTTAAACAACAATCCTATTGATGAATCAAATGTTAGGATCTCATTCTCCCATAAATCTTTTAATTTTGTAATCAATTTTGTAAGTATATGTCTATATCATTTTCCGGTGATCTCAAACTTGGAATGAGCAAACTCATCATGAAATATGGATCTTTAATATATTTCCATGATAGAAGATTATACAACATAAATACAACTGGTCAATTACTATGATTATTACTCATGTTTCCAAATGGATTAATCTACCTGTTGCCAACCTAAGTCACACATTGCGAGGTTCTTTAGCAAATCATGTGTGCTCCAAATCAAATTCCTTCCAAACTTAGGAGTTAACAGGATATGTTAAGACACCATCGTTCCTGACTCTGGACAATGAGTGTCATGTCATGTCTACAGTCGATGCACGTGACATTAATAACCGTTGTAATCTAGGTATAATTGGAAAGTGGCGTAAGACCTTTCATGGCACGTTCTACTTCTCAGATGTCCATCTTGATTAATGGAAAATGAGACATTCATTCAATTGCTCATTCTCTCGCCAAAATAATACATAGTCATTCTTACATGCATGTATTGCATTGTAATAAAACTTGAGTCTTCGTTTCAACTATTTTGCTTTATAGAAGTTTCAAGATAAAATATTGTCTGATGAAAGTTCCTCTTTAAACAATTCGATTAACATATTAACAGTCTTAATAGATAATTAGCATATGGATTTTGTGTGAAACAATCTAACTATAAATGATTATTTATTGTGCCTTATGGATCCTGGATATAACTCACGCTGTGAATCATTCCACAAGCATGCAAAAGTGTTAAGGCTTGCATCATTTGAATTTGATGTGTTCATATTACCTTCGTTCATAAACATTCTCGCACCAATGTCACAGAACATTTACTCCATATTCTTATCGTATTCATCACCAACAACCTCTGATGGTACATCTTCATCAATGTCTTCTTCTTCATGTGGAGGCTTGAATGACATTGGATATGATTCGTCATGTAAAACTCAATCAGTATAACCTTAGTCAATACATTTGAAAAACAGATGCTCTCTCACCAAGTTATCTTATGAGAATGAAAATTCTTGCATTGTTGACATTGTCATCTAATACACCTGTCACTATCAACTATACAAGATATGAACTCCAAGAAGTTTTTAACACCTTCAACATATACATTGTAATATTTATCCAAGCAATCTTTAACTCGCATCTAACTCTTATCCATACCTAATATTCTATTGCAAACAGTCACATGGGCATCAACAAACAAGCATGTATCTAACATATTATATAATTTCTTTCTTTAACCAGGTAATTGGTCCTATCCCATTTGCGATTGAAAGACTATAGTTGCCAACCTATCGACTATTATCTGTCATGTCAAACGAGATTTCACCAGTATCTCTCCACAGTTCTCCAAATATGCTCGTTTGGTTGTTTGCACCGATAAGTAACACATTGAGACACCATCACCGAAACTGCATATCCAGATAACAAGAAGGGATGTCTCTACCAAAATCATAATTTCATATGCTAACAGATACAGTTAGATAGTTTGCAAAAATGATTTTAAAATCTCAAATTGTCCACTCTATACAATTTAAGACCTATCAATCAACCGTTCATCCGGATTAATAACTCTTTAATGGATTTAAGGTTTATTTCGATGAAACATACAAGACAGGAGATTAATACACGACAACAATGAAGAATACGAGAATATATCATACAACTCCTAACAAAATTATCGATATTTATATTAAATTTAATAATTAATTAAGATTTTAACTTATTCTATATATTATTAAATATTATTCTTTTTGCTATGATTTTCTTGTAAATATGATTATTATTAGAATAAGTTAACATGTTATTAGGTATTAAGCATTTTTTAATATTTTTTAAGTATTAATTTTTTTAATATTTTTTACGTAGTTTTTAATAATTTTTAATATTTTAAGTATAAAGATTTTTTTTTTTTTTAAGTATATGGCATTTTATTATTTTTTTTGTACCATCTTTATGTTAAGTATTAAGCATTTTTTAATATTTTTTAAGTATTAAGTATAATTAAGTATTAAGTATTTTCTAATATGTTTTAAGTATTTTTAATACTATTATTATGTTAACTATTAATTATTTTTTAACTCTTTTTTAATAAGCATTTTTTTATAGTATCGATTTTCTTGTAAATACATTTTTGTAAAATGTATATTTGTTATATATGTGCAATCTGTATTCAATGCAAGTAAACGTTCGAACATATAAAATGTATGTTCGAACAAAACAATATCGTTCGAATGGTAACATATATACATTCAAACGGATTCAACACAGATTCCAGACGCAAATCCAAAACAATATTAAGAACTGGAATCCTTAAACACAATCTCACAAATCATGCACAATATCTACAAACACACAAATATATCAATTATAATGAGTAAACTATAAACTATAAAACACGAAATTTACCTTCAATGCAATTCCAAACAACTCAACCCACAATAAAACACATGCACAACATGTAAACAAACAATAAAATCAGTGAACATAAACTAACTCACTCTATTTCAGTGAACAAAGAACATATCTTTGAAAATTTCGTGTGCAACAGCCCTCTTTACAATGTGAGTACAATCTAACTCACTCTATTTCTATCTCTATGTCACTCTTTATCTCTCTCTAATCAAAATGGGAGAAGAATGAATGAATGTGGGGGAGTAAATGAGAGAGCGGCACTGGGTTGAAGGAGAATAAGGGGTATTGTAGGGTATTTAGATTTGTGCAGAATTTTTGAAGTTATTATGACGAAAAATGTCGTTGTAATAAGTTCAAATGCACGAAATGCCATCGTCTAACTTAAAACTTCTTTTATGAAGGAGAAAAAAGTTGTCACCTACGCGCTTTGTTAAGTTGTTTACCTTTCGAACGTAAATTTTATACGTTCAAACGTGAAAATTAATGCACGAATATTTTTCAGCTTGACAAATTTTCGAGCCCATGTTCGAACGGTAATAAAGTACCATTTGAATGCTACTCTACTACTCAGGAATTGATGAGAGACATTCCCGCCACTATTTCAGACGCACCAAAAATCCTAGAAAATATTCGAATGTGCTTCTTTATGGCTAAAAAGGTCCAATCACTAATTAAGCATTCGAACGGTATGCCATAGCGTTTCAATGTATATTACTAAATGTTTTATTATAGTCTAATATCTACACAAAACGTTTTAATTTATTACTAAATATATATATATATTTTTTACAAATATTACTATATATAGTTATATAATAATATAATATATGATAATATACTATATTATAATTAGCATATATGCTAATATATATAGTACTATATACTAATATACTATATGATAATATACTATATTATCATTAACATATACTAATATTATATATTACAGTATTTATATATGAAATCACTATATGATATATCATACATACGATATCATATGGTATATGATATCATATAGTATATAATATATCATATAGTATAGTTTACTATAGTATTATACACAACAAGTTATATAGTGTATGTTATTATATACAAGCATATAGTATATATCATATAGTGATATACTATACATATATATGCTATACTATATAATACTATAATATAGTATATAATATATTAAATATCAAAAATCAATTATTTATTAAATTTGAAATGAACACAGTTCGAACGGTAAGTCAAAACTGTTCGAACATATAACTTATCGCTCGAATATATAACTTATCGTTCGAACAGTTCTGTATATATAAGGTATAGGGGAAAGCTTTTCAATGCCACTGTCGCCCCATAACAACCATTCAAACTCGCATTGAACGGACCCCATGAACATTCAAACGATGTCATCATTGCCGTTGTCACCGCTCGAAGACTCCTTCCTTTCAAGTGGTACGCTAATTATATATCTTGTTTGGTTTATTCTAAGTAAGTTTTGTTAGATTATTTGTAAAACGTAAGAAAAACTTATTTTTCGGTCGATAGCCACCATAGGTGGACGAAAATCCACCCAAGCTACTTACCCATCATTATGTAGTTGATATTTGTGGAAGAAATGAAAGGAATCGGTTTATTCCTTCGTTTTCATGGCCGTTGAGTTCGATACAGAAATCGTTCGAACGATGTTGTATTCGTTCGAGCTGTAGGAACTCAAACATTGAATGTTTGATTGGCTCACTATACGTTCGAACCTAATTTAATATCTACATTCAAATGTACATAATTCACATTCGAACAAGGATGTAAAAATTTTAACGTTCGAACGGTATAACAAAAAACAATTTCTAATTGTTTTAATTAGTATATAATTTTGTGAATATTTATGTATTATATTTTATAACTAATGTTGCATATATATTTTAGTTTTTAAATTTCATATTGATAATGTCTTATAGGAGACGTAAGTATGGCAGACCAGGGCAACCTTCCATCGAAATAATTTGAGAGATGACTTTACCTGAGAGGATCATTCTTTGACATCAATCTTCAATGATCGTGGTTGGACACCAATCCTCGATCAGAAGGATGAAGCATGGAACATCGTGTCTTATATTGACATTGTCTCGGAGTTCTATAAAGAGCTCGGTGGTACTAGCCCAGATGCCGGAGGAGCATACACGATCTCTATTCAAGAAGTTTCAGTTATATTTTCAGTGGACAAATTCACTAGTTTTATTGGTATTCCCAGACTGTGCATTGCATATCCGAACGTGGTGCTTAGAGAGTCTCTAGCTTTGGGTGATGGGTAGACAGCTGAGGACGAGGGATCAGCTTATATAGATGAGCTCGATACCCTTGTTGATCATGAGGTGGGAGTTGGTTATTGGTCCAAATGCTCTTCTATATGATGTATCTGCTTTCTTCGATATCATAAATTTGATCATCGCCAACAATATTGATCTTTGATTGCGTAAGATAGAGGTTGGCATGGTTTGGCCGAAATTTATGATATAAGTTGCTTGTGGCATTCCTATCGACTTAGTGAGATATATATTCGATATGATTCGATCAGAAGCACGGTACATTACGACGGATATATTATCATTCGGGATCCTAATCACCCGATTTCTGCTACATGCTAAGGTCATGCCAGATATTGTCGAGTGTGTTTGGGAGTCGATGAGACCGATCAAGGACTTCACCCTGTCATGAAGCACAAGACACTCGAGACTTAGTCTTCGTAGTCCTATTCCAGACCCGATTGATACTCAGAGAGATGGACACCTGGGAGATCGTGGAGTATTGGTTGGTGAGACATCCACGCAGGTCGAGACATCACACACAATTACTATTGAGGAGATGGCTGATATAGTGCATGCAGTGATTAGTGGACAGAGATAGACATAAGCGTTGATCGATGCAGTATGTACGGAGGTTCGTACTGCCATGTCTGACTTATGTACAGAGATTAATGCTAGCATATTTGACTTATATACAGAGATTGAGCCATGTCTGCAACTCAGGTCACAATAAGTACCTGACTGACACAACTAGAGACATGCCTAGCTACAATCGAGGATGTGTAGAGAGTTGAGATCTTAGTAGTTTCTATTTTTTATTTACATTATTTTTTTGTTTTTGGTATGAACAATATTTGGTATTTATCCATAATTAAGTAAGGTATTTTGTTGCCATCAATAATTATAAAAAATTATGTAACCATTCAAATGGAATATGTCACGTTCGAACGTTTCTAGTCTCCATTCGAACATTTTATTCTACATTGGAACATTGATAACTTATTAGTTTAAACGGTAAGTCAATGTCTCTCTAAATTTATTGACTAAAGTCGTTAATTTCCTGTTCGATCATATATAATATATTCGAACATTGATTATCTTTGATATTCGAACGGTAAGTCAATATCCTGCTAAATTTATTAACTTAACCCGCCAATTTTCCGTTCGATCATATATAATATATGTTCGAACATTGATTAACCTAGACATTCAAGCATTGTTGTATGTTGTTTAAATGATAAATCAATATCCTACTAAATTTTGTCACTTAACGCGCTAAATTGTCGTTCGACCATATATAATTTCCGTTCAAATGTTTATTTTATTTTGTCCGAATGTTTTTTTTAAGTGTTCGAACGATTATTTTATTAGGGACGAGATTTTCATCCCTTTTGAATAGTAAACATTTTTCATCGTTTGTTGGGAATGAAATTTGAATTTCATCCCTACATTTTATTTTTTTGAACGTTCCAAATAAAAATTATCTCAAAAATGAATTTTTGTTGTAGTGAAATGATATTTGTAATTTTATCTGTACAAGTTATTTATTTTTAAAAGAAAATGAATAAATATAAATTTAGTTAAAAATACTCGAGCTTAATGAGGTATAATATTATTTCGAAAGTAAAAAAAAGGTGGGGACAGAGAGTGATTGTCCCTAAAAATAATCATTACTGGTCTGACCTTACAAAGAGAAAAGTACAAAGAGGATGTTCAAAGTTGCAGTGTATAATTAAAAACTAAAGACTGGTCACTGGACCACTCGGAGAAGGATATAATAATGGATCATGAATCATCTCCAATTCGGCCTCCAATACAGCCACTTATTTTGCTGAACTCGTGACGAATTAACTGTTTTAACCGTCAGTCAACTGGGAATTTGCTTATCCCTAGGGTTAAGCATGGACCCATATAAAACTTAGGTTGTAAATGAGAGAGGAGTACTGGCCATAAAAGATCAGCAAGAATGCAGGGAAATCACCAATTAAAGACATTCTAGTTTGAAATTTGTGTGTTCGAGTCAAGACATAAGTCAAAATTACTTGTAGTAGTAAAGTCTGATCTTTGAGCCATGAGATGAGTTTTAGACCAACTGGATATTTTGGAAGTGTTGTGATGACGAGCTCGTTCTTAGAGCAATAGTTATGGCTCAAACCAGACATTCTGTAGTAAGAAGGAGCTCATATAGTCACGCACAAAGACTAAGAGGATTATTACGCTGATCGCCCCGTCTCCTTTTATTGTTGAGAAAAAAAAATCCAAATCTCTTGTTTGGAATATAAAATAAAGACCATGAAATTTGTATTTGAATCGATTTAACAAAGAGGTCGCAATGAATTTCAAATCCCTTCATTCCTAAAATTCATCCTAATAAAAATTTAAATTAAGAGATTTAATTTCAAATTCAAATTCAAGTTCTATTTTTTCAAGAATTTCTTCAAAATATATTTAAAATTTCTACAAATTATTTTTGTACTGGTGTATTCTAGTGGTTAGTAAACTCATGCATCTGGACTCTAATTAAAGGCAAGTAAGATTCTTTGTACCACTTATGCTACGAAGGACATCGACAAGTCGACAACTAGAAAGAAGTAAAAGTCAACGAAAAAATTAACCAATATTCTTCATTTTTAGTTCCTTACACATTAGCTAGGGTACATATTTGACTTTGCAGTTACAAAATCAAAGAAAACTATTCCTCTCTTTTTCCAACATTTAGAAACAACCTTTGCCTATTTCATCTTTTTTCATTTTCCCCCCAAAACAACAATGCTCATCCACAAGTCCAAAGGCAATCCTCATTCACAAGTTCAGTGAGTGAAATGAAATGAGAATTTTATAAATGGTAATAAGATAATTTGTGAATAATAATAAGATAGTTTGAACCTCTTTTAAAAACAAATTCTCATGTAGTTAATACGTAGACATATAGGTTTTGTTTCTACTCTTTTAATTTTCATTTCTCCTTTCATTTCTACTTCCCCTATGTTCATTTTCCCCACCTATCACCTACTTTCTTTCTCCATTTTTCTACCTACCACCTTCTTTCTTTCTCTTTATTCATTTCCAACAACCTTCTGAGTCTAAAAGAAAGCCATCCTCCTGATCAGAATCAAATCCTGCAGATCTAAACCCTTCATGTTCATGATATTCAAACTCAACAATTTGAATATCCATCTCTGGCTGTGGGTTAGCCTTTTCAATAGTTGGGAGTTCAGATCTTACTTGTTTTACTTCATTTAACAGAAGCCATGCAAGCTTGACATTAACGAAAAAATGGGATGAAAATCATAAAGATTTTCCGGATTAATCAAATGCACACATCGAAATAGTCCATTGATAGAAAAAGGGGGAAAAAACTAGCAATACAAACTCCATTTTTTTCCTCACTAGAAAGTACCAATGTCTACATATATTAGAGATTCAAATAGCATTTATGAGTGCATGGTTGAATAGCTCCAAACTCCAAAGAAACATATTCGGCCGATATGGTAAGAGTACAACCAAAACTATGTAGGCAGATGCACCTGTAAAACTAGTAGGTTCAAGTCCATATTAGTCGCATGGATTAAAGCAATGTCAATAACGTTCTGTCTCAGCAAATCGTTGTATAATAATTGCCTCATCAAGTAAGTATTGCATGTTCTATACCAAATTATTATTTTTTTAATAAATAAAAGAAAGTTTATTAATACCATAATAGGCATAGCCCAAATACACAACAAGAATACTAGACAATGCACCTAATTAGGAATTAGGAAAAGATACAAGAAAGTCATACAAATCGCGCCCACTACTATGCATGCCTAGACAATGTAACTAAAACCAATAGTTACAGCGCATAAATAAAGTCTGGAAAAAGAAACTTCTAAGATCTTCAGGAGAGTGCTCCCAAAACTTGAAATTTCGATCATTAATTCCTTTCTTTCCAAATGCACCAAATGGGTGCCATCCTCCACACTGTTGTACTCTAGGGGATACCCTTAAGACCTCTCCCACTAGCCATAAGATCATGAATCACCTTCCCAGGCATATTTCATGCTAATCTTACCCTACTAAAGATGTCGTTCCATGAGACTTAGACAATCTCAAAATGGATAAGTGAAACATATTTCACTACTATATTTGCACATGCAACGCTAATCAATAATAATAATCCTGCATTTCCTTAGATTGTGATCTATGGTCAAAATCTTCCTTAAAGTAGTCCAGACAAAAAAGGTGGCCTTAAAAGGCGCATTCGACCTCCAAATACTCTTCCAAGGAAAGTAATTGTTATCTTAAGTAGTGAGAACCTCATTAGAATGAGCATACGGAGAACTTTCCTTTGTTGGAATGCCTCCAAAGAATCTTATCCGCCTCTTCATTACCAGCTCCAAAAGGAAACATCAAGTTGAAAAATTCTATAAATTCCCTAACTTCCCAATCATGGGCCTCCCTCATGAAGTTGACATTACACTGTTGTGAGCCAGCAGAGATTACCTTTACTTCAGTCACCCAAGCCAGAAGCTGAAAATTGAGGGAGAAACATCCTTCAATGTTCTAACCCCACACCATATATCATACCAGAAATTAATCCTTGGAGCCATCTTCCACCACCAATTTTGTATGCCTAGAAATAGTCTCGCAACCTCTCCGGATATTTTCCCCTAACCCCATTCCATATGCCTCTCGAACCCTGTTAGAACACCATGCACCCTAGCACCTCCATACATATAATCAATCACAACCTTCCAGAAGGTAAACCAAAAGGTTAAAAAGGAAAAATAAGTGAAACATTATTTCAGAGCTGCGCTCGCCTTGAGAGGTATTCTAAATGGACAACATGAGACTGAAGGTCGATCTAATTAAAATGTACTCATGCAAGAAAGAAATCACATCATTCTACATTAATGAAATGGGAATTTCACGTTACCCCATGAGAAGCACAAGAAGCAAGTTTAGCAAAGGAGATCTGGGAGTTCGAAAAACAGCTGAAAACTGATCAAATAAAATGTCATATTAAATGTGGTAAATAAAAACAACCGATGTATAATATAACATACATGTGAGCAGAACAAAACAAAACACAGATTTATTTAAATGGTTGCCTTGAAATTTTTACCACTCCAATCTGTTTTTCATCTCACTAACATGAGTCAGAACTTTACAGTCCAGTGTCCTATCGTATGCCTACTGGTCAAACAACTACACTAGATTACAAATGCTACTGTCAGAAAAAGTGAGATAATTGCTACCTACTTCTAACTCTCAGTACTATTAGACTACAAAATTGGACTAGGGCTACTTTTGGCAACTGTTTTCTGCTAAGAACTTGGACTAAGGCAGTTCTGGGGACTCAAAACAGGTAGTGGATCTACTGAACCAAGATACCTCCAATTGGAGCATGGGTGGATGTCTCATAACAGATGCAAGAACTGTACTAGACTCGGCGGCTACTTGGTCAGTTTCACATGCATATCGTGAGGCTAATATGGCTGCTCACAGTTTAGCAAAGGCTGCTCTCGAATGCATAGAAGATGTTTATGATATTGAGATTTGTCCAAACTGTATTTTACCTTTGGTTGCCAAGAATATGATTTAGTTTGGTTCCATTACTTTGGCCTATCGAGTTCTTGTAAGTGTTTGATTATGATAAATGAGATCAGTTTATTATCAAAAAAAAAAAAAAAAAAAAAAAAGACTACAAAATTGTAATTTCTGTGAAAGAACAATTGCAAAATCCCATTAGAATGGCCACTCAGTGAAGATGGTCATTTGCCTTTGCCTCCAAAATACAATCCTTTTTCACTGTGAGCAAAAGCAAATAACAGGTTTCAATATTGAGTAGCAAGAACAATAGCAAGATAGACTAATTGAAACTTTGATCTGAACAATGGCATTAACTTTAAAGCCAACAAATCTATGAGGAATATCAACCTGACCCTGGCATGAAGACCAACCCCGCCATTTACCCTTGGTTTTCTCCGAGTATGCTGTAGGTTCCAGAAGAATAGTTTTGCTCAGCAGCAACAAGTTTTTCAGGAAAAAAGCCAAGAACTCAAGCGAATGAATTTAAAGAAATCTTCAGATATGAAAAGCTACTAAAATATTATAGGAAAAAGGAAGCTCTGATCTTTTTGAAAAGATTGCGAAACTCAGAAAGATTAGTGAAATGTATAATCTTAGCATAATCTACATAAGTTCTTATTATTTGAGACAAAGACTTTGAAAACCATGACATATCCGCCTTCAGTGAAGTAACTGCCGTATTCCATTTCCTTAAGAGACAAACCAATTGGATAAAATGTTTGTCCCTTTCAATCAATCTAGCGAATCATAAAGAACTAGGATTTGCAGAAAATAACTCAAAGAATTGCTGAACTGGGTGTTGATATTCCTATAAACTCAAAGAGGTTGTCTTTATGAGGTCCTCCCTGTGGGCCATTAATAGTTTAAAATTTGTCTGAAGTTTTGAGAAGACATTTCATATGAGGAGAAGTATTTTTCATTTTTGCATATTATATTGATAAAAATATACTAACAAATTAAACTGTAACAGTCTGAAGTTTTAAGTTACTCAAAGTTTCACGCTTCGCATGAATTGCATCTTCAAATAAATGGACCAAAAAAATCTTCTGCCGCCTAGGAATATTTAAAAAATTAAGAATTAAGCCTTTTTTTTATATATATATATATTATTGATTGCAACAAGCCAGAATTGCACTGTCTTTCCTGATGTAAGCAAGTGTGAACCCAAAAGAAAGAGTAGACAACGTAATTTTCCTTGCCAGAATTGAGTTGAACTGAGTTGAGTTCTCTATAAATAGTAGTGAGTTAAGATGGTGGAGTGAGTTCTGTGAAACCTACCTAAGATGATTTTAGATGTGTTTGGATGTTAAGATGAGTTTAGATGTATTTATGGAAAGTTGAAAAAGATTGTAGGTCCCACGTGTAAAGAGGTGTTGAGTTGAAAAAGGTTGTGAGTCCCACATATAAAGAGATTTTGAGTTGATATGAGTTTAGTGATTTGAGAGTTTGGTGTTTGGATATTAGAAGAGATCTAAATCTGAGTTGAACTAAACACAACTTAATCAATCTTACCAAACCCTGCCTTGTCAGAAGTAATCAATGTTACCAAAGGAGAGTTCCTGTTCAGTTTCATCTTTCATCCCAAAACTTAATGGTCAAAAGGAGATAATATGTTTTAGGATACCATTATTCAAGAACCATAGATTCTTCAATGCCACGAAACTTCCATTCCATGTTAGTCTGAGTTCAAAGAAGAGACCAAAGTGCATCAAGAATATATCAATAACTAGGACCAGGCAAATGCCCATGCTTTTGAAAGGGGCTCAGAAAAAATTAAAAAGTTAAGTTCCAAGAGTGTACGGTTGTGGAAGTCAGGTTAGATGGATTAGTCATATGCAAAGAAATTCAGTGGCAGCACAACTTAATAGTGTTAGGTACCCAAAAGGATGAGGGAAAAGGCTTTTAGAATATATGTGGAGGCCTATGATTTACCAGGAGACTGATTCCTGCAACTATACCCGAAAATTTGGTGATTATGCTCTATCACAGAAGTCCAGGACATGCTCGTTCTGGAGTTTCTGCTATCCTCCAGGGAAAGGTGTTCACAATATGAAAACATCGAAGCCTTCCTCTGAGAAGGTCTAAGAACTAGGTAGAACATGTGACTAAGACAGACAGTGGGACTTAACAACAGACTATAGATGGTCATCATCATCAATTTTGAGATGGGAATGAAGCAATGCCCTAAACAGGATAGTTGTAGCATAAGTAATCAAAAGAACAACAATAACTGAAAGATAGATTGCTTCCATATCATACCAAAGAAGCAAGCATTGTAATGTACAGGTCTCTCAGTGGCTGAGGGATAATATAACTTGAATACATTCACAGCCAAATCAAGACGCTGGTTTCATCAGCCGAGATTGGGATGTGTTGGGGTATATGTGGAGACTGGTTTTGGAGCTGAAAAAGTGTTTGCTGAAAGTTGGCTCGACAGTTGGCTTGAGCCAAGTTCGCTCGACGTCGCTCGATAGACCGCTCGAGCAAAGGCAAGTCAGAGAAGTTCGCTCGAATCGCACTCGACACTCCGCTCGAGCGAGATGCAAAACCTAGTGTTCACTTGACCATTGCTCGACACTCCGCTCGAGCCAATATTCATTTAGCTGTTCGCTCGAGCAAAGTACGCAGATTTTGCCAGATTAGGTTTCCAGCGCCACTCATTATATATTCATCATATTAGACTTGTGTTGGACGGCCTCAAGCATATTTAGAGAGAGAACAATTGTCTAGTGAGTGCATATTGTGTGAAAGAGCAAAAAGCTCTAGAGAGTGTGAGTTGAGATTGAGTGATTGTAATCTCCTCTGGTTAATAAGATTTCTGCAGCTCCTGTGGACGTAGGCAATTTGCCGAACCACGTATATTGTGTGTTGTGTTCTTGATTGTGTTGCTTTTACTTTATTTGCCATCGTTGGTGTGTGTGCTTTGCATAGTATTTCACAACAGGATGTTGTAATGATTAGGATACCAAAGTTATAAGCACCAAGATGGATGTTTAGACACTGAAATTAAAGAAGAAAGAACATTTGTATATTGTCAACATCATTTGATGACCAACAACATATTACCGAGGAAAATTCCTTTAAATAAAAAATATCGTGAACCAAAAGTTGTTATTATAAAGAACTCATGATTTCCAGCTTAACAATCAGCCATATACTAGTTTTCTTGTACAATTATCATCTGAAGTACAATTTATGTCAATGTAGCAAAGTATTTGGGTTCAGCCCATTGATCCTATATGCTCATTCCAATAGGTCTTACTTTTTAATTTCCCATCTGAAACTGCTTAAATTCACAACAATAATCCAACAATAGAGCAAAAATCATATATTACTGCAGGCTTATCAAGCATATTCATGTGAATGGCTTTTGAGCAACTTCGTTTTAACTACAAATGACAAGGACCCTTTTTGTGATCAAACTTCACTGCCAAACTAATGGACGCATGCCATAGACCAATGTTAACAAAAAGGTCCATACTTCTTCATAACCCAATCCTAATATTTGGTCAAATGGGTCATAAAAATATTAATAAAAGAGTAAAATGAAACAACTTTAGGAGAATGCTGCTGTAGATATTATAAACTAAGAATATATATATGATTCTATAAACAGGGAATTTATAAGATTCACAGACTTACAGTGCAAGCATGATTTTAAGAGCACAAAGGATTCCAGGATTCCTGACAACACATACTTGTCATAGTGTTTACTCAAGAGTACAAGAAACAGCAAGTTCACTCTCTGTTTTTCTTTTCATTTTCTTGGTTTTTAAAAACAGCATTGTCAGATTGAACGAAAAGAGCTGGACTCCACAAGATAGTTATCCAAGATAAGTTCTCCGGTTCTGTAAATCCAGAATTGACATGATTAACAGTCCAAATTGTTTGTGGTAATTTAAGCGCATGCATTTTGAATCTATGTTATTCATTCATGAATCGACCAACAATTCAAGGTTTCTTTCAAATAATTTTACACTAACAAATGAAAAGAAAGCAATCTAATTCAACTTCACAGCGTGAAAAGGGGTAGAAAGCATAAAACAATATTGGTAGAAGTAGTTAGGAAGGATGAAATCAATAGAGAGACAACAAAAGGTAATGATATAATATAGGATACAACTTATGATAACAATATAATTGAGTGAACTGACTAAGTTGAAGAGGATCTATAACACCAATCCAAAATCTAAATAGGATCAAGGCTTTACTTAAATAGTTTTATTAACAGTTGCAAGGGTTTTCACACATCACATTACAGGGAATGCATCATCTGTTTTAATTATAAACAACAATATCACAAAAAGTTCCTCTAAAATGCATTTCTAAATGTATCTATCCATTTAATTATAAAAAAAAATGTATCTATCCATAAGTCTGTTCATCCTTTCTGCATGTACAAGTCAGTAAGGAGGTGTGCATGCTCATGTGTATAACTAAGCTAATGAACTCACGACTCTAATGAAAGAAGCAGCTGGAATGAGCAGATTTCCAAGTCTTTTGGAAGAGCCGAATCTCCCGAAGAGCCACTGTTCCTGGCCTATAGGGCCACTTCTTTGCCTGTCTCTGTGTTCCCGGAGCATATAGAATAACCAACACATATCAATACCAACATCAACCTCGTCAATAAACCGTTTGGAATGAGCAAAAATAATATACAATGAGAATGAAATTAACCATCAAGAAGGAACAAGGTAAACAACACTGTGAGTAAGAAATGACCAAATATAAAGTGCTTCAAATGAACAAGTATCAAGCAAAAATAGTAATGTTAGCAATAAATACAAATTACATATAAGATTTTTATAAAAAAATAATCCCATTAATAAAGAATTGTTTTTATTTTTATACTTTTTTAAGTGAGGCCGACCTTTTTTACAAAGACTTACGAGACTTGTTTATTTAGGATTTGTCTAAATTATTTCTCCTTCGAGAATAAAGTTTAAACCATGGGATTCAAAATTCTTGCTTTCATTTGCTTTCCTACGTTTTCTTCCTACTAAACAGAGGAAAAAGAAGATATACAACCAAACGAGGCTCTGTTTGGTTTCCGAGAAAATATTTATAAAGCAAATAGAAAAAGATGTCCCAATCAAATTGTTTCACAGTTCACGATCTCAGGAAAACCAAAACTTCCACTAATCTTTTCTTTTCTTTTTGATAAGTAGAACTTCCACTAAGCTAGGACTAATGTAACCACTCAGCTCAACTCAAAGAAACATTTCACTTTTTACAAGCCAGAAGAATACGAAAATCACGGTCAAATTCAGGTTCCCCCTCGCTCTTCACATTTTCTGAGTAAGCAAGAGCAAAAGAAAATCGAACACAGCACGAAAATCAAGAGAGAGAAGGAGAGTCACCGCACTCGGACTGGGAGATGTTGCGACAACCTATGAGCTTAGGGAGAGGCAAAAATAAATATAAAGCTTCACACATTTTTAAACCCAAAATGTACCTCCAATAAATAATGATGTAATGCAAAGTGCAGAAACTGGATAGAAGAAATAGTCTGAGAAAATATACTCATAAGATTCATACGACTGAGATTGTACAAATTAAGGGAGGCACCCAAAACCTCCATGAATAACAATAGAACCTAGAGAAATTCTCCAGAATAATCCTCTCTCCCCCTCCCTTTCCTTTTGACAATTCACTCAGCACATTCAGCGTAAGAGCATTGATATTGACTTTATCAAAATTATCTCTAAAATTTAATGAAAAGTACATAATTTTTATAAATTTAAAACTTTCCTAACCATAACTCCACGTTGAATTAACTATTGAATTCATCAAAATAATAATATAATATTATTTTTTTAATAAAAATGTTTTTATTTTTTTCATATTTTACAATTACATTAATCATATTTTAATTAATAATTTAATTTGATTATTATATTATTATTACAAGATAGTTAGATATTAAACGTGAATAAAAAAGATTTTTAGAGATTAAAAGTGAATAAAAAATAGATTTGATGAGTGAATAGTAACCCATCAAATTTGAAGAAACATATCCATTTACTGTAGCTCAAAGTTTCACATTTATATCTTTAACTAATCCAATGCAATCCTATTTTGATAAAATTTATCAAATTTTACATTTGGCTAAGCTTTTGATGAAGCCAATGCCAATACTCTAACCACCCAACAGAAAGTGCAAATAATAAAATGATTGTAGATAACACATAAGAAAATAACAGAGTAGTGTAAACTGATAGGCTGGCACAAAATGCATAGCATTGACCCCTAAACGCACAGCTTCAAAAACTCTCAAACGCATCGTTTAATTTATTCTTCCAAATGGCATCATCTCTCTTCTAGCTCCAAACCGCACCGTACCGAGTAATGTCTTCATCTTCACTTCAAGTTTTCAACACTTCGACTTCTCGACAATAGAATCACTTCCATGGAGGGTCATAACAAAGGAGGCTAAATTGGCCGGCGTAGTTTCAATTGGTTACCATAGATTCAGCGGTGATTCTTGTCGGTTTACACTTCAAACACCCACCAAAGAATTTCACAACAAAATCATTACAAAAACTATAAAAATTAAAAGAACCCCATCAACAAATCTCACAACAAATATCATAACAAAATCATTCCAAGAACTCCATCAACAAACCTCAAATGAATCGGAGATGAGAGAATCTGAGAGAGAGAGAACCAAAATCTTGAAAGTTTGAAACATCGCAAATGGATGGAGAGAGAGAGAGAGAGAGAGGAACGGTAATGGAAGAAGAACTTAAGAACCCCATTAACAAATCTTAAATAGATAGATGGCATCAAAGAGAGAGAGTTGAGAGGGAGATGAGAGAGAGAGAGAATGGCGTATTGAGGGGAAAGGGTGGCTTGGGGGAGCCCTAACCCAAAACAGCACCGCTTGGTATATTAAACTAAATGGCGTCGTTTCATTTTTTTTTTTTTCCAAAAGTGTGGGTATAAAACGGCATCGTTTAAATCAGTTAAATGAAACAGCATAGTTTTACCTAAGATAGATATATATATATATATATATTATATCAGCCGATTCGGCAGTTTGAGCCTGATTCAGACCGAGACCGAACTGGCCGACGTCGGTTTCTTGTATTTCCTAATGCCGGCTGACCCGTTCTCCACCAATTTCGAACTCCAACAACCGATTCCTGTTGGCGACGATCGATCTCGTCGGTTCCTGTACTACCCTAATAAATAAGGCCTAGCCAAGTCTGTTAAACAATCCCACCAGGTTGAGCCCTGTCAAGGCCTAGTTTGGCGGAGGGCCCGAAGGTTTTCCATTCGATAAAGAGGGCGAGACCCATGTGGGAAAAACAGAAGCTCGCGACGAAAGGAGCGCCCTGACTAACCTGCAGATCGAACCTACCCCATAAGGAAAAATCCAATGAGATCCTCAAAGGTCAGACCACATTAAATGCAGTAATGCACTGACCATGGAAGAACCTGCAGGACAAACACGTCCGTGTCAGGGAGGGTTCACTCAGATCCGTAGCAGGGCACGCCTCATTAAATCATAGGAAGGCTAGCCTAAACTGGCCGGAATGGCCTCGGGATCCATAAGGGTTTCCGTATTAAATGTAGGTGCATGTCTCCTTTGGCAAAAAAAGACCACCAAGCTATTGACCAATAGCAGACAAGACCCCCCCCCCCCCAAGAGAAGGGGAGACACAAATACGAAACAAAAGGCAAAGGAAGATGTGTGTTGACAATAACCTACAACTTTCCATTTTTCTTTTTAGATAACTGATTATCACATTTTCAATATATACTAACTTAGGCATCAGAAATATCCCCCCAGTCGAAGAGGCCAAGTTAGTCTCTTAATTTTAGGAGTGGGCAAGTGACCGAAATAGGGCAAGCGCAGTCTTGGGGGTGCAAAACACGTTCTTAACAGTTTGGTGTCATCTGTGAGATCGACAGAATTCAAGGCACCTTTCCATGCTTGGGATGATGCTCTCTCAAGGAACCCTAACCATGTGGTCATTGATATGGGCAAGCAAACGAATGACAACATAGATAGGAGGTTTGCAGAGATGGAGGAGAGGCTGAGAACCATGGCTTTAGAAATGGAGAACCTCTAAAAGGAGAACTAGTCATAACAAATAAGACAAAGCGGAGTCCCAGGGTGGAGGTAGACCCAGCTTCAATGACGAAGAGAATAGGAAGATGCATGACGACCTGCGTAACCTCGTGGGTAAGTACGAGGAGATGGCCAGGAGGATAGGCTCATCCTGGTCAGTCGACCACTTACTCAGTATAATGGACCTACCCTACTTTGCAAACATCATGCCAATGCCACTTCAACTAAGTTCAAGGTTCCCCAAATTGAGTCGTACGACGGGTCTCAGAATCCTATCAAGCAATTGGATACATTTAAGGCTCATATGACACTTCACCATTTATGGGGGGAAGTTGTGTATCGAGCCTTCCCTTTGACCCTCAAGAGAACAGTGAGAGCTTGGTTTGGAACTTTACAATCGAGTTCCATCAACAGCTTCGAGGAACTCCGCCGAAAATTCCCAACCTAGTTCATGGTGAGCCAACAAAGGAGATGACCGAGTGCCTACCTCCTTATGGTGAAGTAGTGGGAGAATGAGAGTCTCAATGTGTACCTTACTAGGTTCAACAAGGAGCGTGTGACGGGAGATGATCAGGACAATAAGATTACACTAGCAACACTTCTAGGAGACATTTTGCCTATAAGTCCATTTATGGAAAAGTTAGTAAGGAGGACTCCAACAATATTATAAGAATTCATGGATAGGGCTTACGATTTTGTCAAAGCGAAGGAGACCTTTAAAGCCCTGACTGCCTCGAGAGAATCCGATCCGAGACAAATAGGGCAAGGGTTAAAAGAAGCCAAAGGTAACAAGAGTCGTGAGAAGGATTGAAATGTGAGGAAATATCCATACGAAAGGGGGAGAGAATGGGAAATTTTATCCCAGGGTTGAGGCTCTAGAGCAATGCATGTGAGTCTAAACGTGTGACCAGGATGCAGAGAAGGCCCACAAAGGGCTCCCGAACGAAATGAGTATGGTGGGAGACTCCCCCTCTTCTATGCCTATCACAATGCAGAGGGGCACATGACTACCTCAACTGAGGGATAGAGGGATAGAGGCAAAGCGTGAGAGTGGGGAACTAGAGTGATTGGTTGCCCGAAATGCCTCACCCTTGGGACCACCGTTGGTTAAATGGCCAAGACGGGTTGAGGAATCTCAGGGAAGCAAAAGTCCTAAGCAAAGGAAGGAAATAGGGGAAATAGGGAATCCCTACAAAATCCACAGTCAGAACATCATGCCTCATAGCGAGATCCGAGCGATAGCGGGATAGGTCTTCGGGGGCAAGAAAACCTTCTCTAGTAGAAATGAATACGTTTAAAAGGCGCGATTTAAAGAAATCAACTTCGGGAAACCATCGTGGGAAAAAAAACAGAGACCCATCGACATCTCCTTTGACAATGAAGATTGTGAGGCAATACAGTACTCGCACGATGATGCCTTAGTGGTGTCAATGCTGGTAGCTAATTACACCACTCGTAGGATTTTGATCGACACTGAGGGAGCTCAGCCGACACCCTGTCCTAGGGAGTTTTTATGAAAATGGGGATCAGCCCAGGCCGTCTACACCAGTAGCCCACGCTGTAAAAGGGCTTTTTAGAATATATGCTCTAGCCCATAAGAGTTATTACACTACTAGTATCCGTGGGAACAAAGTCATGCACAGTCACCATCATGGCAGACTTTGTGGTGGTTAAGACCCATTCCTCCTACAACACGTTTATAGGTTGGCTGACCTTGAATGACTTGAAAGTCGTCACCTCCACCTACCACTTAAAAGTAAAGTTCCCAACGAAGGTTGGCGTCGTCGAAGTTTGTGGCGATTAGGCACTCGCATTCGAGTATTATGTGTAGGAACTTAAGGATGCGAGAAGGGACGTGCGCATGGTAGAGACAACGACAAGGGTAAGCTTTGGGGAGATGCTACCATCTCCGCCTCCCGAACTTATTAAGTGCGGGGTTAAGGCGTGAGACGAGTAAAAATTGAAGCAGTGAGGACTCTATGAGCCCTTCGAGCTTATAAACTGAATTCAGATCGCCCCGAGGCAACAACTAGAATAGGAACAAGAATGGGGGCTAAAGTCAGGTGTTGACTAAAGTGATTCCTAATCAAGCACAGTATGTGTTTGCAAGAAGTCACGAGTATATGCCTACCATCGTTGCCGAGGTCATCGAGCATCGCCTTTGTGTCAACCCAAAGCCCGAGAAGGTTTGCCAGAAGCGAAGGAGCTTCAACACATAAACATATGCAAGAGCTTGTGCAACAATTTTGAGTCACAAAAGCTTGAAGCAGGAAAATACTTGGCCTTAAAAAGCTTGTGTAGCAAAGTTGTCTCCTCTATCATAATTCTCCAAGCCTGTTTTGCAAGAAAAGATTGATTGAAAATCTAAAAACCCTTGAATTCCATTCCTCCTTGTGTTTTAGCTTCACATTTTCTTCCAGTTAACCCATCTAGTTTTACTTTCTTCCTCCTTTTGACGCCACTCGAAATTTGCCATCATAATTTCCAACTCACTACAAAGGGTACTTGGTATCCTAAAGCAGCTCATTGTGTAAGTTGGGATAGCCAAAGTTGTTGCCTTAATCAATATTTCTTTGTCTCATTGTGAAAATAACTTATCCTTCTAGCCATTTAACTTGTGCCAAACTTTCTGCTTCAAATCTGAAAAGATTTTCTATTGGCCCTCCCCACTATATGAGGAAGACCAAGATATTTTTCATACTATTGGTAGTGTTGGACACCCCAGAAAGCCATTATTTCCTCTTGCTGACTGCTATGGACATTTTTGCTTAATACCAATGAGGTTTTCTCTTTATTCACCCTTTGACCCGAAGTTGTTTCATATATATCAAGGAGGTGTTGAATATTTAAACAAGTTTGTAAAGTTGCCCTGCAAAACAACACACTGTCATCTACAAACAAGAGATGATTAAGCTTAGGTGCTCCTTTGCAAATCTACATGCCTTCAATCTGTTTTGATCTCTTAGCCTGCTATAATAAAGAAATTAGTCCCTCACTGCACAATAGAAATAGGTAAGGGGATATGGGATCCCCTTGCCTGAAGCCTCGAGAAGAAAATAAAGGACCTTTAGGCACCCCATTCACCAAAATGGAAAAAGAGACAGATTTCATACAAAGCATTATCAACTTGATAAATTTTTCATCAAATCCCCTTTTTTTGCATAACAGCTTCTAGAAATCCCCATTCCACCATATCATATGTTTTACTCATATCTAACTTTAGAGGCATAAAGCTTTTCTTTCCAACCTTTTTTCCTGAGAAAATGCACTAGTTCATATGCCACAAGTATATTATCTGTTATGAGCCTTCCAGGTACAAAAGCACTTAGTGAGCTTGAAATAATGGTTGGCAACACTTCCTTGAGCCTTTTTGCTAAGACTTTTGAGATCAGCTTATAAATAACATTTCATAAGCTGATAGGTCTGAAATAAAAAATCATCTCAGGCTGCTTCTTCTTTGGAATCAAGGTTATGAAGGTGTGATTTATCTCTTGTGGAAACTGACCATGATTAAGGGCCTTAAGAACATCATCTATCCCCTGTTTCCCAACAATAGTCCAAAACTTCTGATAAAAAAGTGGAAAGCCTTATTGGGATTCATTTGGTTAAGGGCCAAAA
Organism: Juglans microcarpa x Juglans regia; assembly: GCF_004785595.1. Taxonomy (NCBI): domain Eukaryota; kingdom Viridiplantae; phylum Streptophyta; class Magnoliopsida; order Fagales; family Juglandaceae; genus Juglans; species Juglans microcarpa x Juglans regia. The sequence continues at coordinate 6,173,962 of NC_054595.1, forward strand.
ATACTTCAGCTGCATCAAACTCCATTAACAGATTCTCATTCATAGCACCATCGACTTTACCCCTTAGCCCTTCCAAGAAGTCCATGTTCCCCACCTCTTCTAATGCTTTAAAGAGGGTACTAAAGTACTCGAGAATCAGTTTATCCCTCTCTTCATTCTGTTTCCATAAACCATTTACATCTTTCAGACCTTTGATAAAGTTCTTCTTTTTCCTCTGTGAAGCTTTATTGTGAAAGAAGCATGCATTAGTATCCCCTTCTTGCAACTATAGTGCTTTGGACCTTTGCCTCCACATAATTTCCTCCCTCTCAAGGCACTACTACATTTCAATTCTAGCTACTCTGTGTTCAACCCTCCTCCTTTGGCCATGTGGATCACTGCTTTGAAGGAGTTGCAGTTTGGTTCTAGCCCTTTCAATGCCTTGTTTAACATGTCCAAAATTTTCCTTATTCCATACTGTTAACATTTCTCCACACCTTTCAATCTTCCTCATAACAGAGTTCATGCTATTAGCCTTTGGTTCCACCTGCCATGCTTTTTCAATAACTTTTTTACAATCTAAAGATGCCACCCACATAGTCTCAAATCTGAATAATTTATTTCCTGGCCTTTGGTAATGATCAACTTGCTGCTTTAAAATTATAGGCACATGGTCTGAATATGTTGTTGTTCCATGATGCACTCAAGCCATTGGGTAATTAGCACACCACCTCAAGTTTGCTAGAAATCTATCAAGTCTCTCACTAATAAAGTGATCTGGCTCCCTACTATTGCACCAAGTAAACTGACTTCCAGAATAACCAAGATCCTTAAGTTCACAGTCATTCAGCACATCTCGAAAGGCTTGCATCTATCTTTCTAGTCTTTGCTTTCCCCCATATTTTTTATTACTTCTCAAAATCTCATTAAAATCCCCCATAAGTAGCCAAGCTTGGTCTTGAACTACTTTGAGGGACCTTACAAGAGCCCATGTCTCATGCCTTTTAGTAGCATCAGGCTGACCATAGACTCCAGTGAGGAACCATGGGTTAATACCAAGATCATCAACTTTGATTTGAGCATGGGTATGTGATATAGAGAAATTCAGGATTCTATGATCAACTTCCTTTTTCCACAGTAATGCAATACCCCACTCCTACCTTCACAACTCACAGCCAAACAATTCTCAAAACCCAACTTGAACTTTAAGCTCTCCATCATCCTAGCATTAAGTCTTGTTTCTTGAAGAAACAAAACTTCGAGAACTTCCCTTCTGATCAAGTCACGAAGGACACGAATTCCACATGAGTTCCAAGCCCACGTGAATTTCAGCTAAGGAGAATCATTGATCTCGACAGGGCTGATTAACAGCCACTACTGATCCCAATTAATGTAAGTTTTGTTCCTCCATTTTGCTTTCACCTAGTACCTAAAGTACTTATCTCACTTACCAACTAAGGTTCTTTTCTTACCACTTATCTCAACAATAGGTTCAGAAGTAGTACCTAAAGTACGTGCACGTTTCTTCCAAGATCTAGTTTTCTAGTGTGTCTGCATGTTCACTAAAAGTTGATGGGTTGTGGAGTCAATTGGCTGGCCTGGACCACAAAAGTCAAGCCCATTAGAAATCTCAGTGTGATTCACAGCATTCCCAATACATACCATGCTTTTAGCCATTTCCATATTTACATTTTCAGCACCAGCTAAGATCTCCGTGACAGCCGCTCCACCTCTATCTTGTAACTCCTCCATATCCCTTAATTCCTTCTCCTCGAGATTGATTCTCCCCTCCCCCCCCCCCCCCCCCCATCATCTACTAACGACTTCTTTCCTTTAAACACAGTATCAATTTCATGATCATCTCCATTATTCCCTCCATGATTTCTACCAACCTCCTAGCCCTTGCCATCCTGAGAATGAGACTCCCTCATAGAAGAACCACTCTCTTTCGGCATACTACCATCCCCGGCCACCTCTATATCATGTTGTTCCACCGTACTTGATCTTTCTCTTGTCTGGGCACTTTGCTTCCTACCATCCATAACAGCTCGCATCCAAGAACCAAATTGAGGTGGTTCATCCTTCCTTTGATTAGTCACAGAACAGACTGTTGCCTCATGCAAAATTCTATCACACGTAAAGCAAAAACGTGGTAGCTTTTCAAATGTAATCGGGATCCAATGCTTCATGCCATTCAGTGTAATAGTTCTTTCTTTGGCAAGTGGTCTACGAAGATCAAGAACTCTTACTTTCAAAAAGTTACCTTATCCCACATCATCTTCCTCAACTACAACACTTTCAAAATCCCCCAAAGATCTCCCCAATATTTCACCACACTCCCAAGACATCCCCACCAAAGGCAAATTATGAAACTGTAACCATATGGCAGCCTTATCGAACTTCACAAGGCTGGGTCAACTGTAACCATCGAAATGGTTAATCACAAAATGATGATTATCAAACAGCCACAATCTTTCGTCTAAGACTCGAGCTTTATCAGCATGGGTGGCAAAAGAAATGGTGAACACATTAGTTCTCACCTCTCTGAACTTGGTTGGCTTACTCAATTACCAAACCTTCGCCATTGTTGCTTCAACAATGTTTTTTTTCTATGGATTTGTCAGTCCATATCTTCCTAACTAGACTCCTCTCCCCTTTACATTGAACTTCAAGAGTTGCACAATTTTTCAAAGATATAGACGATTCCTCCTTTTCATTCAGTTTTAAATTTCCCCATAATGCCTGTAAACTCTCCATAAATATTCCCCTATAACACACAACAGAAACCAAACTTCCTCCTTCACCAGTAAAGTCTGGCGACTCAAAAAAACCTTATCACCACCTCTGTTCTCCGCAGAGAGAAGAGAGGAGACTTCGCATTGGTATAATCAAAACTAATTAAATAACTAGAATAAAACTAATTAGGAAAATAATTGACGTAGTTTAGTATCGGCAAAAGAAATACTTCAAAAATTATATTGGTTTTAGATTAGATATAACTGGCCTATATCGACTATGAATTAAACTAACGAAAATACTAACATGTCCTTCCACTTGATTAAAACAAGAAGATAAAAGTTATTTTTAAAATGCTAAAGCCATTTTAAAAATCTAAGAACCGAAAGGAATTTCGTAAAGCAATTTAAAAAATTAATTTTTTTTTCTTCAAATCATAAATAAAAACAAATCCAAATCCAAAAAATGGAAAATAAAACCCAAAATATTTGAAAGGCAGCCAAGCACTTTTGCAGAGTTATTACCTTTGAGAATTAATTCAATTGGGCATGGGTACTAAGACTTTTGCAGATTTATTAGCTTTGAGAATTGGATAAATTTTATATTATGAACTGAGCATTTATTATTATTATTATTGTTTACACTGATTCTCTGATTGTGGTTAATTAGTTTAATAATGAATCTCTCACCCCATAGCTTTACTCTAGCGTTTGGGTTGATGTTTCACATTTCAAACACCTTTTTCCCTTCAACACTAAACATGTCCACAGAGAGAGTAATGCTCTAGCTTATAGTCTTGCTACCTATGATGCTCTAGGACATACGGTAAGTTTATCATCTCTTATGCAACTCCCTAATCATATGATTGGTCCATTTTGTTTAGATCATGCATGTATTCATTTTGTAATATCCGATAGATTAATTACTAAATTAAAATCTAGTTTTGAAGTTAAGATATATAATAATTACTCTATTAAATTTAGTTTCTAGAAAGCAATATCCTTATTTTGCATGCATAATGTTACGTCAGAAGTCAAAACTCGAATTCAGAACAAGTCGAAAAATTTTCGAGCATAATCGCTCAAAAAGATCGAGCATTAAGACTCGGAAGATTCAGGCATGCATGCTAGGAAAGACCGAGCATACTGTGCGGCTTAATTGGTAGGAATGACCGAGCATACTACGCTGCTTAATTGCCTGGAAAGACCGAGCATACTACATGGCTTGATTGCTCGGATGACCGAGTATATTGTTGGGTGTGCTTGTGTAACGCCCGTTCTTGTGATGGGATTTTAGAAAATAATTTTAGAAAACAAGATGAAAATTACTGAACTTTTTAAAACTTTTTCTTTTCCGCTCCAGAATATAAAAGATTTTATAGTTAAAATTAAAACCTGGTTTGTAAATTAGAAGAGAGTTAGCAGCTGTATTCATTCAATTTAAATACAAAGTCCTTTTTACAAAATATGATTCATATATTTATTAAAAGCTTCCGAGGCTTCTATCACCATTTCCTTGGGCCATGTACGTCCTGATGTTTCGTCCTCATTTTGTTCCTTGGTGGGGCACACATAAAAATAAAATAAGTCAAATACTCCATACTATAAAAATATACTAACATTGGTTTTCATTCATGCATTTATTATTCATCTACATAATTTACATTAAACATTTATTTCCTTTGTAAAACATTACAAGTTAGGGTTTTTCTTTTGAAATGGTTTTTATTCCTAAAAAATATTTCCCACTCCTTGTACCTTCCTTTGTAAAGAGATACATTGTTTCATCACAATTAAATGTTATCACTTTCTTTTGGCCGATACACACTTTTACGCTCCGTGTGTTGGGATTAGCGGTCTTTTGGACCCAATTCTGCCCATGGCCACGGGTTGGAAATCCCTCAATCAAGGATTAGCACTGGCTGCACTACCAGTATTACTTATCGAGCATTGCAATATGCCCTTTATTTGGTACCATCATTTATTCAGTCATGACCATTACGTAGCTTTATACATTAAATATTCATTCATTTTCTTTCCTTTCATTCATTTCTTTCAGTCCTTTCCTTTTCCTTCATTTCATTCATCAGTCGATTTCATAAAACATCATTTCATATCATAAAGCATAATACATCATTATTTCTTTTCATGGAACATAAAGACAATAAGTTCTACTTATAACATCCATTTCACATGCATATAAATAATCTTGGGGGCATAAAAAGGTGCTGTTAAAGGAGGCCATTACATACATATACCTTAAAACATTAATACTTTAGTATACTTTCATAGACTATCATTTCTTTTCTAAGAAAACATTTCATTTTCCTTCATTGCATAAAAAGAACATTTTTCATAAAAACTTTTCATTTTCATTTTCATATTATTTAGAAAACTCTATAAGAGTATGAACATAATATTTACCTACATTTAATGTCATTTTCATTTCATGCAGTCCATTCATGTGCGTTTCAAATGACAATCTATATGCATTCATAACTTAATGGCATTTCCTCTCATTTTACATAAGAACAATAAACTTAATACTAGCATAATAAAACTACTCTTAACTCGTAGTGCATTCTCTTTCACATGGCCTTAACCTCTGATTGGTTCTTTACTTAAACTTCCTCTACTTAGACTAGTCATCATCCAAATAATCTCATTCAGCTATTTACCTGCATATTTCTTCATAACATTCCTAATTGTACAAACTTACACCTCTAAGTATTCATAATATCCATTTCATTTTACTTATACAAGTCACTATTAAATCCTTTGAAACATAACCATTTTCATAAATTTTAGGCTTAAACGATGAACCTAAAAGCCCAACTTCATTTATAACTAATAAAGTGAGCTCATATGCTTCACTTTAACCTCCAAACCATCACTCAACAAGCCTTACAAAATAATCCTATTTATCCATGAAATCCAACTACAATTACAATACCATTCTTCATACAATACCCTTACTCCATACACTTAATCCAATCCATTCCTCAAGTTCTCATTCAGTTCCTTGCATACAACATATAATAAGATCCAAAACAAGTGTACATATACAACCAACCAAAACACACATCGACATTGCTTCCCAAGTTTCACCCATACACAATACATTCAAAGTATACCAAGTTGTCCATTACATTTAACCAATCAAATTATACATGTACCCTACTATTTTTATCACCTAAGATCAACATACAATTCATTTAAAGCACTCATTTAGTTTACAAACTTCGTCTACATACCATACATTCAATACAAGCTTCTTTACTCAATCCAATACATCACTCTTTCTAACTTATCAAGTTGAATACATTACATGTATAAATCTGTCCATATCATAAATTCTTGTATACTTAACTCATCATAAGCCAACACAAATAAAATTATAAAGCTTTATAAGCTTCATACACGCCAAAAAATTATACAACCCAAAGCAAAATTTCACTTCAATATTTAGTACCAATTCATTTCATTTCATTCCATCCTTCCATATATCCAACTCAAATTGCAAAACATACTAAAAAATTTGTTGCCCATGTAAATCAATCCAACACCAATACAATTCGCATGTCACACCTTGAGGACTAATATTCACCCTATGTCAAAGTTGTTTTGGCCATAACACATCAGCTCATGTAAATCAATCCAACACCAATACAATTCACATGTCACACCTTGAGGAATGATCTTCACCCCATGTCAAAGTTGTTTCGACCATAACACATCACAAACACCTTACATCAAGCCAGCACACACATACTACATGTCCAAGACCTATCTTAGGTCAAGGGAGTAGGGACAAGAGCATAAAAACACCAAAGGCCTCTAGGCCGAGTGCTTAGAGTACTTCTATGAACAAGAAAAATCCTAGCACCTTCACACGGGAACATTAGGGTTGTATTCTTTCAAATTCTAACTATTGAATAAGCTTGTTTACAATGCCTAAGTCAATTGATGTTTCGATTGGTAGGTGCGTGTGTGTTTGTTTGCCAGAAAAAGGATACATCTTTGGACTTTCCTCCCCCCCGCTCCTATATACTGCCCGAGGGTTGGTGTAGCCTTCCCTTTCTTTTGGTAGCTTGACAATAGCATGCACTCCGAGAAGGCACTTTACAGCATTGAATGTGGTAACCTTTCGACCTTTTGTAGGCTTCTGACCATCATGGCTTAACATGGGCATGCCCCTTGAGTGGGCACTTCGGTGCATTTAATAAGGTAACCTTTCCTGGGTATGGAGTAAGGGGGCCATTCCAACCTAACTTAATCACAAAACAAGTTAGCAGGGATGTATTGGCCCATCTCGATGGTGATGGTTCTCACAGGATGTACCTTGTTGGGACATGTCTATATGGCCATGTCGTCCCGTAGAGTTCTCCTTGATGAGCCGTCCTTAACCTTGGGAGGAAAGGGTTTCTAGGCCCACCTACCATTGGCTTTTTGCACATATTTTCCCTAACATGTATAACCTGATATGTAAATGAATGCACAAAATTAATAAAAGTGAATAAGTAAGTACATATCATCTGTTCACTTTTTAACTAAACACCTCTTAGCGTTAGCCTAATTGCTAAACTCTTTTCAAATTATACGACAAAAATAATCCAATTGAAAAATTGTCCAAACATACCCACCAATGAGTAGCCCAAGTGGTAAGGGCGAATTTGTGTGCATGTGCTCTATGTCACAGGTTCAATTCCTCTGTGATCAAACTACGATTTAAGTGGGAGGTCATGGTGGTGGCTTACTATGCTAGTCTCCCCAGGAGTTTAGCTTCCATGGGTGAGTCCTAAGAATGATGTCATGCAGTGGTTTTCCGTTAAAAAAGGAATAAAAATAAAAATTTTCCAAACATTGACCATGAGATATTTCGTGAAAGAGTGGTGCTAGAGCCACCAAGGATGCCCACTGAAGTTTTCTATTGAGTATTGTAATTTTTTTTTTTCAAATATTTTTTAAAGCCTTTAATTTTTTTTTTTTCAAACACAATTCATTAAAAATTAAAATAAATATTTCTTTAATCATTAAATAAAAATATAAAATAAAATAAAAATAAACGTCATTTCGGTACAAAAATATCGGTGGGGATACTCGTGGAAGTAGAGTTTTCCTTCGTGAAATTGGGGGCCTATAATGTCAACCTAGTCGAGGCGGACGAGAACTTACAGCGTCACTGTCACCGAGAAAAATTCGTTGCGAAGCGATTTTTAGCATTTGTGGATAAACCCCGATATGCAACCTCTCCTTCCAAAACCCTAGGCTCCCGCTTCAGCCTCCAAATCTTAATCCTAAGCACACTTGGTGAGTCCGATAACCTTCACATTTCTCACTTCTTTCTGTCTGTTACATTTTCTTTTCTCCTCTACTTTCTTTTTTCACCTGAACTTTTTTCTTTTCTTTGATTTTTATGTAATTTTCTCTTGTAATACCATAATTTCCTCGAAATGAAACCAGAACTCATGGTCTCTTCTCCATCGACTTCTTCACCTTTGTTTATCTCATACAAGTATCCTTTTCTTCAAAAGCCAACAGTATCTGTGAAACCCCATTTTTCCTTATCAACCATAAAGGCCGAGAAGTCACAGTTTTGGGGCGAAAGTTTGGTTTTGCAACAGACCAACGTTATTTCTGATAATCTGAGAAAAACCCATGTTCCATTTGGACCTATAAGAGCTGCTGTGAAAAGAAGGAAAGAGCTTCCCTTTGACAACGTGATCCAAAGGGACAAAAAACTGAAGTTGGTGTTGAAGATAAGGAAGATTCTAGTGAGTCAACCTGATAGAACTATGTCTCTTAGAGAGCTAGGGAAGTATAGAAGAGATTTGGGTCTTGACAAGAAGCGGCGATTTATAGCTTTGCTGAAGAATTTCCCAGCGGTGTTTGAAATAATGGAAGAAGGGGCGTATTTATTAAAATTCAAATTGACGCCAGAAGCGGAAAGACTTTATATGGAGGAGATGAGGATTAGGAATGAGATGGAAGATTTGTTGGTTGTCAAGTTGAGGAAACTGTTGATGATGTCGTTGGAGAAGCGAATTTTTTTGGAGAAGATTGCCCATTTGAGGACTGATTTTGGTCTTCCGCTTGAGTTTCGTGACACAATTTGTCATAGATATCCACAATATTTTAAAGTTGTTCCGACTGCAAGGGGTCCTGCATTAGAATTAACTCATTGGGATCCTAACCTTGCAGTTTCAGCAGCTGAGTTATCTGAGGAAGAAAATAGATTAAGAGAACTAGAAGAGAAGGATTTGATTATTGATAGGCCTCCCAAGTTCAATAGAGTAAGGCTACCCAAGGGCCTTAATCTTTCCAAGGGTGAGATGAGGAAGATAGGCCAGTTTAGAGAAATTCCTTACATCTCGCCATACTCTGATTTCTCGGCACTCAGGTCGGGTACGCGTGAGAAAGAGAAACATGCATGTGGAGTTATTCATGAGATTTTGAGCCTCACACTTGAGAAGAGAACTCTTGTCGATCACCTCACTCATTTCCGAGAGGAGTTTAGGTTTTCTCAGCAGCTGAGAGGGGTGCTGATAAGGCACCCGGATATGTTTTATGTTTCCTTGAAAGGGGATAGAGATTCTGTTTTCCTCAGGGAAGCGTATCGGGATTCACAACTGATAGATAAGGATCGTTTGCTGCTCATTAAGGAGAAACTCCGTTCTCTTGTTGCTGTTACTCGATTTAGGGGTTCTCCGAAAACAGGTGCAGATATGGAAGAAGGAATTAATGCGCCAAGATATGGAAGGGATGAAGAGGGAGAAGAGTTGTCTGATATTGATAATTTAATGAGTGATGCTGGGTTTGATGATGGAGATGATGAAGATGATGATGGAGATTATGACGACTGGAGTGATGAAGATGATGGCACGCCTCCAAACTTTGATGAAGATGTTGGATCTATGAGGACTGGAGAGAACAATAAGATTAAACAAGTGGTCGACTCGGCAAAAACTGATGAGAAGGTGCTTTCTCTAGAGTTCCCTGATGGTCGAACTAGAGAACGCTGGTAAATTTGGTAGAAGCGTGCTGTTTCTTTTGAAGGCCCCAACCCAGAGAAATTCTCTGAGCGAGCTTTCTGCTTTTCTCCTGTACTGATATAATACAAGCAGTGCTTGGTCATCCTTCAAAGAAACGTGCAATCTCCTGCTTTGCAAGGCTCTGCATTCAAGGCCTGGACCTCCTTCCCTACATCTATGGTTCATGGCATTGCTGACTTGATGCAGGGTCATAAACTACAGGTTTCATATTTATCTCTGCCTTTATGTAACAGATCTACAGATTATCCCCATTGATAGGTCTATCTGGCCATTTCCTCATTGCTTATGCTTTTCAGTATTGTGAAGCTGAGATGTAAACTTTCTAAACGCATAACTGAGACCATTGTTTGGGATGTACGACTAGTCTTCTAGACATTCAATCTACCGGCCTGAGTTATATCTATACATAAGAAAAATTAATTTGCAAGCTGGTATATATGGAGGACACGTCCTCACATTGTTGACACGGTAAGTTCTCTAGCAAATCAAACCCTGCCATGTCAACATAGCAAATCAAGCCCTGCTATCCCACATCGTTGAATGGAAAGAGTTTCGTGACAAGAAGTGATAAGGCAAAACTGGGCTCAGGCAATCAGCTCAAATGGTTGTAAAATTCTTGCGAGATTGCCAAGATTTCTGTAAATTTACATGATTATCTGTCTCGACATAAACTGCCCTGATTTCATTTTCCCAAGCTCATGCGTATTGGATTCTTTTGAGATCTTCCTTGGTGGCTGGTATTTCTCTCTTTTTGTGTGTGGATAAAGAAAGAAATTAAATTGATCTAAAGATTGACATAGATATACATGAATGAAGTGCAACCAAACATTAAACAGCCAAATCCTCTATTCGAGGTGACGGTACATTAGCCTATTCTCCTTAAAATGTTTACTGAAATTACAAAGCTCTAATGTAGTTACTGAAATCTCCATTTTTTTAGAATAATCCGATTATGAATATATTGAGGAGTTATTTTTTATTTTTTTATTTTTCCTTTAAAGGGAGTAATTTATTCATCAAACTATGCCTTTGCTTTTATTATCTGTGATTCTGATGTTTATCTTTTCTTCAAGTTTTCAAAATCAAGCTTATATAGGCGTCTCTTTTCAACCTGAAACTGCCTGATATGTGTTTATCGCCTTGGGCACTCATGTTCAGAATCAAATCATGAAGTATCGAAGGCTGGTTGTTTTCTGCATGCAATATATTAGCCAGGGCCGGCTCAAAAGATTTTGAGGCCTAAGGCCATAAGTTAAAAAGGGTTCCACTAAACATCATCCTACACCACGTGTTTTAACTTTTTGTTTTTATTTTTATTTTTATTTTTATTTTTTTTGTTTTATTCCTACTAAACTAATTAAATTTTTTTACTCATCATTTCCACATCACATACTTGCTAAAAGAAAAAAATAAAAAGATAAAAAATAATGTGTGGTGTATGGTGTAAGGATAATGAGTAGAATTATCCAAGTTAAAATGTGGCTTTTTTCTTGTATCAAATTAATTAGATTATATCTAAATATATTTTTATTTAAAAATTATTCTTCTTGCTTTTTGAGATTCAAAATTGTTAATTAAATTTTTATATTCAAGTTCTTATAATATCTCCTTCTCAATTAATAATATGGCTAGTCCATTTAATCTTTCATGCGACATTGTTGATCTTAGATAATATTTTATCAATTTTCATTTTGAAAAACTTCTTTCTTTGTTAATAGTAAAAGATATTGTCAATAAGATTCTATAAGCGATACATGCATTTGAAAAAGAATCAAGTCTTTTTATATAATTTAATATATCAATCGGAGTGCTTTCTTCTTTGGTAAAATTTCTTTTAAAACTTTTAGTTTATAAAATAAATCTAAACCATCAATATCATATTTAAAAAAGCTTTCAAGACTAAGACAACATTTTTTGCCAGCTACCATTGTCAAGTGATTTCAATTTCTTGAAATTAAATAAAAGCCAAAAATATTTTCATATATTTAAAATTGTTCAAACCTATTTTGAATTAAAGAGATTGTTTGATCTACTGTAAATAAGAAATAATTAATTCTTAAAGATTCTTCAACAGATTGGGTTGTCTGTTTGTTGACATTTTCATCAAACTGTTTTTTTCTTGGAATTATTCATTTTTCTCTAAATATAGGTTCTATTTCCATACTAATTACAATCTCTTTCAATGAAATCATAGCATATTTAAATCTATTTTCTCTATAATATTGAAAAAAAGAAATAAAATCTTTTAACTGATTAATGGCAACATCTATATGCATATCTTTGGATTGTAGACTTTTACTTATAGTATTGACTGCAAATAATATATCATATCATATGGTCATGTCTAATATGAATTCAAAGTTCTCAATTTCATATGCTACTAAACAATTAGCTTCATTTTTTGTTTCAGGGTCTTTAGTTGTATTTGCTAGTTGTAATAAAGCTTCTCTTATTTGTGGAGTTTGAAATTTTATTGCTTTGATATTTTCAATTCGACTTTTCTAATGTCTTTGTGAGAGTGGCTTAAGAGTTTGAATCAGCAAGTTATCTTGAAAAATTTCTCATCGCTTTGTTGATGTAGAAAACAAAGAATAAATACGTTGGACTATTCCAAAAAATGATATAGCTATAAAACAAGAATATTCATGTCACATATAACAAGATTAGGATTATGACAACCACGTGGCATGTAAAATGCTTTGGGGCATCAAGTAATCTTCTTTGCACCCCTTGCTCTTTTCCTTTCATATTAAACCCATTATCATAACCTTGTCCTCAAACATCAATACCTTTTATTTCATCTAATAATTCATTGAAAATACATTTTTCACTAGTATCATCTAATTTAATAAATTCTAGAAAATGTCCTTCTATTTTTATTGGGCTTGTTGACAAATGTTAACAAATGTCTCTTGATGACTTGCATCTGTGGTACAATCAAGAATAATTGAAAAATATTTTGCTTCCTTTATTTTTTTTAATAATATGATTTTTAATTTCAGTTGCCAGCAAGTGTATTAATTCATTTTGTATATTATGCCCAAGATGATGATTGTGAATTTCACCATCTTGAATACATCGAATGTGTTCTTGCATTACTAGATCAAACTCAGAAATCATCTCAATCATACCTTAAAAATTTCTATTATTTTCTTGGTAGATCTTTTCATTTTGTCCTCGAAAGGGTAAAATATTTTTACCAAGAATTTTTACTACAACAATAATTCTCATTAACACTTTTTTTCAATGATCTTTTTCTTTATTAATTTGTTCTTGGAATTTTTTGTCAATTGTTTTATTTCTTAACAATCTCATTTCTAAATCAAGCCAAGCAGTCATGTTTTAGTAATATACTCATTGGTTGTTTCATAGCTTTTAAGCTAAGCACTAAGATTTTTCAGTCATCGGTTACTTCATTAGCTAGTTAGCTTATACTAGGCTTTGAATTAAACAACTTGCAATAAAAGAATAATACTCTATTCACGTCTTTTGAATACACTAACCATTTTCTATCATGTTTCTCCTCATTTGATAAGTTTCGTATATAATATGTAGTGGAAAAATATCTAGAGTTCTCACCTTAAGAAAATTTATATCGTTGTAATTGGAACATTTTCTATTAATAAATTTCTTGATTTTGCATCAACATATTTCCATTAAGCAACATCATAAATATTTGAAGGAATAGAATCAGATATGTCCTCGGCATTTTTATTTTCTTCTATGCTTTTCACAAATTCTCTAGCAAGAACTGTAGCAGTACATGCTTAAGCACCATACTCAGATCCATTTTGTTGAGTTTGTTGTGTTGTTTCACTATCTCCATATCCCTTTTATTGTATTTTTTATTTATTTTGTTATCTTTTGGTCTTTTTTGATATATTTCTTCTTCTTCTTCTTTTACTGTAAAAGCTGTATTTTTCATTCATATAACTATGTCAACCTTTATAGAGTTTATTGTATGAAACCTCATTACAAACTATCATTGGACATTCCTCTGTCAAAACAATCTCCTCCACACAAGACAGAGCAAATTTTGCCAACTTATGGGCAACCTTATTGCACTTTCTGTATATATGTTGAATTTTCCAATCTCTTCTATTTGTGAAAAACCCTCTGACATCGTCTAACATATTTCCATACCAAGACAGATCCTCATCCATGCTGCTAATTGCCTTTGACACAATCTGGGCATCCCCTTCGAACATGACATTAGTAAGGCTCAATTCAGAACAAAGCCCCATCGCCCTCCATAAAGCCAGAATTTTAGCAACCACTGGGTGTGAAACCCCTCCCCTAGTCATGCACAAAGAAACCATCACTTCCCCCCTTTGAGTCTCTTATGATTATTCCTGCCTCCATTCTATTTTTCTTCAAATCATGAGCTACATCCCAGTTCACCTTTACAATACTTCCTTCTTGTGCCTTCCACCCTGCCTTGTTCCTCATGATCATTTGAGGCTCATTTACACTCTCTATATGACATTGATCTTGTCGGAATTCCATCAAGTTTATCTTGGCTGACTGCACCAACTGACTTGGACTAGCAAAAGATTGCTCAAATATGAAGTCGTTATTCCTTCGCATCCATACCCTTCTCATAGTAACTGCCACTAGCTACTTCCAATCCCTCTTGTGGGAGACACCCCGATTCACTTCTCCCATAAAACTATAAGATCATCTTCTGTATTGGACCACTTTTGGATAGGACCTGAGAACTCAGACCACACATCTGATGTAGCTCCACAGCCCAATAAAGAATGACTCACTATTTCCACTTCTCACAGATGGGGCATAGAGGATTATCACAAATTCTTCCTCTTAAATAAGTTTTTCCTCATGGGGATGCAATCATTGATTGCCTTCCAAAGAAAGTTTTTCACCACTCCAGAGACCTTCAATCTCCATATGCTCTTCCACACCACCTACTTCTCAGCTACTCTTGAAAACTCTCCTTTAGCCTTCTACCTTTTTTCCATGTCCAGGTGGTATGCACTTTTAATAGTGAAAACTCCATTCTTTGAGTGCCCCCAAATCATTTTGTTTTGAAGGCCTGTTAAGCTTATAGGAATGCACCATACCATGTCTGCCTCTTCTTTGTCAAAAATCTCTCTGACCACCTCTTCCCTCCAGCACCTGTTCTCTTCATCTATCAACTCCTTCACTTTTGAGTTTTTTTCAAATCTCTTCATAGGGGATTAGATACAAAAAGTAGAAGCCTTGGGGATCCACTTGTCCCCCCACAAATGCTAATATTGTGTTCATTCCCCACCCTCTAAATGAGTCCCTCCTTTAATAGATCTAGGAGCCCCCATAAGCTTCTCCACATAAGAGAGGGTCTAGATCCCAATTTTGCATTAAGGAAGTCTACTTGCCTAAAGTATTTCTCCTTTAAGATCCTTGCTGCCAATGAACTTGGATTGGTGAGGCTTCTCTAGCACTACTTAGCTAGGATAGCTTGATTAAAGCTCTCAATATTTCTGAACCCGAGGCCCCCACTATGTTTTGTCAACCCCATTTTTTCCCAGCATCTTCATTGGATTTTCCTGTCATTTTGTTTATGTCCCCACCAGAAACGTGCCATCATAGCAAATAATTATTTGCACAATCTCACAGGAAGCTTGAAGACACTCATATGAAAGTTTGGGATAGCTTTTACAACTGCCTTTATGAGTATTTCCTTTCCAGATGGGGATAAAATTTGATTTTCCCAGCAGCTTATTTGCTGCCACACCCTTTCCTTAATGCCCCTAAAGGCATTGTATTTTGATCTCCCCACCATGGTTGGCAACTCCAAATATTTCTCTTATCAGCTACTACTTATTGCTCCCACCTCCCTTAATATCAACTTTTACAATTGTTAACCCTTTTTTATGGAGTTGAGAATTAATTTTTTCAATTTTCAAAGTTAACATCTCTTTATTTAGTCTAGATAATTTAATTCTTTTTAGAGTTTCTTTTAGTAATTATCATTTTAGTATTTTTTGGGGCTTCTTCCATTGCGGGACCTTAGGCAACTGCCTACCTCACCTAGTGGAGGAGCCGCCCTGATATTAGCTAGTGTTCTTTGTTTTCTTATTTCTAATTATGAATCAATCAAATTTAGAGCTTATAAATTATATCTATTTACGGTATGAGTACCTTATATAGACTAGTTTCTTAACACTATCCAATAAATAGTTGCCACATTGGTTTTTTTTATTGGGATTAAAAAAAGTACACCCACACAATCAAACTAATTACTTAATAACAAAAAGTAATTAAAAATTAAAAAAGTTAAAAAAAAATCTACGAGAAAAAAGAAGGATGGATGGCTGAGCACCACCCCATTTTGGGGGAGGCCTAGCCTTCACAGAGGTGGGTGGTTGGGTATGAAATCACCACTTGTCCTAAAAGTTTAAATTGATAGGATGATTATTTGTATTATATTCTAAACATTGGCCACCTAGAGTGGTTTAAGCAAAGTTTTAAATTTTGTACCGTACCGGCCGATACGGCCTAAATTTTTCGTTCCGGCCGTCCGGCCGGTACAGGTACTATACCTGTTCCGTACCGGCCAATAATTTTTATATATATTTATATATATAATTTATTTATAGATCGACTATCCCGAAACGTTATCCCGAAACGCTATCCCGAAACGGTACCGGTACCGAAATATTTCGTTCCAGTGCCTTGACCGGTACGCTATCCGGTACGGTATTCAAAACATTGGGTTTAAGAGCTCGAGCATCCGGCCTTGGTGGTTAGACAATCTTTAACTTTTTTTTTTATTAATTATTTTCATGATTATTATAAAAATAAATTGGATTGGGAGTAATTTGGTGTATTCATGCAATTTTTAGAAAGGCATAGAAGGCTGATGTATTTGCTTATCATTGAATAATGTAAAGCCCAGGCTAAACCATATTTTTATCAAAGTAATGTTATACATGACTACATTCACATTCCACTTTCATCTCATTATGTAATATGTGGCAAATTTATTACTATTGAATAATTCTTAATTATCTAATAAATGATAATCTAATAGTGATAAATATACCACATCTTACATAATGAGATTGAAGTATGATAGCAGTGTAGTGTAAATTTTCCTTTTGCCATAGATGCTCTCTCTCTCTCTCTCTCTCTCCATCCCTCCTTTGTGTATCCTTATAACATCTCATTTAAAGTACTACTGCATGCTGTGGTCCAGTACGGTGTTTTCTTTAAGATGAGCTTACCAAGGAATTAACCTGCTCTCCACCCGCATTGTTATATATGTTAACCTCGACAATAACCATCATGCTTAGTATATAGTCCAGGGCGGGTGGCCTTGTTTTTATATACATAGAATACTGATGCAAACAAACAGGTGAAGGATTCCACGTAGGGTTCGTTGGGTTGGATGACAACTGAAAATAAAAAAGTGGAGAATATGCGCGCACATTTCATGCAATTTGATTACTAAAACCCTAAACCTAGTTGTTTATTCTTATATATGTCACCTCCCACCTACCCTTGCTCATCATTCTCTCTTTTTAATTGATTAACGACTGATACCGGCTTTAGGACAAGGTAAAGGGTTGAGATGCGGCACATCGTACGTACGTACGTGCAGTAGTTCCACTGCATTTTCTCACAGCATGCAGAAAACAAATTGGTGATCGATCGTCATCTTTCCTTAAGGTTGAGGACTTGGGGGTACTTAAGATGTGCCAAAATCTTCAGTACCTGGATTTCTAGTCATCATTTTCAGTATAAGCTGGATCTATTTCTCTGTGACAATGACGTAAACCTTAGGTTTAAGTTTCACCATTACTTGCTACATGTGGCATGACAACGTTTGATCTAAAGCAGTCCTGAGAAGAACAATAGATTAGTTTGACTGATATGAATATCCAAGGGGTTAGAGATTTTGCTCGATTAATTGTCACGAAAATCAGTTAGAAAATTATGCTTTCCTTCGATTAATATGGAGATTTCATCGAATTGCATGCTATGCTTGGATTCATTGAGGTAGTAGATCATATGGTTAATTAGATGCCTAAATAATGTTCTATGCTCTCTCTTATAGACTAACTTGCTTGGCCACTTTAGGTCCCCCCACCTCCTTTTCATTTGGTTTGAGATATATACCTCTTACACATATTAAATGTTAGGGAAGAGTGGGCGCACTAATTTGTATTATTGAACTATTAAGAATTCTATATTTGAGAATTGTTACAGACAGAAAAGATTACATAAAAGTAACCCCACAAACTGATGATGTGGCTTCGGTGATGCGTTTCTTAAGTAACTTTACAATCTGGCGTACTGCATCAAGTCAAGTCAGTTTATGGATTTATTTTTATGTAATCCCTTTATAGTTAAAGTATTTCTCTTTACATTTTGCACCTATCAAAACTAATCGTTGTACTTTCAAACTACTAAAACCTGACACTTTACATCTTGGTACAAATATAAAGGTTAAAATGAATGAAAAGCAAGTGACGTGATACAATCTTGATCGTTAAATCTTATAAATGGAAGGTAGAAAGATTCAATTCTTTTTTAGTTTGGAGTGCAAAGTATGAGTTTCGATAGTTTAGGGTGCAAAGTGAAAACTCTAGTAGTCTGAAAGTACAAAGCAAAGTTATCCCTAGATACTATTGATGTTCTCGATCACGCGCGCACGACGACATCTTATTCTAGCCTATAAATAGGTATTTAGTTTGCTAGATTGCAAGTTATTAAGGCCACGATCGTGGCCTGAAAAGAGGATCTTGCTTGTTTACTCTTGTTGAGTCAGGAAAGCCAAAAGTCAATATTGTTCTCTCCATGTATGGATCATGATCTTCAAGGCACTGACTGCTCACTCCCCCTCAAGGTCTTCCAGCCTTCTTCCATGTTTGCAGATTTCTTCGCCAAAGCAAGCAATTAGCTAGGAGGGCTAGAAGCCCTTGGTGGGGTGGGAACAAACTGTCCCTTGCCTCAAAGGGTTTAGTTTATGATTTGAGACAGTGACAAACGAAAGCGATATTACTGATCATCATCATGTCCTATTTTCCTTCCAGCTCGTCATCGATCAAGTATGCTCATCTCTTTTTTACTGTGCTCTTTTGATCAAATTAAGCACATATCTTTAATTTGTGCAGGATTTAATTACAAGCTAGACGAGTATTTTTCAGATGATTTTCTGTCCAAAAGAGAGGAACAGAATTGATTGCGTTCAATTCATGTCAATCCTTATAAATCGGTAATATAACATGCTTGTGTTTTCTGTCTAGTTGACATGTTTTCATGCATTTCACTTGAGATAAAAGTGTCGTATTGAGGTAAGACAGAGATCTCCAGGAGCTAATACAATGTCCCTTCAAGCCACTCCATAACACACTAACCCATCTGAAAGGGCCAAACAGCCACTTCATTAATGTATGACCCTTTATGGCCGGGCTTAATTGCCCAACTCATGTGTTATGGAGTTACATGTGTCACTTTAATTTGATGTAGCTGATCTTAGGTTGAATACGTGGGTGCTACTCTGATTTTTAATACATAACACAGTCTACCACTGATGAAGATGCAATCGAATGAAGAAAAGACGGCCAAAAGATTGTGAAACGACTGCAATCCAATCAAAAATTATTGCTAGCTTCCGCTGTACTTTGATTTAGAACTTCCAACTGAATGATTAATGAGCACTATGTATCTGAAGAAAAATGCTCAGCCTTAATTCCTAGTTCAACTATATTAGAGGCTCATTTTGGATATATCATCACCCTAGTATAAGCAACTTCCCTTATAAGTTGATTGCAATCCTACATAAAGTTTTACTCAAAACTTTTTAAGGCAACATGTCAGTATGTATTTAACACACAAAATATATATTTCTTCAGGTTAATTTTATTCCCCCCCCCCCCCCCCCCCCCCCCCCCCCCCCCAAAAAAAAAAAAAAAAAACCATTAATTATCTCGTTGTTACGTACACCCACATTTTAAATCAATAAAGTTCATCAAACTATTGATCACTAATTTCCTTCATTAATTATGTCTATTTAATTGGACTGAAAATAACTTGTAAGACAATTTTCACACAAATCAAAAGATGAAAACAAATTTAAAAAATCACTAAATGTGAGAGAGAATAAAAAAAATACTTCTTAATTTAAAAAAAATAGAACTAATTTATTAATAAAATAGAAACTAACCTTTGTTACACGCCGATAGAAATGGGAATGAACTCACTTTGAAGGTGAGAGACCTCCAGAGGAATGGGAAGAAGACAAGGGAAATTGAGGGAAATGGATATTGTATTCAACATGATGAGGAAAAATCTCATTTACATGAGAAGTTATATTTACTATCTCTGTATCAAACTCTAAGAAATTATGTAAAACTACTAGGGCATATAGCTAAGAAGATAACAGACAAATAACTAGGGGGCTTAACAGGCCCATGAACCTACTGGCAGAAGCCCTTACAGATTATTAAGGTATAATAAGAACTAAAGAAATGATAACGGGCTGACCACTACACTAGGCTCACTAAGCCCACAGAATCATCCAGCCCAACACAAGCCCATACTGGCCCGAACCTTTCTTAGCCTCTAAGTTTCCCTAGTCGTCCTTCACTTCAGTTACTCCTCCACTTCAGATCATGTCCCTTTCTCCATCCAAACCCTAGACCATTGCATTATGCCTTCGGTACCCTGTTTACCTCTGCTGCCCATAAGCTCAGGTGTGATACAATATCCCCGTCTTCTAAAGCACCTTGCCCAAAAGGTGCAGGAAGGTTGCTTTGAGTTTGTAGTAGTTCTCCCACGTTGCTTCCTCTTTCTTCTATCATTGCCACCAAACCAGAAAATCTTTTACCGGCTAATGTTCACCTGTCTAACCCTATGACCCAGAACCTCCTCCGATTCTGGTTGTAAAACACTGTGCTGATTGAGTGGGGGTAGCTAGGCCATAGCCAAGATCCCTTCTCCCAATCATTTCTTAAGCTGGAAAATGTGGAACACTAGGTGGATTTAGGTTGTGGCTGGGAGTTTCAACCTATACACCACCTCACCTACCCCATCACCAATCTGAAAGGGCCCAGAAAACCAAGGAACAAGTTTCAAGTTTCGACGTTGGGCTACTAACATTTGACAATACAGCTGGAGTCTCAAGCAAACCCAATCCCCTTCCTCCAAAGTTTTTTCCTCTCGCTTAAAGTCATCATCATCATTCTTTTTCATCCTCTCTTGAGCTCTATGCAGGTTATGGCAAAGGAGTTGGAGTATGAGGTCTCGGGACCATAGTGTAGACTCCACCTCCTCAACCATGGTAGTATCGAGTGTGTAGGATATTAGTGTAGGAGGGGGTATCCATACAGACTTTCAAAGGGGGTCAATTTAGATGAGGCATGTGAACTGGTGTTGTACCACCATTTTGCAAGGGGTACCCATTTAACCCAATCTTTAGGCCAATCACCCACGAAACACTTGAGATAGGTCTCTAAATTTTTGTTCACAGTTTCTAATTGCCCGTCAGTTTAGGGGTGATAGGCCATACTAAAAGCCAACTAGACCCCCTGGGCCTTGAACATCTCCTTCCAAAATAGGCTAGTAAATATACTATCTCGGTCAGAAATTATGGGCTTGGGCATCCTATCCAGTTTAAACACGTGTTTGATGAATGATTGGACCACAGTCTTAGTTGAGTAGGGGTGGCCCAAAGGTGTAAAGTGGTTGACAACCCTTCTATGAAGTCCATGGTGATGTGCGACTACGATTGAGAAGGAATAGGTAGGGGTTGTAACAACCCCCTTAGTAGGGAAGTGTCAGTTTTTTGTAACTGATAGACCTCACAACTATTAATAAACCCTCTTGACATCATACTTCATGCCAGGCCAATAAAATTCCTTTCTCATCTTCTGAATAGTTTTGTCAAATCCAAATCAGTGTCCCCTTCCAAGGAACTTCTATGTACAAACTATAGTAGCTTAGCCTTAAACTCTAGATTGTGAGCAATGTATAGTCTGTTTTTGTGAAACAATAGCCCCTCCCTTATAGAATAATGTTGATTCAATTGCCCTTGCCTGCATTTAGCCACCAGCTCTCGTAGATTAAGATCATTTTCATACCCTTGTTTAATCTCTTTCTTCCATTCCAAAGATGGCACACTTATTAAAGCTAAGGACAACTCCTCTTCCGTACGAGACAGAGCATCAACCACTCTATTTTCAAGGCCCTTTTTATACTCAACAACAAAGTTATAACCCAACAGCTTACTCACCCATTTTTGTTGCATAAGTGTCTGTATTTTCTGGTCTAGGAGATACTTCTAGTTGTGATGATTAGTTTTGACCACAAAGGACCTCCTAAGAGATAGGGTCTCCATTTCTAAATTGTAACTACCAATGCATATAATTTCTTCTCATAGGTCGACAGTGAAAAGGCCCTACCCTTAAGGGTTTGACTCAAGAAGGAAATTGGTTTACTTTTCTGCATTAACACAACTCTCACTCCCTTACCAAAAGCATCACACTGATTATAAAGGTCTTGGAGGAATCTTGAAGAGCCAACATTGGTGGTTGTGTGAGAGCCTTCTTTAGGCTCACAAAGGCCACTCCAGCTTCATCATTCCACTTAAAACTATTTTTCTTTAACAAAGCAGTGAGGCCAGCAGCTTTACGACCATACCCTTTCACAAATGTCCTATAGTAGCCCGTGAGGCCTAGGAATCCACTTAGGGCTTTTAAACTTCTGGGTTGTGGCCAGTCCAACATGGCCTTCAACTTTTCTGGATCTACTCTTAACCCTTGCCCTAAGATCAAGTGGCCTAGCTACCCTAACTCCATGCCCCAAAATTTACATTTAGACCACTTTGCAAATAGCTGGCGTTTCCTTAGAAGCCCTACAATCAATTCTACATGGTCCAAATGCTCATCGTCACTCTTACTGTAGATCACTCTCTCATAAAAAAAAACAAACACAAGTTTCCTCAAATATGGCTTGAAAACCTCATGCATGAGGCTAAAAAATGTAAATAGGGCATTGTCAGCCCAAAGAGCATGACTAGAAATTCGTAGTGGCCTTCATGTGTACAGAAGGTTGTTTTGTGCACATCTTCAGGTTTTACCCTGATCTAGTGGTACCCAGACCTAAGTTCTAGCTTAGAGAACCATTTGGACCCACTCAACTCATCAAGCATCTCCTCCACTACTGGCATAGGGAACTTATCCTTCACGATGACCTAATTTAGAACCCGATAGTCTACACACATCCTTCAAGACCCATCTGTTTTTCTAACCAACAACACTAGTGAGGAGTAGGGGCTTTGGCTAGGTTGGATTACTCCTATGTGCTGTAGTTCTTGAACAATTTTTTCAATCTCATCGTTCTAAAAGAATTGATATTTGTAGGGCCTCATTGACACTGGTTTGGTTCCTTTGTAACAAGCTTATTGCATGGTCACGAACCCTGCAGGGGGCAAGCCCTTGAGCTCTTGGAATACATCCCAAAACTGCTATAATACTTCTCTCAGAGGTTCAAACAACTCTTGTTTTATGGTAAGGCCTTCTTCCCCAATCAATTGCAAAATTAGTCCCTTCCTTTCTAACTTGTTAATTTTTTTGCAAGGACTTTCCTCAAGGAGTTGGGCCAAGGCTATCCCTGTCAAGGTATTCTGCCCTCCCATTACAAACTACATTGTGAGATGTTTAAAGTGTTGTTGAATACCCAGAACCAACATTTGTAACCAACAACATTATTATACCAGTAGTGATGTGCAATGGTGTGTAGGGTAGTGTTATTTTTCTAACCAACGGCATTAGTGACATGGTCCTCCAAGACCCATCTATTTTCATAACCAACAACATTTTGTTGTCCCCAACATCTGTAACCATTGCACACCCAAAACCTATCACATCTAGCAAGTTCTAGGATAAACAAATCCATGGTGAAATGAAAGTCTTGTATAGTAACCTTCACTCCTTGCCCCTTGCCTTCACTAAGTAACGGGTTCCCCATTTGCCACCTCCACCGTTATCTTTTCATTTAAACAGATAGGGAACTTAAAGTTTTTTTACCACAGAGGGGTCTACAAAATTACGGGTGCTGCCTGAATCAATCAAGATCACAGCCCACTGTCCTTGCCCTTAATTCACATAGTCCTTGGATGGGAATGAACTCACTTTGAGGGTGAGAGACCTCCAAAGGAATGGGAAAAAAGATAGGGGAAATTGAGGGAAATTGATATTGTATTCGGCATGCAGGAAAATCCCTTTTACATGAGAAGTTATATCCATTATCTCTATAACAAACTCTAAGAAATTATGTAAAACTACCGGTGCATGTAGCTAAGAAAATAACAGGCAAGTAACTAGTAGGCTTAACAGGCCCATGAACCTATTGGCAAAAACCCTTACATATTATTCAAGTAAAATAAGAACTAAAGAAATGATAACGGCCTGACAACACTTGGCTCACTAAGCCCACGGAATCATTCAGCCCAACCTCGGCCCATACTGGCCTAAACCCTTCTTAGCCTCCGAGTTGCCCTAGCTATCCTTCACTTCAGTCACTTCCCCATTTCAGATCATGTCCATTTCTCCATCCAAACCCTAGACCCTTGCACTGTGCCGTTGGTAGACTCGGTATCCTGGTTACCTTCGCCGCCCATAAGCCCAGGTGTGTTACAACCTTTCTAGCAAAAAACTAAAACCAAGAAGAAATTAAAGAATAATTCTAAACAAAAAATAAAAAATAAAAAGAACAATTTTTGAAAATAAAATAAAGACAGATTAGAAAAGGATCAGATGAACATAAGAAAAAAAGGGAGTGGCCTACAGGAGTGAAAATAATGCTTACAGCTAGCTTACGCGTCGGTTAATTACACCATTTTGGTATATCCAACTCTACTTCAACTTTTTTACTTATATGTTGCTCATACTAATTTGAACTCTCTCTCTCTCTCTCTCTCTCTCTCTCAAGTGCATATATATATATATAGCAGATAATAAAAAATATAGTGGGACGAAATCTCCCTTGCCAGGGGTCAGTACAGCGGCCTATTTGTTTACCTCTCATTTGGTCACCTCTTTATAGAATGCGTAATGATATACACACAACATATTGTACAACAAGTTACACAACAATGTTATAAAATTAGGACATTTTTGTAAAATTATGTTACTTTTATAAGATGTTTTACAAAAATATTCCTCATTTAAAACATAGTTGTGTAAAGTGTTATAAAAAATATATTGTGTACATCATTTTCCTTATAGAATTATCAAGTAAAATATTTCAACTGCAAAATAATAAATATTATAGCATATAATTGACTGTATTATCAACTTATCTTGGCCAGCTATTATTCATTTTTTTATCACAACTATTGTTTGTTTCAAATTAGCTGATATTTTGGGCTTGTTTGGGGTTGCGTTAAGGGTTATAAAAAAAATACTTAAATAGCCTTAAAAGCTCTTTAATAATAAAATTAGGTTATCTGAATATTACATATTAAAGTATCTTTTAATCTCTAGAGTTTAAAGTAATAAGTTCTTTAATGATGTTTTTCTGGATAATGCGGAACATGGTTACAATTAAAAAGGAAATTGTTAATGGGCGGAAATGACTATACAACTTTCAGATAATTACCGCTTTTCCGTTTGGTCTTATTCGTGGAAACGCATGAAGGAAAACCGGTCGTTGCAAAAACCAGTGGTGTTTTCTCTCTTTGGCACATTTCTCTTTCTCTCTTTCTCTCTTCCCTTCGAGTCTTTTAAGGTCATGCTCATAGAGAAAAATCTCACTAATGCAAATTTTTTCAAAAGTTTTGAATACCGTTTCAGTTAAGACACTGAAATGAAATATTTCGATACCGGTAACGTTTCGGGATAGTCTATATATAGATAAATTAATTATACGTATAAATTATATTTCAAAATAACATCAATGCAGGTCTTAAAAAGTTAAAACATATATTTATAAAACTTAATAATACTTCTAAGTTCTTGATCCAACTATTAAAAATAATAATAACTTATCTTCATTATGAAAATAGGAGTAGGGATTTGATTTTCAGTGATCGAGAAAAGGGAATTAAAAAAAGTTAAAAAAATAGTTTTCAGATGTGAGAATTGGAATGAAAATTATAAAAATACACTGAAAATACAAAAATACAAAATTTCAGCCGGGACACTAAGAACCGGCCAATACACCGAAAACCAACCGGTATTGACCAAAACGCACCTAAATTGCCGGTATTTGATCCGGTACGAAACACCTATCTCCCTCGTGCCAGTTACTAATCCGACACAATAAATATCAATCGTACCGGACATTACGACACGATATTCAAAACCTTGGATTTTTCTTTTTTATTATACTTACTGAAAATCCTATTAGACTATTTTTCATTATTATTTGATTATAAGATTTTATTTCTATTAAGGATATGATCATAATCTTTAAAAAATCAAATGACTTTTTATGTCATTTATATCTCAAAAAATACTTTTTTTAATGTTTAAAAATACTTTAGACATATAGTTATCAAACAGTAAATAATTTTTTAATAATAGAACTTATTACTTTAAACTCTACAACTATAAACCTTAAGCTAAAAAGCTATATTACCCACCATAATTCCAGACATCTACAACTTATAATAGACATAGTGTCTTGAGCCAAGGCCAAATTAAGAGTCTTAATGGATCCACAAAAGTAGCCCAACCCATGACCATAAAGAAGGCCTGTCTTCTAAGCCCAATTGGGCACAAGTCTATTCTAAAACCCAATTAACTCCACTTAAGCCCACCACCGGATATGCTAATCAAGGACAAATAGTGTCAAATACACATAAATAGTCTCCCAATGCCTAATAGAATATAATATCTTGTCCAAAGGTTCATTGACCTTTTAATGAGAATGGAATTTAGGCTGTTGCTCAAATCCTAGCTAAGAGAACTCTGGTTTGAACACCACATTCCTTATTTGAATCAATTTTTATAATTATGTATTTAATAAAATTATTGGGTAAATTTTCTATATAGGTGATAATGGGCAAGGAAAATGGTCAACTTGTCTTTCAAAGAGGAAACAAGATTTAATGCAATTAATAAGCACAATAAAAGTGCTATAAAAAAATAACGTTGGAACATATATGATTATGATGAATCAATAAAACATTCTTAAAGAACAAATCACACATAAAATGCTACCAAAGGCAGATAATATAGAAGGAGTTGTACTACACAGAAGCCTCACACCCTGCACACTACATAAAAATATGTTTCATGAAATATGAGGGTAAAATGGTACAATCACATATTTTTAAATAGTGTACAGAAGTATGGGACTTATGTTTAGAATTTTTCATATAGAAGAGTCCGTTAGATTTCTTCTTTAAAACAGCAAATCACATATATAAGTGCCATTATTATTATCATAAAAATGCCCACAAAATACCCTTAAATTTGTTAGACCCGTTAAGGCAATTGTACCAAAGGAAAATACTAAATATATTTAAGGAAATCTTACAAAAAACTTATTTCTCTACATGTCAGTAATTGATATGTTGAAAATCATGAAATTTGAAATTCAAAAGAAAACTAACAAAATGAGTCTTGTAAGTAAAACTGTAAGTACATGTAGCACTAGTATTATACCAAAACTACTAATATTTCTCTTTTTCTCCTATTCTGAGTTAATTTTTAAGCATGTATATGTATCCAAAATGTAAAACCTGAAAGGCAGCAATAGAAAATAAACTCGAAAAAAAAAACAAAAAATATGGCAATAAAAACATGAAAATAAAATCGTGATAGAATACGGGTCGGTTAAAAAATATCCAATTTTCCAAAATATTAAACTTGGGATCGAGAAGGTCGACAAACAAAGCGCATATATATTGTTTTGGTTTTGTCAAACCAAACCAGTCCTTTGAGAATGTCAATCCATAACCTACAATCTTCTCATGTATGTTGTACCTTAAAGCTCAGTTTGGATTGAAAAATACTCTCAACCAACATACACTTAAGGCTCAGATTGGATTGAAAAACAATCTCAACCCATCTCATCTCATCTCATCTCATCATTACAATTTTTACAAATTCTCACATAAAATACAATAAACAATTCAACTTTTTCATATCTCCAAATAATAATAATATTCTAATAATATTTTTTTCAACATTTAACTTTTATCTCAACTCGCCAACGTTGCTTTGAAGCAATAGTATAGTTATACTGACTGTTTCCAAACCAATTAAAAACTTTCTATAAAGATACTTCTATAAAGCCCAAAACAAAGGTATCGATAGATAGATAAATTACATATTATTTTCATCTACAGACACTGAAATACAGCATCAATGAAATTTACGATAATCTATTACAAATACAAAGCATATACAGCACAAAAGAAAAAGTGCTACACACAAGGTTCTCTCCTCAATCTTCCCTTCACCTCGACACTGTAAGTAAAACAAGATAAACCCAGGTCCGCTGCACCACTTTACTACATTATTAGGTACAGATAACCATAGTAATAATTAAGTACCACCATGCAAAAAAGAAATATAACAGCACAAAGAAACTTTCCCACATCCATCCACTGAGACCTAGAAAAAGCATATGGTCCTCATCTTTGGACATTGAAAGAGGAGAAACCCAACAAACAAACAAGAAAAAGCAGAAGGAAAAGAGACTGAGATGGCCCCTGTGAGATGGAAAAGCAACAGCCAGCACTGAATCCAAAACTTCTGAGAAAATGGAAGGATAGCTCCTGCCAATCTCTAGACCGCATCAGTATCAAAACCCTCCAACCGTGTAAATGTAGTCGCACACATCTACCCCATCCTCAGATGCACTAATAGTTGATAGGTTCGGTTCGGTCCTGAACAGCCATCCTCTCTGAGACTTCAGCCAAGGATTTGAGATTGCACATGATTAAAGCCTGGACAAAGTAACACGTCTCATCCTTAGTGTTCCCATCAGGCACATCCACCATAAATGACTCAATTACCAGTGTCCCTGGCCTTCCATCAATAACCTCTGGATGAACTGTAATGACTGACGAATAGTTCTGCAAATTTAACGAACAATTTTAAGCTCTTAGTTGAAGCATAACTACTGCAGCATGAGAGTTTTTGTTTCCATGTAGTGAATGAAAATAAGCAATCAATTTAATACCCTTATCAGAGAATCCAAGTCTACATCTTGTATAATGGCAGGTACTCATGGCCTTCTGCTCTGTTTGTCTATACACTGCCATTATAGTATTGTTCATACATCCCTCTTATACTGCTCTTTTAAAACTAGAACAGTCTCCTCCCTTGAGTTAAAAGCAATGAGATTGGGGTAAGATTAGCAGAGCTTATAGCAACATAGAAAATTAGTTTCATTTGAAAATAATTTCAGAGAAAATCATTGGCTCTTCACTCTTTAGTGGAGACTGAAAAATGTTTCAAAATGTTTTCAGGCACTGGTTGGGATGCATATTATTTACAAACTACCACCACCCAATCTCTATTTGTAAACCACCACAAAACTGGTTTGGACAAGCCCGCTCAAAGATTTGGATGTGGGAGAGGGGGAGAGCAGTTTGGAAAACAGTTTTTGCCTCTTGAGAGGGATAACCTATTTTACACCCCCGAGACTTAATTTTCCTGTTGACCAACCAAACGGCTATTGTTAACTTCAATTTTCTGTTCCTGCCAAACAAATGAAAAGGTGACAACGTTTTCACAAAAAGTATTTTCAACCTAACAACACAGCCTAAGCTCACAAAATTATGTAATAGAATATCTGAAAGTCGGCAGCCAAATCTACTAAAGAGTTAAGTAGCGTCTCTTTGGGAATAAATCTCAACAAAGTTTAGATGTCACAATTTTCTGAACTTCTCATATATTATTAGTGTTCAAAATCATGGAGAAAGGATCAAGAATGCATTAAAAGGATGGCAACACATCTCAGCTCCCATGTGCTTTATCGACCATAACCAAACTATACTACCAAACAATGGCTATAAGTAAATTAACTCATCAAAAGAAGCCGCCTTCTAGTGGGTAACCTTAATCCATTGCAGGAAGCAAAATTAACGTACTTTCAAAAATACCCAATAGATGCAACCCATCCAGATCAAATTCACAATGGTAGATATTTTTTTGCCTTTCTTCACTTTTAGTATTTTGAGATATATGGCATAATTCACTCAGTGAAATAAAACTAGGCCAAGAGATCTCCAAGCTTATACTAACTGGACCTGTAAGCTGATAAGCGATGACATGGTTGCATACCCAACATGGTCTGCCATCTAACAATTATTCAAAACCAAATTGCAATTTTGCAAAGAAGAATAGCTCAGCAAATTTCATATGGGTTCAAAAGTTATGGCAAAGAAAACAGAGAGGCATTATCAAGTAGCAAAAGCCAGTATGATATTCATCGATTTTCTATTGTCAGTAATCAGTCATTGTGGCTATTTTTTTCACTAGTAGGTTGTTCATCAAACAGTTTTTCAGTTACTTCCAATGGCATAATGTGTTCACAAGTCGCAGAATACCATGGGATATTATGCCATTTATCAATCCTCATTTGTGAATTCAGTTATTGATCTACACGAGTTCATACTCTAAGTTCTAGGCAGTCAAGCTTACACGTTTTGAATGATTATCGCCAGATATCTATCCAGCAAGTGTACCTATAAAAAAAATAAATATCTATCTGACAAGTGTGCATTTAGAAAAAACAAAAGACGCGACCCAAGTACAAAAGATGTAACCCCTAGGGGTTTGCTCAAGCGGTAAGGCCTTGGTCTTGGTGGTATGCTCCCTGCAAGTCTAAGGTTTGACCCTTGAGTGCAAACAAATTGTGGAATCCACATCCCATTGGTGAAAAGCCACAATTTAGCCGATCCTTGTGATGGGGACACATTACACTGGTTCAGGTTTAACCGGGTAAACGGCATGCTGCGTTTGCAGTCTTCGGATTCCTTGTCATAAAAAAGGTACAAAAGAAGTATTTAAGAGAAGCCTTAACTATAAATAGAAAAGGCGACAAGAAAATAAAGAAAACTCAGCCCCTTAGAATCTAAAGAAGCTGCCCAAAGGAACAGAGTAATGAAAAAGAAAGTTTTAACCACCTCCATCATCTGCTCACAGTCTTTAAAATTTCTATTTTTTATTGGCGCAGATGTCCGGGAACAGCATCCCGACTAATCCCAAGGGTGCACAGGCCCTCGGCAAACAATCTTTAAAATTTCTATCATTCATCTACTGCCAAACTAGAAGATAGGTATCATCTTCAACATTGCTGCAATTTGCAGGTTGCCATATAATACTCTCCAATTGGAAAAAGGTCTACTATTCTTCTAGGCATCACATAATCCAAAACAAATCAATTGAAAAATTCATTCCACGAGGCGCTGGCTATCTCACAATGGAGTAAAAGATGGTCTATAGATTCTCCACTCTTTCCGCAACAAAGCACCAATTTGTTACAATGATATGAATTTTCCTTACAGTATCCATGGTGGATCTTCACTAAGAAGGCTGTCCAAAATAAAAGGCTGCTCTTAGAAGCGCTTAAGTCCGCCAAACACTCCTCCAAGAGAAGAGTTACTATATATCATGAGCACCTTATAGAAAAACCGAACAGCCAACTTCCCTTTCTAGGAAAGGGTCCAAAGAATCTTATATGCACCTCCAAGACATAATCTAGTAGAGTAAAAGAGATTGAAGAACTCTGCAAGGCATCAACCTCTCAATCATAAGCTGCTCTAAAAAAACTAACATTCCATTAAAGGGAGGCACTAGAAAACTCTAATAGATTGGTCATTGAAGCCTCTCGGCGTTGGTTAGCAATGGCTTCATGACTGGTTTCTCAGTGGGGGACCCCTCTAGAGGTATTATTAACATCTCTCACTTGTTATTTGCAGATGATACACTTATATTTTGTGAGGCAGAACAAAACCAATTGCGGACACTGAGGGCACTCTTACTTTGCTTTGAAGCGGCATCGGGGCTGAAAGTAAACCTTGAAAAATCAGAATTAGTACCAGTTGGTAATGTCCGTAATATCAGACAACCGGCTAACACTCTAGGATGCAAGGTGGCTGCCCTACCTTTGAAATACCTGGGCCTACCAGTGGGGGCTGCCCCAAGGACTGCAACAATATGGGATACGGTGATCGAGAGGATTGAACGTAGATTGGCTGGGTGGAAAAGATTGTACTTGTCAAAAGGGGGTAGGATCACTTTAATCAAAAGTACTCTCTCTAATCTACCAACTTATTTTCTATCTCTTTTCCCAATTCCATCAAGTGTGGCGACCCGAATTGAGAAACTGTTTAGGGAATTCCTTTGGAGTGGCATGGAGACCGAATTTAAATTCCACCTTGTCAATTGGAGTAAGGTATGTTCCCCGCTTCCCATGGGAGGGCTGGGTATTAGACTTAAAGATTTTCAATAGGGCATTACTTGAAAAATGGTTGTGGCGCTATAACACGGAACTGGAAGCCCTATGGAAATCAGTAATTGACCACAAATATGGAAGCGTGTGGGGGGTTTGGTGTAGTAGAGAGGTAAATGGGCCCCACGGATTGGGGACTTGGAAGTACATCAGTAGGGGATGGGAGGTGGTTGTTCGTCACACTAGAGTAGTGCTAGGAGATGGTTCTAGAATAAAATTCTGGAGTGATGTATGGTGTGGAAACAATAGACTCAAAGATTTATTCCCCTCAGTTTTCAAGATTGCATGTCAGAAAGAAGCTTCAGTGGCGGACTTTATGGTGTTAACTGGAGATCTAGTACAGTGGAACATTGTTTTTAGTAGGACGGTTCAAGACTGGGAAGTTGGTAGCATTGAAGAGTTCTTTCAATTGTTGTATTCTGTGAAACCGAGCATCCAAGGAAATGACAAGTTGTGGTGGGTACCGGATGGTAAAGGCATATTTTCAGTTCGCTCATTCTATAGGTCTCTCACACAGGCCCAGAACATTCAGTTTCCATGGAAAAGGATCTGGCAGAATAAGGCGCCTCCCAAAGCAACCTTTTTTGCATGGATAGCTTCATTGGGAAAGATCTTGACGACGGATAATCTGCGAAGACGTGGGGTGATCATATTAGATTGGTGCTGCATGTGTAAGAAGAGTGGTGAAACGGTGGATCATCTTCTATTGCATTGTGATGTTGCTAGAGCATTATGGGCTGAGGTGTTCAACAGGGTAGAGATAGCTTGGGTTATGCCCGCCATAGTGGGGGCACTCCTGGCTTGCTGGACCACTATAGGAGGTTTATCACAAATCAAAGTGGTGTGGAAAATGGTCCCTATTTGTATTCTATGGTGTTTATGGCAAGAACGAAATAACAGGACATTCGAAGACAAGGAGAGATCTTTTGAGGATCTTAGATCTTTTTTTGTTAGGATGTTGTTTGTATGGTCCATAGCTATAGACTTTAATGGCTTAAACTTGGCTGAATTTCTTGTTTCCTCTTCTTCTTCCTAGATAGGTGTTTTCTCTTTGTATACCATCTTGTGTACTTTGGACTATGCCTATTCTTTAATACAATCATTTACTTATAAAAAAAAAATGTTTATCCTCATTTGGCCTATGAACCTTCTTTATGAAAAAGATTATTGCATTTATCTGTAAGAAAATACACTACAACTCAACCAACGGAAAAAAAAAAAAAAAAAAAAAAAAAAAAAAACACTCTCCACACAATACAATACAATCATTTACATCCCAAACAAGGTAAACCTGCTCTATCAATTGCTAGTAAAGCCTTTCACGTCTATTGGAAAATCAAGCCAAGAAAAATATTTCGTACTAGCACCATAAGCACCGACTTTGGCCAATGCATCGGCAACCAGATTAATATCTCTAAATATATGCTCCTTTTAAGCAATTAATGTCGGGATTAACAATAAGATCAGATCCCATGCCTCTCTTGAACTCCGTGGCACACACCCTCTTCTATGAAGCCAAGCTTCACATCCCTAAATAGTAGCTTCCAACAAAGAATTAAACCATCTAAGAAAGCTTTTACTTCGGCCATGGTGTTAATTCCCTCCCCACAATGAGAAGAAGAGGCTGTTACAGGCTGCAAATTTACCTTATTTGACACCACCCACCCAATGCACAACCAAATTTAGAATCCCCTAAACCCTAGCAAGCACACTGAAATCCCAAGCTTCATGCAGATCAGCTACAAGACTCCTATTCTGAGCCTCTGAACCAATGTGTCTCTTAGCTCTCAATTGAAGAGGGGTCTGAGTCAAAACCACAGATTCTTTTAGTTTAGAACCAGCAAAGTTAGGCGGGGACTCCGACAACCCTTTTCAAAAGCCTGGAAGGGTCACGCAACCATCAGTCCTTTTCCTTTGTCACTCATCACCCTTTCCCTTCATCTATTGTGCCTTTGGCATACTAATCTCAAGCAGTTTGGGCTTCATTCCAACTCAAAGAAGGCTGATTAGGCACAAAGTGAGGCCTTGAAATTCCACATAGGCTGGAATGTGGGTCTGCTCGTGACAAGTTCCACACTTTATAGCAGTGTCATTTGCTCCCTTATATTATCCAATTGACTCATCAATACACAGAGGGCACCTCATATTCTCTCTCCAGTCAAGTAGTTCCAACAAGAATTGCAGGCTTCTATAGCTTCTGCCAGTTTTGCATGTCAACCAGGTCACAACCAATCCAATGCCTCTTTGCAATTCAAATTTGCCTCCTTTGAAAATCTGTGATGTGCACTTTGTCAAGTGCACTACAGTCCTCTACTCTGAGACTGTTGTTGCATATGACTTACAAAGACCTATCCTTGAGTTACAATTACCATTCAATTGAGTAACCTACTGAGAGAAATGATTTTTTCTGTTTAGGCATAATACTTTGAGCTGAGAGAAAGGGCCTAAAAACTTTGTGCTGCCCCATAAGGAAATTTCCTTACCCTTGTACCTTAAAGCCTTTTGGTATCACAATATAACCTCTCTAGTCGCCACCTCCATACTTTGTGATTGCTAGATTTTGGCCATGAGCATTGGAGCTTCACTGGGTGATATAAAATTTGTTTCCAACAAAAGATTATTTCACATATTACGACTGATTCTCCGCCTGCAACATCACTTCCACAGTTTCTTCCAGCCACCATGCACATCACACTAACCTCACTATCCCTCTATTTCTTCCAATGATGGTTCAAAACCGAAATCCCTACCTCCAAAGAGAACTCAAAACACATTCAACTAAAGCAACTCAAAAAACTCATTACTCTTTTTTTTATAGGTAATGTATCTCCTTAAAAAGTGCAAAGGGATGCAACCCAGGTATACAAGAGAAACCCTATTGAATACATGTTCTAGATACACCACATTTCTCTCACATTATAGTTGAAAATAAATAAAACGAGACTGGGAGAGACCAGTAAAACTAAAAATAAGAAAGAAAGAGATATAGCATCGGCTGAATCACCAGACAGCCATCACACACAGAGAGAGAGAGAGAGAGAGATCCAGAAGCCTAATATTTGAAAACATATTATAGATGAGATTATAAGTTGTCATCCAAGATACATTCTGAAGCACCGGGAGAATTCAGTACATACTATGAGAATAGATAAATATGATTGATTTATTAATGAAAAAACTTAAATATATGCGGTCATCGTATATTTGTACACTTCCTGTTTTCGTTGGTTTTTTTCTTTTTCTTTCTTGTTTCATTGGTACTGGTGCGTTAATGCAACAGTTCCTTCTCTGTTTTGAGTTTTAGTCCAGTCTGGGTACCGTATTGGTTGGTCTTGATGGGACTGTGCATGGAGGTTGTTATTGATCAAAAGGTTTTTGAGTTCAAAAAGGAGAATGAAAGGTGGTGGAGAATCACAGAGAGCAGTCGTCGCGTGGTGAAATACATCTCTTTGAATCATGAAACGTGGGCGTGGTTGGGCTCTATGGTGAAGGAATGTGCAGCATCACTGGGTTCTGCAGAGTTCCTGAGAACTCGTAGAAAAGGAAATATGGTGTTGATGGTACGGACGGGAAGTAATTATTATAGTAGTTTTATTGTCCTCTCGGAGTTTGGGCATGAAAAGAGAAGAGGTCTGATTGTTGTGCCGGAAGGAAGGAAGGGGAGGGGTGGAGAAATTTTGGAGATACAGTGAAGGAGCTCAATCCTCCTTTCTCTTCCTCTGTTTCGAAGGTGAGAAACAGAGCACCTAGTGCTTTCCAGGCGGGAAACTTGAAGCCGATCAGGCAAAAAGGTGGTGCTCCATTGTCAATAGCAAGTGATTCACGGTCGTACAGTGAGGTGCTTCAAGCACAAAAGGTTCAGTCGCGAGATGTGAGTGTTGTGGTGCCAGTCGTGGCCAGTACAGAGATCGTGCAAAATTGTGGGGTAGTTGGCAACGTATGGTTAGGGTCAAATGAGGAAAGTATATTAGGGGTGTTGAGTAATATGGAGGAAAAAGTTGGGTTTTTATTGGATGAAATTCTCCGGCTGAAATGTAGTGTTAAGGGGAAGGAGGTGCTGTAGTTGGGGTTGGGCCGTGAAGGAGAGGGGAGGGGTTTGGGCTGTATTTCAGGCCATAAGTTGGGCTCTAGAAAGGGGAAGCCCGTGATGGGCTCTGGCATGGGCCCTAGTGTGGGCCAGGCCTTAGGCCCAAAACAAGGCTGGAAACAGAAGAATTGGGCGATGCCCGAGATTTCGGGCAATGTGCTTATTGGCCCGAGTCGACCTCTGGTGGTGTCGATAAGCGCCTCACCGACTCCCACACCAGCACAGAAAGAACCACCTGCGGCGGTCGACCAACATGGTGTACTGGTAGGGCCATTTCGACGGGAAGATAGGGACAACGGTGAGGTAACAGATGATCTGGTCATTTCGAGGGCTGTTTTCCCATCGCCATCAGCTGGGTTTTTGTTGGAGAGCACTCAGTCTCAGCTGGGAGTGGTGGTCAAAGGAGCAGCGGTTGCTCCTGTGGAGTTACCGACGGCATAGGCTGGGTTTTTGGTAGAGTTCATGTCGCTGCCTTGTGGGTTATTGCTGTAAAATACACAGACAAGGCCGTGCGTGGTGGATGGAGACCCAGTGGTGAATCCGGTGCAGTCAGTCATTTCGGAACATGGCTTTTCATCATTGGGGTCTCCGATGGGTCTTGTTTCTTCCAGTGGGGAGTCAGATTCAATGAGTGGATCAGAACTGGCTTTATTTTCTCCCGTCAGCACAAGTGAGGAGGGGGCCATCCTAACCCCTTTGTGTACACTTCCTCCCAGCTCTACTTATGAGAGTTGTTCGTCAAATTGGATGTTTAAGAAGGTAGAGGAAATTCAAGATGTCATTGGGATTTCGTTTGGAGGTTACGAAGAATAATTCAAGACTCTTCTTATAGCACTTGAGGCTAGTCATTAGAAGTCAGCCACAAAGCGGGATAGGAAGCTTAAAAGGCTAACTTGTTCCATTAATTATGATGTGAAAGAAGGGAGTGGTGGAAGGGACAGATCGAAAGGGAGGGGCAATATAGTTTCTTATGAAGCCTAAGATTATATCATGGAATGTACGGGGGCTTAATGATAGCAATAAACACCTCCGTATCAAATCATTATTGCGGATGTGGAAGGGTGATGTGGTGTGTTTTCAAGAAACAAATATGTGTTTCATTAATAGGAAAATTGTGTGAAGTGTATAGGGTTGCTCGTATGTGGGATGGACTTATTTGGCTTCTTTGGGAGCCTCAGGTGGAGTGTTACTTATGTGGGACAAAAGAGTTGTTGAGTCGATCAAGGAGTGTATCGGAGAATTCTCGGTCGCAACTAGATTTAAAAATGTGGTTGATGGTTGGGAATGGGCATTTGTAGGCTCATATGGTCCTAACATGGATAAGGATAGGAGAATGTTGTGAGAGGAGTTGGCGGGTCTATACTCATTATGGGATGTGTCGTGGTGTATGGGGGGCGATTTTAATACTATTCACTTTCCTAGTGAGCGTTCAGGGCATTGTCAGAATTCTCTGGCCATGGAAGAATTCCGCGAGTTCATCTTTGATCTTGACCTCATGGATCTCCCCTTAGTAGGGGGTGAATACACTTGGTCAAATGGACAGGTGTGGTAGAGATTGGATAGATTCCTTGTATCTCCTGCGTGGGAAGTTCAATATTTGGAAGTTAGTCAGAAACGACTAGCTCGAGTCAGTTCTAATCATTTTCCTATCCTTTTGGATTGTGGGAGGTATTCACAGGGGGCGCCGGTATTTCAAGTTTGAAAACATGTGGCTAGCAGCGGATGGATTTGTAGAGATGGTGCGTGCTTGGTGGTCTTCATATCAGTTCATTGGTACTCCAAGTTACATTCTTGCAAGTAAGTTGAAGGCACTGAAACAAGATTTGAAGAAGTGGAATTTGGAGGTTTTTGGTCACATTGACAATCAGAAATCTACACTATTGGGGGAGCTGCAAGAGCTGGAGGATAAAGAGTTCTTGGGAGATAATTCAGAGGAGATGTTATTGAGGAAGAACATGGTTATGGCAAACTTGGAGAGAGTTTTGTTGTCAGAGGAAACTTCATGGCGTCAGAAATCCAGGGCCCTTTGGCTGAAAGAAGGTGATAGGTACAAAGTTCTTTCACAAAGTGGCTAATACATATCGGCGTAATAATCCTATCGAGTCACTTCAATCAGGTTCTCAGGTGTTTTCTTCTCCTCCCGAGCTAGAAAACCATATAGTACATTACTATGAGACTCTCCTCACAGAATCGTTTCCTTGGAGGCTGAAGCTTGATGCCTTGAACTTTGAGGCAATTGACTTGCAGAGTGTGAGTGTTTTGGAGAGACCTTTTGTTGAAGAGGAGATTTACAAGGTCATATCTGGAATGGCTAAAGATAAATTGCTGGGGCCGGATGGTGGGGGAGGGTTTTTATCTGGCTTTCAGGTGGACAATGGTTCTGGTGGTCCTACTATCATCTCACACCTTCTTTTTGCAGATGATATGTTAGTTTCTTGTGAAGCGAATAGAAGCCAGATCCAAACTCTACGAGCACTGTTACTCTGCTTTGAAGCAGTATCAGGGCTAAAGGTGAATCTGGGCAAGTCTGAGATGGTTCATGTGGGTGTGGTCTCTAATATCTACAGTTTAGCAAGCCTTCTGGATTATAAGGTTTCTTCTTTCCCAATGAAATATCTGGGTCTTCCGTTGGGAGCAACTTTCAAGAATAGAGATATATGGGATAGGGTAGTGGAGAAGATAGAAAATAGGTTGGCTGGCTGGAAACGAGTGTATTTATCAAAAGGGGGTCGTCTCACTCTTATCAAGAGTACTCACACTAACCTCCCCACTTGTTTTTTATCTTTGTTTCCTATGCCTGTAGGGGTGGTGGACAGAATGGAGAAACTCTTTAGGGCGTTCTTATGGGGAGGCATGGGGGAGGAGAAAAAATTTCATTTGGTGAGTTGGAAGACTATATGTGGCTCAGTTGTGAATGGGGGGTTGGGTGTGTGTAACTTTTTTTAATAAAACTTTACTAGGAAATGGCTTTGGAGATATCATTTGGAGGGGGCATCATTGTAGAAGGATATTATTGATGCTAGATATGGTATTGGGCTGGGTGGTTGGTACTCTAATGAAGTGAGAGGGGGCATGGTGTGAGATTATGGAAGTATAAGGAAGGAGTGGCCATGCTTTGCAAATCAAATTTGTTTTGTAGTTGGTGAGGGCAATCAAATCAGATTTTGGCGAGACGTGTGGTGTGGAGATCAGGCATTGGAAAGGGTTTTTCCAGCTCTATACCATATTGCAGCTAATAAGGAGGCCTCAGTGGCGGATGTGCGGTTATTTTCTCATGGTACACACCAATGGAATATTTTGTTTAATAGGTATTTCCATGATTGGGAATTACCTAGTGTCTCAGTTTTTTTCAGCTTATTATATTCCACGGAGACTCCTATGGCACAACGAGATAGCTTGAAGTGGAGGTCTAATAATCACAGGATATGTACAGTTAAGGTGTATTATAGCATCCTGACAACACATCTTGACAACACTCCGTTCCCACGGAAGAATATTGGGAGTGCTCGTGTGCCTTCTAAAGTAGCTTTTTTTGTTTGGAATGCTGCTCTTGGGAAGATATTGACCACGGACAATTTGAGAAAGAGAGGTTGTGTATTGGTGGATTGGTACTACATGTGTAAAAAGAATGGAAAATCCGTGGACCATCTCTTATTACACTGTGAGGTAACAAGGGCGTTGTGGGATGAGAT
Organism: Juglans microcarpa x Juglans regia; assembly: GCF_004785595.1. Taxonomy (NCBI): domain Eukaryota; kingdom Viridiplantae; phylum Streptophyta; class Magnoliopsida; order Fagales; family Juglandaceae; genus Juglans; species Juglans microcarpa x Juglans regia. Next base: position 6,213,929 of record NC_054595.1, read on the forward strand.
CTTTCAAAGGGTTGATGTTGCTTGGGTTATGCCTATGAGGGTGGTGGATTTGTTGGGTCGTTGGACAAAGTTGCAAGGCTGTCAACAAATGGCAGCAGTGTGGAAGATGAATCCGTTGTGCATTATGTGGTGTATTTGGATGGAAAGGAATGTGCGGTGCTTTGAAGATAAGGAACGCACAATGACCGAGTTGATTTTTTTCTCCACACTCTAATGTGTTGGTTTTCCACTATTGTTTTGCATGGGGACAATATTCAGGATTTCTCGTCTTTAATTTATCGTTCTTAGAATGTACTTAGGAGCACTTATGTATACTTCCTGTGTACAAGGGCTATACCTTTTTCATTCATATATATAATATCTATCTTTTTACTGATAAAATAAAAAATAAATAAAAATCCCACAAAGAAAAAAGCTAAAAACTGTAAGCAAATAACAAATAAGATGTTGAAAAGAACCTACCCTGAGCCTGTGATCGCCACCGACAATTCTGATGCCAAGAATGTGCTCCTCATCATCAAGAAGTTCCAACCTCTCAGTGCTTGTCGTGGCAGGAAGCCCAGATTTAACATTTACTTCTCTGACGCTGCCAATAGCAAAGTCTCCATTCACCTCGCACCTGCTAACAAAGGGCTTGTACTTCTGGGGCTGATCAAATCTCCTCACTAGGGACCACACCTGATGTAAGAAAAGTCTCATTAACAGCTCAATAAGCTGATAACCAACAATCACAAAAAGTCAAAAGGTAATTATCCTATTCAATTAAGTATCTGTCTACAAGTCAATAACCATCCTTTCCGCAAGGAAAGGAAACGGAATTTTGAATCCTTGATGGCATAAACCTAGTTGAGTGGACTTTGTTTTCCTTAGGTGTAAACTAATGCGAAGTCTAACATATTTCAATATTGAATCTTTTTCCTTTCCTTCACCTTTTTCACAAGCAAGGGGCTGAAAATGTAAGAAATTACATAAAATATTTTTATATTTAAATGTTCCAACCCTTAAACATCTCCTAAAAAAACTCTGCATCCATATTCCACATGCATCTTAAACTACCTAAAAGGTAAGCTAATCACCTTAAATTCCTCTAATTTGACAATAAAAACTCACGTTTTGAGAAAACCCGGAAGCAAATCACCCATCATGTACAATAATTTGCACAAATCTGAACCACTTAAGACAAAAATCAAATTGAAAAAGCATCCGCATATAAAGATAGAGAAACCGAATTGAAGATGAACAAAGAAGTAAATCAGAAAAAAGACAAATAAGGCACCAAGCAAAGTCATTCAAAATCAAAATGAGTTACCCAGTTCTTCAACAACCCACAGAGTAAAACCCCGTAAAAATCTTCACAACAGAAGGTGGGGAGGCATATAATGCAATAATCAACGGCATCCATTTCGAAAAGAAACCAAGGTGAACATCTGATGGGACAGTTGAGACTAAACTTACGAGGTGAACAGGCGCTTTGATGTGCTTGACAAGCACTGAGGTGCACTGGTTCTCCCTGGGCTCGTGCCTGTGGTGCATCCCTATGTAGGGCGTCTCCATTGCGCCACACGCATCACCACCGTTCATTTCAATACTCGACTCGATCTCTCTCTCTCTCTCTCTCTCTCTCTCTCTCAGAGTCCTCAATAAATTTTACCTCCCAGAATTTAGCAGTGGGTTCGAGAAAGAGAGAGATGAGCAAAGGGTGATGCTTTTGGTTTTGGTCGCAGAGGGAGTCTTGGTTTGTGGTGTAAAGAACAAAACAAACTTTAGCTTGTCTTAGCTTGGCAGGCTTGTCTATAAAATCTTCGAATGCACCCACAATGTTTTATTCTATTTTATTTTATACATATATCTGTTGTTGGGTAGGTGGCGGCCTGTTTTCTTATTGAAAAATTATATTACGTCAGTTTGTTCACTCAAATCAATTTGTTCTTTTTAATTTTTTTTATTTAATATATTTGTATTCTCTTATTTTTTAAAAATATTTTAAAAAATATTTTTAACTAATCATTACAATTTTTTTAAATTAATCATTACAATTTTTTTAAATTAATCATTACAACTTTTTCAAATAAAAAATATAAAAATAATTTAATATTTTCAAATTTTAAAATAAAAATAATATTAAAATATTATATTCTAACAATATTTTAACTTTATAATATTTTTTTATTCAATGTTTTCTCTTTTTCTTTTCTAAAATTAACAAATATTTAACTCAAATTATCTCACTACTATTTATAAACTATCTTACTATTATTCATAAAATTTTAATCTTATTTTATTCTTTAATTATCTATTTACGTTATATTTAAATATTAAGATGATTTTAAATAATTTATAAATAATAATAATAAATAATAAATAATAATAAAATATTTATAAATAAAAATGAAATATTCCTTCACTTACAAAACATGACTTTAGTGTCACAGCTGATTGGTTGCTTTTTGTGGTCACGCACTTCTATGTTGTGTGGTAATTCATTCTGCAAGTGGGTTGGATAAAGCCAAACAAGTGGGGATCCGGATTCCCGATTCCCGACCCCTTCCCCATGGCTTATTTTTATGATTTTTTTTTTTTACAAAAATAAAATTATATATTTTTTTTCTTGTTCCTTATAAAGGAAAAAAAAATTATAGAAGCAAAGCCCCACATGCCGCATATTTAAACTTAGAAATTAAAAAAACAAAATTATAACTACTTTAATAATTTAACGAAAGAAACGAAATTTCATATATAAATATATCAACAATGTTGGAGGGTCAAATACACCCTCGTAAAATAGTTGAATCTACAACTATGAAAGCCCACAAACCAAAGGATAAGGATCTAAGGCTGTTCACCGACCCGGCCCGACCCGAAAAATCCAATTTTCGATCTGACCCGAATCTTTTCCATACCGATTACCCGTTAATCGATCACCCGTTAACCCATTGCCCGTTAACCTATTACCCAATTTTTTTTTTTTTTAGGATATTTCTCTCAATTACCCAATTCCAAATTACTAAACCAGTTACAAATCACAATCAAACCCACACAATAATCATCTTAAAATGAAAATCGGATGGAACAACCCAGAAGAAAAACACAGAAGAAAAAATCGGATGGAAAAACTCAGAAGAAAAAATCGGATGGAAAAACCTAGAATAAAAAATTAGAATAAAAAATTGGATGGAAAAACCTAGAAGAAAAACACAGAAGAAAAACCTAGAAGAAAAAATCGAATGAAAAAATCCAAAAGAAAAACACAGAAAAAAAAAAAACCCATAAGAAAAACACATAAAAAAAAAAAAACACTGAACATTGCTTTCGGATGTCCTTCGACTCTCCATTGAAAATAGTTTCACACGAAACTCTCAAAATAAATTTCAAATCTCTGAGCCCAATGTTGTTGCATAGCTCTAACAAATATATATTTGTTTAAATATTCCAAAATATTCGAGAATCATCATGAACATCCAATCTTAGCTTTTCATTTCTAAAGCTAGCAACGATAGCCCATTGACGAAAATTTTGAAACGAATTGATTTGCGCGCACCTTGATACACTACCGCGATCTAGAAACGAAGAAGAAGAAGAAAATGAGATAGTTTTCGAGAGAGAGAGAGAGAGAGAGAGAGAGAGTAAAATCGAAAATGAACTAAAAATCAGAAATCGAAATAACTTAAAATCGGGTAACAGGTAATACCCGTTTCCAATTTTAATCGCAAACGGGTTGGGTTTTCGACTCGGGCTAATTCGAAAAAAGAAAAGAAAAAAGGTCTAGTCAAGTTTGCAGCTTTTTTGTTCAACCCTATAAGGATCTACGAAACAATAGTCAAGGAATCCCAACAGCCACTTTGCGCCAGTATAGAATTCAAATCTAGGCTTTATTAATCACTAATTAATGACATAACAGGCAAGATGATATATGTCCGTGATGCTCGCCAGGGTATTAATTCCTTCCGGCATAACGGTTGATTTGGATTAGAGAATATTAAACTCCAAGGCAAGTCTCCTCATGATATGCCCAGTTCATAATTACCTTGAAGTTACTTCTAATTACCTTGAAGTTGGACATACTGTCCACACTTTATATTGACTCAAGTATCGGAGGTGTTCCACACACCGAGCTCACCTACCTTCTAACTGTAGGTTACTAAAGTTCGTTGACAGTGATATGAAACTCATCCGCAACAGTTAGCATTGTCTGTGGGATCTTTTTTTTCCTACATCTCAACGTGCTTTTCGTATGCCTACGACAACTCACTCCCAAGTAATCTGCAATCAAGAAATAAAAACGACAAGTGTTCAAGCAAACAACAGGATGGAAGAAAGGTTGAAGAATATGACTCTGGATATGAAAAATCTCCAGTGGAAAAATGATGCCCTTTGGCAAAAAAAGTGTAGAGAATGTTGCACCAAAATGTCGAAAGAAACAAGGCGGAGTCACAAAACACAATCATATTCGACGGCGAAGAAAAGAGGAAGATGCACCACGACTTGCATCATCTCATTGATAATTATGAGGAGATGGCCCGGAAGATAGGCGCATCCTCCTCGGTCAACAATCTACTCAACAGCACCAACTTGGCTTATATCATCGAGATAATGATGGTGCTGCTCTCGCAAAAATTCAAGGTTCCACAAATAGAACTGTATGACTGGTCTAAGAATCCCGTTGAATATCTGAATACTTTTAAGGCACACATGAGTCTCCATGGTTTCTCCGAAGAAATCGCTTGCTAAGCCTTTCCCTTGACTCTGAAAGGGGTGGCAAGATGATGGTTTGAAAGCCTTACAGTTGGGCTCTATAGACAACTTTGAGGAACTTGCCAGGCAGTTATTGATACAATTCATGGTGAGCAAAAGGAGGAGACGACCTGCGGCCTACCTCCTAACTGTTAAACAGCGAGAGGATGAGAGTTTGAAGGCGTACCTTGCCATATTCAACAAGGAATGCATGGCCACCGACAATCAAAACAAAAAGATAACACTTGTCGTGCTCCTGGGAGTGTGTTGCTTAAGAGCCCATTCATGGCGAAGTTGGCGAGAAGAACTCCAATAACATTGCAGAAGTTCATAGATAAGGCAGACGACTTCGTCAATGCGGAAGACATACTTAAGGCTCTGTGATGGTCCATAGACTCTACCACAAGTGCATGGGTCGTGACAAGTAGAATAGAGCAAAATTAATATCGTTTCCACGAGAAGGAGATTCAAGTATCAATTTATAAATTTTCTAATATTATTTAGACGATCCCAAATTAATGTAACTGACTGCAAGTTCTTAACCTAAAATATCAAATATGAAAGGTTCCTAGGGCTTGGACTTCATCAATTGAATTCCTTCAATGAGTTTAAACCTAGTTGCTTGCATTAATGTTTTGCAAATTACAATGACTGAATTTCCATTTTTTATATGATATCCTCTTTCAAGGTATAAAGCCTATACCTCTATTAACCCTATATCTACTGTCGCGATCACAAAAATTAATGTAACTTCATTATGCTATGTGAAATTCTTAAATGTATGTCATAAGGGTGTGTATTTATTTCTAAACTACACTGCCAAGCTTTGATGAATTCACAAACTAATATTGAACTTCAACTTTCATTACTTCATTCAACATCTTAAACATGCAATTCATGGCCAGTAAATTGTAAAAATGAAAACTGAAATCATCAAATTACAATTAACAAAGGTATTCAATACAACCTTACTCAAATCATATCCAAAATTCAATGACTACATCCTAGCCCTAGAATAAGAAAACTAGCAAATCATAACTAATAAAAAATCCAATTATTTTTCAAACATAGATTCGAATTCAACATCCTTAATAACAATTCAAGTACTAAAAATTAGAAAAAGAAAAAAGAACTCTGTAATTGTAGAAATCGTGAGTTTCGTTCTTCCTCTCCGAAATTACAACTCCTCCTTCAATCCCTTTTTTTTTTCCTCTATATTAATTCCTCTCTTTTTTTACGTCAACTTCCCTCCCTTTCTTTTTCAATTTCAGCATCTTATTTTTTACCAGTAATAACTACAGGCCATCCAATCAATTCAAAACCGATTTTCCTTTCAAATTTTAAAAAAGATTTCCCCCATATCTGCTGTTGAAATCTAGAATTCTCGACTGATTTTATTATCCGACTTCCAGCTAGATTTAGAGTATCAAAACGATATCGTTTAGAGTTGGGAACTTCATGAAAGTTTCATATTTCGTTCTCAACTTTCCAATGCACCTATGATTGCTTTATTCTGACTTATAGAACTCTAGATATAGACTGAAACCCGAAATAGGGTCTAGGATGCAGCAACTTCTGGACAGATTTAGACTTCTCCATTTCTGTTAAGTTTTAAACTTTAAAATGGCAGAACTTAGTTTTGGAATTTTCATAAAAGTTTTAGGCCTATGTCTTAGCTTTCCAGGAAGCTAAACAATACCTGAAAGCGAGATAGGTAGCTTCAGTTAGAACCCAAAAACTAAGTAGTGTTCTGTTTTGACTAAACCATCCCATCTAGGATTTGCTCTCTAAGCCTAGCCCAAATTCTGCCTCTTCACATCCCCCAATTTCAACATAATTCAATAATTAAACACCTACAAAATACCAAGAATTCTTAAAAATTAAATAAATGTAAAAGACACCTAAGTTCTAGATAAACGAGTTAAGAAACATACAAAACACTCTGAATCAAAATAATTAGGACTAAGAAAATGTGTGAAATAAATTTCCACATCACTCTAACAGTCCAAGAAGATTCAAGCTCGAGTAGGCTGAAAGAACCTCCAAAAAGCCAAGAAGGGGGAAAGAACCGGAAAAGGCCAAGAGAGGCCAGTATGACAGAAGACGAGATAGAAGCATGTCTTCCAGGAACCAAAGTTCTAGGCTTGCACACACAAACTTGAACGTGCAAGCAGAAGGTGAGGGGCGTGAACGGGGCAATGGCTATCAAAACTGAAGAAATCATCACTTCTATACCTACCACTAGACAAAAGAGCATAGTACGAAGGATTGTTACTCCCTAAAGAAGAAGATAGAAACGATGAGGGAGAACGGGAAGTTGGATCGGTTAGTCGCCCAACATTCAACACTCGGAGGACAATCATCGGTCTAGAAGAGAGAGCAGAGTCAAAGGCCGCACAGAAATGAGAGCCCAAAACATCGAAGAACAATGTGAGGAGATGCCAAAGATCTTCCCCGCCAAAGCCCAACTAGGAACGATGCTCCCTTGGGAAAGATCCGGACAATAGTGGGAGGATTTGTCAGGGGCGGCCTTAGTTCCTCCAAAAGAAAGGCATACACACAAAGGCCTAGATACAATGAATTATTCTCAATGGAAAGGCCCCAAAAGCAAGGAAGGCATTAGGAAACAATCGCCATATTTTTCGGCAATGAAGACTATGAATGGGTCTTGTACACCCATGATGACGCACTAGTGGTAATGTTGTTAGTTGCCAACTATATTACCAAAATGATTCTAATCGACAATGGCAACTCGATTGACACCCTTTTTTGGGATGCTTTCACAATAATGGAGATCAGCCCAAGCCAACTGCTTCCCTCACCCACGCCATTGAAGGGATTCTCAGGAGACACAGTTCAACTTGTGGGTACTATAACGCTGCCTAACTCCACTAGTAAAGGCCCCTGCACCACCACCACGACGACCGATTTCCAAGTGGTTAAGGCTCTTTCTTCTTACAACGTTATTCTTGGACGCCCAATCCTGAATAACTTGAAAGTTGTGACCTCCACTTATCACCTAAAGATAAAATTCTCAATAGAGGCAGGTGTAGGATAAGTATGGGGTAAGCAAGTACTAGCATGGGATTGCTATGTACAAGAACTCAAAAATGGAGGAAAATACATATGAAGGACGGAGAGCTTAAACTCTATTGAAGCACCACCACTGCCACCCGAACTCATTGACCACTATGTCAAAACAAGGGATGAGTAGAATCTAAAGCAAGTAGAGGCGAACGAAGCTCTGGAATTAGTAACTCTAAACCTCGATCATCTTGAAGCCGCTAGAAGGATCAGAACCAAAATGGGGTCTAAAATCTTGCGGCAACTAAAGCAACTCATATTCGAGCACAAAGACGTGTTCACCTGGAGCCATGAAGACATGCCAGGATAGACAATAAGGTCATTAAGTATCATCTCTACATAAGTCTAGAGGCCAAAAAAGTCTGGCAGAAGAAAAGGAGTTTCAGCACAGAGAAATATGTTGTGATAGCAGAGGATGTGGAGCAACTCTTGGTAGCGGTGTTTATCAAAGAAGCTCACTACCCTAAGTGGCTATCCAATGTTGTGATGATGAAAAAGTCGAAAGACAAATGAAGAATATGTGTTGTCTTCACAGACCTAAATAATACATCCCTAAAGAATGGTTTTCCTTTGTCTCATATTGATTTGATAGTGGATTTCATTCCATGGCAGGGCATTACATGTTTAGTTTCATGGATGCTTACTAGGGATACAACCAAATCCGGATGAGCCCAAACGGTAAGGGTGAACAAAAACCAACACAACCGGCCGCAACAAACAGGAACCGACCGGCCGGTGTGCGGTGGAAAATTCAAGGAATTGACATTCAGCGGTTCGGTCCTAGTTTGGAGCTAGACCAGACCTCTGAACCGACTGATAAAATAAAACTATTTTTTTGTTAATATACCATAATCAAAATGACGTCGTTCCACTTAAATTGGCGTCGTTTTGCACCTATGAGTATACAAAACATAATAGAAACGACGTCGTTTGGTACTAAACCAAACGTCGTCTTTTTATTTAACACATATGAAAAAAAAAGTATGTATGAAACGACATCATTCCACTTAAACTGAACGGCGTCGTTTCGACATGGGGTCGTCTTCTTCCCCAGTCACCTCCCCTGTGTTTTAGACCGCTTCAACTCTCTCTCTCTCTCTCCTCTGCAACTTTCTCTCTCTATTCTCTTAGAAGAATCTCGCCGCTAGGGGATCCAAACTCCGACCAAGAATCACCTCAATCGATTTCCTCCTCCCCATCGACCGGTTACGATCAGTTGCTCCACCCAATTTTCTCTCATCGGTTGGTGTCAATTTTGCCCAAAAATTGCGACAAAGTGGTCGGTTTTCACACCTACCAAACTGTTAAGAGAAGACGTCGTTCATAACGAATCACAGGTTGTATACTTATGCCCTTTGAGCTGAAGAAAGCCGAGGCTACATATATAAGATTGGTGAACCGCATGTTCAAAAAGTAGATAGGCCAGAACATGGAGGTTTATGCAAACGACCTGCTAGTCAAAAGCAAAGAACCCGAAAAACATATAGCTGGCCTACGGGAAGCTTTCACCATCCTCCAGCAGTACAAGATGAAGCTTAACCCAATAAAGTGTGCTTTTCGGTGTAGATTCGGGCAAGTTCCTAGGTTTCATGTCTCAGAGAGAGGTATAGAGGCGAACCTGAAAAAAATCAAAGCAATAATAAACATGAAACCGCCTCAAAATATAAACGAGATGCAGAAGCTTACTAAATGGATAGCGACACTCAAAAGATTCATCTCCAAATCTACAAACAAGTGCCTGCCTTTCTTCAAGGTCTTGCGAGAGGCCCAATCTAGGAATGATGAATCCAATCAGGCATTCAAGAAAGTAAAGGAATATCTATCTAACTCACTGTTCCTAAGTTAGGCGAGACAAGGGAGACCCTATACTTCTACATATCAATTTCCCCGAACGCAATCTCAACGACTTTGGTGAGAGAGGAGAAGGGTAGCCAAAGACCAATGTACTACACAATCTAAGCCTTAAGAGGAGTTGAGGCGCATTATCCTCAAATGGACATGCTAGCATTTGCGTTAGCGACAATTTCCAAACAACTAAGACCTACTTTCAAGCTCACCCGATCGAAGTCTTAACGGATGCTCCTCGAAGAAAGTACTACAAAAACTAGACTTCTTCATGCTTCGCCCTGATAAATAGAGTGTTGTGCAAACAAGGCTTCTTTGCCGCCCTCTTAAGGTGTGTCGCACTGGAATAAACACAATATATACTGGCAGAAATATACGAAAGAGTGTACAAGAATCACTCCGGACTCGCGCTATTACTGGAAAGGTCATGAAAGTGGGCTATTATTGGACTTGCGCCCTCAAAGACGCTAAAGGATTTTTTAGAAAATATGCAAAGTCTCAACTACTTGCACTCGTACCTCATTGCCTACCAAAGGAATTAACGTTGATCATATCGCCTTGGACATTCGCACAAAGGGGAGTCGATATAATCAACCCCTACCCCAAGTAAAGGAGGAGTAAGGTTCGTAGTTGTTGTCTTGGATTACTTTACCAATTGCATGGAAGCAGAAGCTTTGGCCACAATCAAAGTAAACAACATCACCAAGTTCTTATGGAAAGCTGTCGTATGCCGATTTGACATACCCCAGAGTACAATTTCAAACAACGGACGACAATTTGACTTTGATCATTACCTCGACTGGTGCGCTAAATTGGGAATTAAGTTCAGGTATTCTTCCCCAGGTCACCCACAAGCCAACGAGCAAGTTGAGGCAACCAACAAAACCTTGCTCGAGATTTTGAAAAAGAAGTTAATGGTCAAGAATGGAAATTGGGTCGAAATCGGGATGCCCATCTCTAGAGTCCAACACTTCAACAAAGACTCCAATGATAAGAAGTTGGAAGAATATCTAGTTCTACTAGGGGAAAGAAAGGAAGAAGTTGAAGTGTAAATAGTGATTAATAAAAGAAAGGTGCAACACTACTTCAACAAAAGGGTCAAGCCCAGATCATTCAAGGTGGACAACCTAGTCCAAAAGAAAGTAGGAATGACGACACAAGGAGAAGGTAAACTTGGTCCCCAATGGGAAGGCCTGTTTGTATTTGTTGACAGCCATCGACCAAGATCATACTGCTTAAAATACACAGAAGGAAAAGAGCTACCCCACACATGGAATGCTGAGCACCTAAGGAAATATGCCTAGATATGTCCATGTAAACTCGACATTATGAATTAAATTGTCTCCTTTCCAAATCATGTCTCTTATGAATATTCTCTCATCAATTCATGCTAAAGTTTAATGCCCTTGCATTTGCACGACGACTAACGAGCGATGACACTCCATTGAGTGCATCAACCCTCGCCTCTTAAATCGAATGCCCTTGCATCCTCACAATGAATAACCAGCGATGCCTTGAGTGCATCGACCCTTGCCCCTTAAGACAAATGCTCTGGCATATTTGCACTTTGCGATTAACGGGTGATGACACTCCCTTGAGTGCTTCAGCCCTCGCTGATTAAGCCTTGTGCCCTTACACTCACCCCATATGATTATAGGGTGATGACACTCCATTGAGTATATTGATCCTCGCTCCTTTAAATCAATTGCCCTCGCACTTGACCTCGGTGACTAAGGAATGAAAACACTCTAATGAATATATCATTCCCTAGCCATTAGCACAAGATAATCTCAAGCACATTCTAGCCAAGGCAAGAATGCTTGGTCATTTTAGCAACCTGGAGCAAATGTTTCCCTATCTTTAAAGGGGTTCGACTCAATATTCTTCAAAGAATCTTTTAGTACTAATCTAGCTTTGTATCTCTCTACCGAGCCATCTATTTTATGCTTGATCTTGTAAATCCACTTGCAACCAACCAAATATTCACACAACCATGACAGTTTTGCAATAAACGTCAAACATCCACAACAAAAGTCCAATCCGAAACAAAGTGGTCGAGTTAACAAAATGAAAAATAATCATATAGCAGTTCAGAAAATAATCAAAATACAAGGAGCGTAATTGACATCAAATATTTTGAGATGAAGGTGGAAAAGCATCGAGCATCACATCTCGGCCCAAGGAATCGATGAGGTGGAAGGTAGCACGACAGGGTTGAATTGAGTCCAAATCCAGAGACCTCAAATCTGTACGAAGATTCTTCAATAAGTGACTCCTCAACCTCTGCATACCATATTTGTAACCTAATCTCCATACTCGGTCATAGACGTCCTTAGCTGATGTAAGTTTAGGAGAGAGGCGAACAACCTCCTCTCTGGAAGCCTTCGATTCTATCTCCAACTCAATGTCTTTCTTCTTGAAATCCATGGATTTCTTCCTATAGACCTCCATGACGCTACTAAACTTAAGGAATTTTTCGTTCTGCTCCTTGAGGTCCTTCTTGGCTACCACAAACCGAGCTTCCAACTGAGCCATCTCACCACAAACGCAGTGAAGAGTCACATTGAGTTCACATCGAGCATTTAGCGAATTGGTCACCATACCAACATACTCTAAGGTGCACTTTTTGCCTTCCTCCAGCACTTGCTCTAGGCATTGAAACCTATATTGCCCATTGTTAAGATCTTCTTCCAAAAGCTTCGTCCGTATGGGTCTTGTCCTTGATCGTTTCTCGCCTTATGCTCATAACTCGCCCTCTACACCAGCCTTTCTCTCCTTCATGCAGTTTACGCCTCTTCTTGCTTGATCGGGCTTGGGTAATAACTCCTTTATTTCACCCTGTGCTGAGGTGTGTCAATTCGGCCTTCCATATAGAGTTGCTTGCCCTATTTGAACTAGATGCACTTTGTAGGCCACAGTAGCCTCGTCTGCCACCTTTTCAAGGAAATGTTATCTTATTTGCCTTCCTTTTGCCCTTGGAAGGCGATCTGTCCCCTTGCGCTGATATGATACTCACACACGATCCCCATTGACAGCTAGAAATAGGGATATCTAAAAAGGAAAGGGTATGAAAATAAGAATTCTCTTATCTCTTGAATTTTGGGCCTATCAGTAGAAAAAGAGAATTAGAGAGATGTGAAAAAGGATGGAAGGACCATTTCTTTCATTATGGTCTCCCTTATCTCTTTTATGATCATGTCCTCAAGACCAAAAAATGGGCTTTTGGGTTGGGCAACACGTGAGCACACATCCAAATGGTAACAACTATCACCCAAACGTCAATACATGGTTTAGAAAAAGCCATGTCATACACTAGGCATCTAAATGCCAAGTAGATCCATCAAGATGTTGATAGCCTTTACATGCCGTAATAAAAAAAAAAAAAAGCATTGTAAGGCATGCAAAACAGCCAAGAGACGGTCAGTAGATAAGTTGAAACTAACATTCTTTTTAGGGTTCTGAGTTTCATAAAGACAACAATTTATGAGTGTGAGAATAAGAAAAGGGAAATGCTCCACTTACAACTATTTGCAACTATTTTACAACTTTACAGGAAATTGAGGGCAGTGTTATAGCATTAAAATTTATTTTTAAAGGAGTGACATGCTGCATTGATTGATTGAAAATGAGTTGTAAAAGAGCTATAGGTGTATCATTACTTATAAGAAAACTATTCATGAGAAAAAACAACATTGACCCCCAAAGAAATTAAATTGAAAAAAAAAATGAAATATTTAGGTTTTAAAACGTCCATAAACAACTTAATCATAAACAAACAAATATAGCTTGTGTCTTGTGAGTCCTTTGGACCCACAAACTCAATTCAAAGTTCAACACCTACTTCCAAATAAGCTTAACAAAGCCTGGTCCATATCGTATACGTTTTCAAAAACTGAGCCCAAAAGACAACTTAACTACAAAGTTAATAAGAAGTCCTTAGGTCTTAAAGCTTTTCAAACAAGTGTCATGGCTTGATGGCTCTAAGAAGATGGGATGAACTTGGTTCCAAATATTTGCCCTTAAAGAAGGATGATCATTAAGAGTCTTAATATATAAACTTCCATGCAAATTTTATAAACAGTGCCTTCTTCATTCCTCCCAAGTATCAAATGCTCAGCTCTCTTTTTTCTAGGGCTTGCAAAGTTGTTTCCAAACTACCTATTTTCCTTGATATATTTTATTAACTAACATTTTGGATAATATTTTGTATGCAACAAAGCATAAACTAATTGGTGCTACTTCATAAGGCTTGTAGGGTTATTATCCTACGTAGAGTTTATTGGACTAATTATATTGCTCGACTCAAAATTAGCTACTTCCCCATTTGACATCAATGCTTCTTGAAAGAACTTGAGAGCCTCATCTTTGTTCTAACCTTGTTTTTCTTGTATTTGCGAGTAACATAGAAGAAATTGAAATTAGCATCTCTCTGTTTAGGCCATTTTACTTTAGCTTTTTGTTTTAGTTTAATTTCTTTTTGTAGTAGACTCTTTTCTAGCTCAATCCTCTTATGAGTTAGCTCCACTTCCACTCCTCCATCGTAACATCTACATAATTTTAACTCCAACCCTACAATTGAATCTTCAAGAGAACGAATATGACTTTCTACCCTTCCAAATGTTTCTTCGTTCCATCCCTTGTAAGTAATTTTTACCTTCTTCCACTATACATTCTAAATGAGTGGATTAGGATCATAGATTTGCATAGCTACATGTCTTTCAACAGTTTATGTTTGGTTTTTGCACCTAAAAATAAATAATAGGAAGTCATTGTACTTCCACACTAGTATGTATACTGTTAACATGGCAAGAATTGATTTGCAACTAGAAAATTTAAATTTTAAATTTTAAATTTTTTTACTAAAGATGTCAAAAATATGGATCTAGCCACACCACTTGCAAATAAAAAAATCTCAATTAATGGGTCATTCCCTTGGAGGGCTATTGACATACTATACAAAACTTACACAATAAGTTGTGTGACCAAGAAAACAAATTCAAAGAAGTATCTTAATCCCACTAATATGTAGGCAAAGGATATGAGAAATATATTATGGCTTATGGGTTGTAATATTTTCATTAGAGAAGAAAGCATAAGATGATGCAATCGAAGCAAAACTTGATGAGGATTCAATTGGCAAACCCTAATAAAAGCTAGTGCGAATCCAATTTAGAGAAAGTTGTAGCCTCTGAGAAGCGTCCAATCAATCAATTTGTTGTCTATGAGAAGGCATGCATTCGTTGCATCTTTGTTAAGCACACAAAAATGGACTTTTGTCCCTTGGTTTTGAATCCCATATTTGGCTATAAATGGGGTTTTTTTTTTTTTGAGTAATCAACCATTCATCATTAACTTAGCAAATGTTGGATACAAGGAGGGACTCCCTCCATATAAATGCTCTCCTCAGAGAGTTTTAATGCATCCTTAGCTAAACAATGAGCAATACAATTGGTAATCCTAGGAGTATACTGTGCAGACCCTTGGGACAAATGCTTAAGCTCAGATTTAATGCCTTGAATGATCATTCTCGTTGCACTCCAATCCACTTCCTCCCTGTTGAGATCATTAACCACATTGAGAGCATCCCCTTCAAGTAGTAATCTTGAGATTCCTAGTATTTTGCAGAAAAGAACTGCTCTGAGGGCTGCCACTGCCTCTGCAAATTTAACATCAGGGACCAGCATCCTTGAGGATCTCAGAGTTGCTATCACACGCCCTTCCCAGTTCCTGACCACCACACCTATCCCCATTCTATTACTTGTTCTATCAATAGAAGCATCCCAGTTGGCCTTGTAGACATTCAAAGGGGGAGGTCTCCATGGTCTACTTTCAGATGGCCTTCCATGGTCCACTTCCATGTTACTGTCATTGGCCTCCTTAAATTCCTTAGACGGATTTAAAGCAGACAAAGCCACCCTTGAGGGATTCTCAAATTTCTCTTCAAACACAAAAACATTTCTTCTCTTCCACACCTTGTAGGCTGTGCAGGCAAACACTTCTATATCGTCTTCACTGAGGGTTGATACCACATGCTCCACTACCTCTTTAAATGATGTAAAACTGACCTTCATCTTCTGCAGGCTTCTAGAGCAGACAGTACATACATCCTGCACTGAAGGGCACAACCATAAAGTATGCATGACAGATTCTAACTCCAAATTACATACTGGGCATGCTGAAGCTTCTTTGATTTTCCTCTTGCTGAGATTGAGGTTTGTTGGGAGAGATTCATGGGTGGCTCTCCATAAAAACATTCTGACTGCACTTGGTATTTGTGATTTCCAGATTTTGGACCAAACTTCCTTCTGTTTAGCTTGAGTAGAAGTTTGTCCCACTGAGTTTTGAGACATTGTGCCCAATAAATGGTAGGCACTCTTGACAGTGAATAGTCTATCTTTAGTACACCTCCAAATAAGTTTATTTGGATTGCCACTCTAGCTAGTAGGTATCTTACAGATGTTAAAGATGTCTTCTTCTATAAACATACTCCTCAGTGCAGCCAAGTTCTAGGATTTGGTATGGTCATCGATCAAATTACTAACTTGCCAGTGTGCATACCTCTGATCTATGGGAGTCTGCACTTTGAATGAGTTAGGTTGAGGAACCCATTTGTCTCTCCATATGTTGACTTCTTTACCGTTCCCAATCCTCCACATCAAGCCCTCCTCTAAAACACTTCTAGCCTTCATAAAGCTCTTCCAAATTAAAGAGGCATTACTTCCCAATTTTGCATGGAGGAAATCTGACCTGAAAAAATACTTGGCCTTCAACACCTTAGCCACTAGTGATTGGGGTTGTTGAATTAATCTCCAGCCCTGCTTGGTCAGTAGTGCAAGGTTGAAGTGTTCAAAATCTCTGTAGCCTAACCCCCCTTCTGCCTTACACTTACCAAGTAGTCTCCATGGAAGCCATTGAGTCTTAGTTCTGTTTCCCTTGCTACCCCACCAAAATTGTTGCATAAGCCTGTTAATAGCATTGAGAATAGTCCTAGGTAGCTTGAAAATGCTCATGCAGTATGTTGGGATAACTTGCACTATTGATTTTAAGAGGACTTCTTTTCCGGCATTTGAGATGAATTTAACCTTCCAATTCTGTATACGGTTTCTTATGGAGTCCGATATTGGTCTGAAAGAGGCTAACTTGTTCCTTCCCACACATGAAGGCAAACTGAGGTACTTCTCAAAAGTTTTTGCTTCCAGCATTTTAGAGGACAGTAATATGATCTGTTTAGCTTCAGCTGGAGTGTTCTTGCTGAAAAAAATTGCTGATTTCTCAAGATTCAGTCTTTGACCAGAGGCTACCTCATAAGTCTTGAGAATTATGAACAATCTGCTCCACTCAAAAGCGTTGGCTTTGCAGAAAAGTAAACTATCATCTGCAAAAAGAGGTGGTTAATCATCAGAAATCCTCTTGCAAAAGGAAAACCTAAAATATGCCATTTTCTCTCAACTGTATCCAACAGCTTCCCAAAAACTTCAGTGCACAGAATGAAAAGGTAAGGAGAGAGAGGATCCCCTTGCCTTAGTCCTCTAGCTGGAATAAAATGTTGTTGAGGAATCCCATTGAATAGCAAGGAGTATTGCACTGAAGTGACACACTGCATAACCAAATCTGTCCACCCCTTTTCAAAACCTAGCTTGTAGTACAGCTTCCAAGAAAGGCCACTCTAATCTGTCATAAGCTTTACTCATGTCCAATTTCATTGCCATGTACCCCTCCTTCTTGTTTCTCATTCTATGTTTCATAGAATGCATTGCTTCATACGAGACTATGATGTTATCTGAGATTAATCGCCCTGGGACAAAAGCACTTTGAAAGCGGGAAAATAGCTTTGACAAAAAAGGTTTCAATCTATTAGCTATAACTTTAGAAACCACTTTGTACACCATGTTGCATAGGCTTATTGGCCTATATTCAGTCACTAGAGTGGGCCTTCTCTTTTTTGGGATTAGAACAATAAAGGTTTCATTGATCTCATGTAAACCTCTTTTGGAATTGAAGATCTCTATAACAGCCTCCACCACACCTGCTCCTACTACTTCCCAATGGTCCTGATAAAACCAGTAGAGAATCCGTCAGGGCCTGGAGAGCTCTGAGGATCCATTTCAAATAAAGCACTTTTTACCTCTTCACCTGTACAAGCCTTTGTAAGTTGGGAGTTCATCTCTGGTGTAACTGCAGGAACTAGGTCCACCAGTGCCTCCATAATACCACTCGGGTTGGAAGATTCAAACAGCCTCTGATAATACCTCTGGAAGATTACACTGACTTCTGAACAATTGTTAACAATCTCACCTCTTTCATTAGTGATCTGGCTAATGTTGTTACTCTTTTTTCTTTGGGAGGCACACTTATGGAAGTAACTTGTGTTCTTATCTCCCTGCTTTTGCCATAACTGCTTTGCCCTCTGCCTCCACTTAACTTCCTCATCAGCTAGTGTTTGGTTAACTTCACCTTGGAGGCCCTTTATGGTGTCGTTAAAATCACCTTGATTAATTCTCTACAGCTCTTGGATCATATTGCTACTCTGACTAATGAGGAGTCTCTGCTTGCCAACCAAGACCTTTGACCAGATTTTCAAAGACTGTTTGCACCTGTGCAGTCTAGATTGTATTTTCCTCAGTGGATGATCCCCTCCACATGAAGCCTACCAGGACCTTTTAATTAGGTCTTTACACTCCTGCTTCAATGACCAGTAAGCTTCATACCTAAATATTCTGGTCTTTCTAACCTCCCCAACTTCCTCATTGTCGCAGTTGATCACCAAAGGGGCATGATTAGAATTTAAGGCAGAAAGCACTGAGACTTTAGTGGTGCTAAACTGTAATGGCCATGCCCCATTACCCATAGCCATGTCCAATCTTTCTTTGGTAAAACCTCTCCCCTCTCTATTGTTACTCCATGTGTACATTGAACCTGTGTACCCTAGGTCACACAATTCACATTCATCAAGGGCTAACTGGATGCTTTCCATTTGAGAGAAGGATCTAGTGGCTGACCCAAACTTCTCCTCATTACTCAAAATTTCGTTAAAATCACCCATACATAACCAAGCCATTGAGGACTTAGGTTTAAGCAGTCTAAGTAGTTTCCAACTATCTTTCCTTTTTTCTGTGGCCGAGTTACCATAGAAACCCGAGAGTCTCCAGGGTGGGCCTCCAACCTCGAGTATGATAGTCAAGGAAATATGACTATGAGAGTAAGAGTGTAACTGAGCATTTACCTCATATTTCCAAAGAATGGCAAGTCCTCCACTCTTACCTAAGCCGTCCACCACATAGCTTTGTTCCATACCCACCTTGTTCCTAACTTTCTCCATTTTACATATGTTTATCTTTGTTTCTGACAGGAAGATAGCAGATGGGGCTCTTTCCTTCACCAAATGGTAAAGTTCATTAACTGTCTGAGGGTTCCCAAGCCCTCAGCAGTTCCAGCATAGGAGTTTCATGGTGATTGGCAGTGCTGCCTAGCAGCCACTGCCTTGACCACATCCTCACCTCCTTCCTTAACATGGACTTGTTTACTTCTTTTTCCAGTCACCCCTTCTTTGCCTGCTGGACCCTTTCTTTTCCTAAGCTGCCTCGACCCATCTATCTCCATCTCACACGAGTTGGACTGTGTTTCCTTGCTGACAAGGCCAGCACGTGCCTTCCTCTTCCATTTACTTGACTGCCCTTCGACCTTTGTGGGCATATCCTTGGTGACATGAGCTAAAGGAGCTTCCTCTTCAAGTATCTGCATGTGATCCACCGTAAGCTCTTCTGGTACCTTTCCCTTTAAGCCAGGGTTCTGCTCCCCCTTCTCAATCAAGGCCACTTCCTTTCCCAATGGATCTTCTATTGTTGTACTACCTGCTCCCTTTTCGTGGGATGTGTCAGCTTTTCTGTGAGAGAGGTCAAAATCTTCCTTGCCATACCTGCCACCCTGATCTCCCGCCACCCTATCCTCCTCATTTCCCACCACTTCATCCTCCTCAGTTCCCCATGGCGCTTCTTTGCCTTGTTGTGCTTCTTCCTCTCCCTTCCTCTGAGTGTGCCCCGACCACCTGACACGATCAGGCTCCCTTCTGGTTGGGGAACTTCTAAAAAGGGAGTTTTTGGATTGGCCCTCATCCATGCACCGTACTGTTGACTGAAACCTTCCAAACTAACATTTCCTCTATCGAGTTTGTCGCACATTCCGTGAGCGTGTTTGATCTTCCCACAGTGATAACAAAAGTTTGGTAATCTTTCATACTTGAAAGGAATCCAATATTTTGAATTACCCAGATTTAGAAATCTCCCTCTCGCCAAAGGCTTTGTGAGATCAATCATTACTTTGATCCTTAGGAAACTCCCCCAGCAGATTCCACTGCTATCTGTATCCACTTTAAGAACCTCTCCCACTGTTTTGCCCATGTTTAAACCAGTGTTAGCGTTCATCCCTGCAAATAGAAGGTCATGGCATTGCACCCAGAAAGGTTCATACTGGAGCTTCATTACCTTCCAGGACTCAAATCCTTCACAGTCCTACATGCAGATTAAATTCTTGTCGAAAGACTAGAGACGACCCTTCATTATTCTCTTTTTATCATCCCTCTCCTTTAGCTCCACCAGAAATTTATTTCTTCCTACTTCCTTGAAGACTACCTTACCTTCTACTTGCCACACTCGTGCCATGGTACTTCTAAGTGCACCTCTATTCACTTCCTTATCAGAAGCCACACACAGCATGAAACAATGTTTACTCTTTGATTATGAACTGATCACATCTTCATTACTGACCTCCACCTCCTGCTGCTCCTCTTCCGTCAGTTTCAGGCCCTCACATAAGACTAACAAGTCACTCTCCATGCCAATCCTGCACAGACAAAAGTCTAGAAGGACAGGACTCTAAGTTTACTAAGAAACTTAGAGAGAGAACCTTACACTCAAAGAGACAAGGACCCAAAGAAAGTACTTGACATTCCTATAAATGGGGTTTTAAGGAAACATACAAAGATGGTTGGTTGGAAATAAGATCATCCTTTTAACTATCTTCTCATTATCCTAGTGACATGGCATCAAATAATGGTAAAAGGATCAAACTTAAAAGGATGATATATCCTTTTTTATTTGAGAGATTATGAGAACATAAGGATTTACCGTGGCCACTTCCAACTTGACCATCTTCACGCACATGAAATCATGAGAGTGACTTAAACAACAACTTGCTAAACATATAAATTGTAATGGGTTTCGCGTAGATTTATTTAAAAAAAAAAACGATGTAACTATGGATAGGATAGTGAGTTTAGGTTGATGAAAATGATGATTTTATTGAATTAATATTAGAATCGTGATGCTACAACTTTTATTAAAAAAAAGAGAAATTGGTTTGGTTGGTTTTGGTTCTTAAGAATCGAATCGAACTGGATCGATACTGATTTTCATGTTTTGAAAATCGATTTTGGACCAAACCAAACCAAAATATATATTTTTATATTATATATAAAATATTTTTATATAATTTTTAATATTATATATAATTATATATATATTATATGCTTATTCATATAACATTAAATTTTAATTTTATTATTCATGACATTTGATCATATATACATATAGAAGTCTAGAGCTTATATGCACTATAGTTAAATTCAATATTATACTAGTACATGTTAATTATTATAAAATAATATACTTATACTAATATAAATAGACTAATAGTTTAGTATATGTAAACATCAGAGTATTACTACCATACATAATCAAGTATACAAATAAGTTAGACACTAGTATAATTGTAACAGACTGAAAAAAGTTCAATGGATAAATTTCTTTAGACCTTAAATAACGTCGTGAAATCCCAAAAAGACTTCATGAATCAAGCAACAAAATAGGTTTTAATCTGTCAGCATAGTCGGATCCCGACCCATTATGGTGACAGAGTTGCACTTCTATTTATTTAAGTCACTTAGGAGTACAAGTTGACGAAACAAATTGCACCATTAGCCTTGAGTAAATATTTAGGATTGCAATGTTACGTTTCTTGGATGAATAGTAGTTGTGAGTGCTTTTTTATTTAATTAAGGTACTAAAGAGTCAAATTTTGTGAAACAAATGACACCACTAGACTCATTTGATAATTTAGGATTTTATGGTAAAACAAGAAATGTTGTAACTTTTTGGATGAATAGTAACACTTGGGATAGTGCCACATGGCAACCGGTTCAAACAATTGTCAAACTGTCATGTAGAATGTCCAAAGTCACTTTGAATCACTAGGATTACTTTTGATTGGACACATGATACAATCATAGCAACTAATTGGAATAGTAATAGGACACTTGTCACTTAGAGACTTAAGTGTGATGGAATGGAAGGAAAACCAAACCATATGACCTTGCCACCTATGCAAACACTATTTTGACCTACCAAAACACTATTTGGTCAACCAGAAAAGGGTTTCAAATCTAGTGAAACCCCCACCTATGGAATCCAATCAAAATCCTAAACCACATATGTTGATTGAAACTCTAAACTTGTTTCCAAACCCTAAAGTGGCCAGTTTTGATTAAGTGTTTAATTACTTGGATTTGTCACTTCCACATACAATTAATCACTCAATTATTTACTCATACACCCTTAACACTCTTACATCTTGGTGATCACATTGAGCCAAGAAAAAATTGATTTGGACTCACCCATAACCGAAACCCCAAACGAAGCCCATTGAAACCTAAACTGAAGCCCATCGATTAGCCCATTTTTGACCCACCGAAAACCACCACAAGCCAAGGCTTCTTGAGGAAGTTTCTTCCTCCTCCCAAGGCCAAGTCTATGGCTGACATCCACTCAAGTGCTATCCTTCAATAGTCACTTTATAGGAGTCAAAAAGCCTACACCATACTAGCCATCCACTCGGCCAGTTTTGGCAACATGAGGCAACAGCTGTGCAAGCCCTTTGTCCCCCATCTTTTGGCTACCAACCTCCCATTCAAGGGTCACTCAACCCTCCCCCTCCCCCCCCCTGGGGAATTTCATCCCCCTATCATGTATATCACGCCTTCCTCATTTCTCATTTCAAACTTTGCTTTTTTCCTCACTTGTTTAGAGAGTAAACGAGAGAGAGCTTTAGGCAGGTTTTCTAGTAGTTTTTATGTTGCATTTCCAACCCCTTTGTAAGTCGATTCTCATGAATCAAACTTAATGTATTTTTTAGTTTAGTTTACGTTGGTATATGTTGGATAATATTTTATGGAGTATTGGCTGGTGAAAGTTTGGTTTGAACATGCGAAGGTCACAATGGGGACAGTTTTGATGTTTGTGTGAAAACTTGAAAGTTTGATGAAATTTTTTATGAAATCTTGGGTACATCTTGCTATGATGGATTTTTAACATGTTAATATGCAAGTTAGGTTTGGATTTATAGCATGTTAATATTTTTATAAAGTAGTTATGCATGATTTTGGAAAGTTAGAAACCGGAAGGGCTCAAAACAATTTTTGTTTTGGTGAAGTTGTGATCTTTAGTTATGAAAACTTGACCTAATGGCTTTAATCTTCTTATATGATGTTCTTGAGGCTTTTACCTATGTGTTAAGAGTTTATTTTTGGAGAATTTTGGTTTAGATCTTTGATGGAATGATTTTATACATGCAAGAGTTTGTTTAGAACTCAATCTAGAGGCTCTCAGGTCTGAGTTATGCTTTAATGAAGTTTTTGCCATGTGATCTTAGACTTAATGCTTAGGTCAAGTTATAACTTGAATATGAGGTTTATGTTTAATTATTTAAGTTTTATTTCATGAAAATCAAGAATCTAGTGTTTTTTGTTTCAAGTCAAAAGCATGATATACACGATTTTGATGTTTTAGTGCAAACCAATTATTATGTTGTATTTTTATGATTTTTGTTGTTAATCAAGCATACTATCACTTAAGTTTGAATTATGAACATGTTAAGAATATGATTATGAACTTTTGGAGTTATTGGAGTTGATTTGAAAAGCATTAGACCAAGAACATCAAGAATTGATCATGTTTGACCTAAACTTAGTGTTTTGGCATTTTGTTGATATGATGAGCTTATGATTTTTATGGAATGAGTATGTTGAAGTCTTAGCATGATTTTAGAACATAGGATATGATTTTTGAATGTTGCAAAAATCGTTTTAAACATATTAGTTTGAGGATTGGTCAATTTGCAACAAAAATTAAGCTTTTGCCTAGAATGTGAATCGGCCCAGGTGTGGTTCACCTAGTTGTATTTGGTTTTAGATTTTTCTGATTTGATATTTGGATTTAGGATAAAATCTGCATGATAAAATTTACATGAGAAATGAAAATTTTGGTAAAATTCAGAGTTAGTATGCAAAATCTTTATTTTATGGACAAAATTGTAATTCCTATAAGTAAAGGTAAAATTTGCAATTTAGTCATAATTCAGTAATTTTTTTGCTTCTAAATGTTTAATGGTATATTCTAACCCTTAGAAATATCTCGTTTTAGTTCATGCTACGTTCCACGTTATGCTCAT
Organism: Juglans microcarpa x Juglans regia; assembly: GCF_004785595.1. Lineage (NCBI taxonomy): Eukaryota > Viridiplantae > Streptophyta > Magnoliopsida > Fagales > Juglandaceae > Juglans > Juglans microcarpa x Juglans regia. The sequence goes on from NC_054595.1 coordinate 6,238,088, forward strand.
TCACTATAAGTTAGCATCTAACTTGCTCACGGGATATTTATGTATGTATGGTGATAAGATCTATGCAAGTTATGTTCATGTTTCATTTAAGTTATTAAGTTGAATTATGCTATACCATGTCATGTTGTTATGTATATTAAGCATGAATATTTGTCACATGTTACGATCATTATGTCTAAGGGTGCTACTCGCACCCTCAAGCAGAGGGTGCCACATCCCGCACCCAACCCTAGCTGGGTTGGGGTTTCCTCCAAGATTCGACCCCAAACCCCGAGGGCAGGGCCTCCCATCCAGGTGATGAGGGGAAGATTTGAACCCTTGGTCCATCCACTCCCCGTTTGGGACAAATGGGCCTAGGGCCCCCAAAATCTTTCTTGGCCATTTTGGGCCCATATAATAATAATAATAATTATATTTTACAATTTACATATAACATAAATTTTTTTTTATAAGTAATAATTTTATTCAAAGTAATACATATAACATAAAATTAAACAAATTTTGTTTAAAACATAAAACATAAAAATCTAAGTCCTCTAAATTATTACAATAATATAAATTAATTTAAAACTATTACAAATTAATCTAAAAATATTACTCAATTAATTGAAATCAATAATATTACAATATTAGAAATTGTATTAGGAAATTTGACAAACAATATGACTTTGAGTCTTGATATTGGAATTTAGGGGTGGTGGGGAAGTGAGATTGTGAGATTAATAGAAAAATAAATCATAATTAAAACAATATAATGATTTATACATATGCACAAATGTTAAAAACATAAAACTATAACTATAAACCAAATGAGACTATCAAGGATTGTAGATTAGATCATTGGGGTTTAGATCATTGGAAATTTGGGATTAGGGTTAGAACTTAGGCAAGTGAGGGTATAAGGCTATAAAACCTGAAAAGGAAAATAAGAAAAAATCATAAATATAAACATTATATAGATATGTGATAAATTTATAAAATTAATATTACAAACCAAGATGAGATTGAGATTCAAGATGAGATCATTGGGGTTGGGCATATGACAATGAGACTATAAAATTTGAAAAAAAAAAACCAATTAGAATTACAAACAATAAACATTATATACATGCTAAGAATAAATAAGAGAATCATTATACAAACCAATAGTAATGGTGGATCGAACGAATAAGTCATATTGTGGTCGTTGTAGACATAAGAGCACTTGTTGAAATTATCTCTACAATAATCAGATTTGAATATAAGTAATAACACAATATAATTTAAGCAAAAGCAATATTATAGCAAATTAGCAATATCAAAGGTAAGAGTGATTACTAGATACAAGTTGTGAACCACCCGTCTCCTCCTCGGTCTCCACAAAGTCTACCACATCCGGAATATGAATTGGCTTCCATTTGATCCAATTTTGAGTGTAAATCAATGCCTCCATAGTGTTAGGAGACAGTAATCTCCGAAATGGACCCAATAGGTGATGAAATATTCCCACCCCTGAGTGCGGCAAACTCATCAAACAACTTTTAAGGGTTTTCCTAACCTTTACCGCAATATGATATGTACATGCCTTCACATTCACCAATGTTAATCCATACACCATGCCATCAAGTTTGTATTGGGGGTCAAGAACAATAGCCACATGTAGAAAAATATTTAACCTATTCAAATTCTTCCAATACTTGTTATACTTAACCCGCATGCTCATTGCCATTTTTCACAGTCGTGTTTGGTCACTCCCGCACATTTTATCTAATTGTTCTTTCACCTGACATACTTTCTGACCTTATAGAAAAGTCTCGAAAATTCTACAAGACTCCCAACAACCACTCAATCATCATCATTAGGCTTACCCAATCTCTTCTCATTACTAAAATAGTGGACATATTGTATGTCATCCTCACCTAATATTTGAAAGACCTTTTTAAACTTCTGGCTCGTCTCCAACATCAAAAAAGTTGAGTTCCACCTTGTTGGAACATCAATACACAACCCCATATTACATTCAATATCTGCAGTCCTTACAACAACCTTGAGCTTATAAAGTCGTGCTGGTGAGGATCCCACAAACCTCACCGCAGTTCTCACCCTTGAAACCTAATAATGCACATCTTTCAAATCTATCGATTACAATATGATTTAGAATATATGTAACACATCTCACATGTTAGACAATCACCCATGATGTCTTATTGTCTTCTCTAAACTTACTTTTAAGATACCCTAAAGATGTGTCGTTAGAAGAGATATTGTCAACCATTACTATCACAATCATCTTCAACCCCCATTTAGAATCAACAAAAGGTGTCGTCAAAGACATATAACTAAATTTTTGGATCGATGTCCAAGTATCGGTAGTGAGGCAAACTTTTTGACCCCTCAAATGGTTTCTTAACAGTTCTCTATGTACATTGTATAGTTTTATAATATCTTTCTTCATTGTGTGTCGAGAAGGAATGTCAAACCTAGGTTCTAATTACTTAGAGTATACTTGAAACCCTTCACCATCCACAAACCGAACGAGCTACCCCATACGAGCTACCCCTACGACGTTGCCCCCACTACTCTCATCCACCATTTTTTAAGCCCAATCTCAAGCCTAGATTGATGCTTTTCTTGTAAATAACTTCTAATTGGACTATTTTTGCATTGTTCTTCCAAATAGACTTTCAATTGGAATGTATCATATCTCCTATAGTGACATACCATAGTGGTTACATTTAGTTTGGGGATTATTGAGGTCATCACCCCGTATTTTGTTAAAGTAAGACCACACAATGGAAACTAGTTTCTTACTTGGTGGGGTGGGGGTAGTGGTAGGGGGTCGGTAGGGTCATCAGAGCTAACACTAAGGGCAGGTTTGGGGAGGTGAGATGAGATGAGAATTTTGAGATTTTTGTGAATAGTGTGAAGATGAATAGAGTTGAAATTTTGAATTCTTTTAAAGAATTTTTGTGGGTCCCATAGTAAGATGTGTTTGGAAGTAAAGTTGAGATGAGAATTTTCTCTTTGGAAGAAGAGAAATTGGTGGGTCTCACTGTTTGGCATTTATGGCCTGTCCTCGAAAACAATACATTTTCCTACTCCCGATTCGTCTCTTTGCCCTCAAAGGAAATCAGTACCTCTCCCATCTAGTTTGTTTCCCCTCAAACCCCAGTTCCTCATTACTCCATGCCCTGCGTTTCAATATTTCTCCAACACAAGTGAGACCTACGTTTCAAGATTTCTTCAAGTGCCGTGAGACCTGCGTTTCAACATCCGCCAAGCCTACGTTTCAAGACCCTCCCTCTCCAGCTGTATCGAAGGACTTGTGCACGAGCTTCATCCTCCCTTTCTCGATTTTCATCTTTCCGGCACAACTATGAAGTCGACAACCAGGTAAGTTTCCATATTTCTTAAAATTCAAAAAAGAAATCCAAGCCCTTGAGATTAGGGTTTCCTTCATGGGTTTCGCATCTCCATTTTCAGCAATGATTTGGTTTGATTTACAGTGACAATGGTTGGGATCTGAATTTGTGTTGAAAGATTTTAAGATGCTGTTGTTCTACATACTTTGTTTCACATCTTCATACTTTTGGTCATTTGTACTTTGTGTGTTTCCAAGCGCAATGATCCGAAGGCCAAGAATGCATTTTGTTCAGTAACGTGCGCACTCTCAATGTTCTAGTTTGAACATACCACATCCCGGTGATTCATCTCGCTCTGTGTTAGGGTTTCGGTTGTTATGGTGGATGATAAATTGTATCTGAAGGTTATCTCCCACCATTTCCCAAATTTCTTTCTCACATAATTTCTTTGGGCCATTTGCCACTTGTTCAAATTCCCTTTTACATGGCACTTCATTACACTTTATCAATATTTATTTTCTGATGCTTATTTATTTTGGGGGTTTATTGGATTTTTGCTTGGACTCTTCATTGTGCGAATCTGCTCTTTTTGTCAAAACAAAATAGTTAAATCAATTGACTTGGCCTTTTAAATTTGGATTTATGCTAAAACAGTTAAACAGTTAAATCTGGATTTATGCTAAAATATGCTTGTCGTGTGTTTGGATCTCATCTTATGCTACTACTTCAACTTTACATAACCACATTTTCATGTACTTCTTCCTGCCCATTATATTTGATCCATATATGATTTTTAAATCAGTTGACTTGGCCTTCTATCAATGCATTCTCATATAAGTACTCTCATACCCTTAGGTCAAAACATTTGTTGCTGCAACTAAAATGTGCATTAAGGGGACAGGGAGGTTTATAAATTAAAATTTCTTTGCTATCTGAGTTACACCTTAACTATATTGAATCAGTTTCCTGAACCATTACTATATTGGAGTCTGTAATTGAGTTTAGTTCCATTACTGTGTTTGTTTCCATTACTGACCATGTTGCCTAAATTACTCTGCTGCTATCTAAGACCTTAACTATATATATTTTATCCCAAACCATTTCTATAGATCGATTTCTGTAATTCATTTTAGTTCCATTACTGTGTTTGTTTCAATAACTGACCATGTCAATTAGATGGTATTATAAGTTACTCTATTTCATTTTGTAACCATGTTGTTTGGTTGGGAAAGAGGGCATGGAGGTTTATCGTAGTAACTAGATTTTAGTAGCAACTGATGAAATAAACAAATGAACTGATCTGCCGAAAAACAACTAAATGGGTCAAGGGTAGAACTGCTGTAGTTTTTATTATTCATGTGATATTGTTTGGAATGTATATATTGGTGTTATAATCTTTTGAACTCCAGTCACTCAAACGAATTGGTATCTTTTCCTGTTATATTTTCTGATAATGCATTTCCTTTTATAACATCACCTGAATAAACCCCCTGTGGGTAGTGCACACGGCAGTGCTTCCACAAAGCGGTCTGCCTTTATTCTCTTTGGAAGGAATGTGAGAAATTTTACCCTAGCAGTTTGTTGACTTTGTGGTTTTTACTTTCTGTACAAGAATTATGGCAACTAGTAGCAGTGTGTCCATAAACTGCCCTCATCCTATAAGGGCAGAAGATGAGCTAGTATTGGGACGAATACCAGTATGTTATTGTGGCATTCCCTCCAAATTGCTGACATCGGCCAAGCCCAACAGTTTTGCGAGGCTTTTTTTTAATTGTCAATATTATAAGGGTCAAAACCAGTGTGAATTTTTCCAATGGGTTGATCTTGCAATGTCGCTATTAGTTTGTTATGAGCGGACATTGCAATTAGCAAAATGAAAAAATGAAAGGATAGCGGTTGAACGTCAAGAATAGAATATGCCAAGTTTCAATCAATGAAGATAAAGTACAAATGTGCCTTGATCACATCTTGGGTTTAATTTATTACCTTATTATGTAGTGTTAAAATTTATAAAATTAATGATAATGGAAATCAGTTAATGCTACCTTAAATGATTTACATGAAATGATTTATTTAAGGTAAAATGAACGGTTATTACCAGAAGACACAATGACATGTTGTTAAGTGCACCTGGGATGTGAACTGTTGTATTTATTATACTATTCTATGATCTGCTGTTATCTAATATGCTTAACCTTCTTCTATGATTTGTACTTGTGGCCTTTTGGGGGGAACTAATGTCATCTCGGTCTTATGGTCTTTTTACTATTTTTATGTAGAAAAAGACCACAAGACCATAACTGAATGAAAATAGTTGGTCTTCCGCTTGTGCAGGTTGACATAACAGATCTTATTGAAGGTCACTCTTCCTATTTGTGGGCTACACAGCTAGTCCTTGACCAGCTTGAACTGGATACATACTATCCTGTTCTCGGGACAATTCTTTGCAAACAATAGAGGGTTTTCCTGCTACTTTTGCCCTTGGAGCTAGTATTGTGATCGTTCTATCATAACTGTTATTGTTGATGGAAGTGTTACAATTGTAGTATTTGGACGGATTGCCGCATTATGCATTTTGATGCATGCCGCTTTGTGTGGATTATATACATGGTACCAGCTTGGAGACTGCAAATATAGGACCAATATAGTTCCCCATTAAAGTTTATTGAAGAAGTTGGACAAATTGAATGTTTTCTTCATAAATCAAACATTATCCAATACCTCAGCTGTAGTTTCTCCTTGACAATGGAAATAATTTCTTTTGAGAGGACAATTTGAGATGCTTATATTTAATACCGAACTGCCTGAGGAAGCAAAACTTTATTATTATATAATATGGTCTAATAATTGAAGATTTGGCTTCATATAAGTAATGTTTTCTGCTTTTAAAATTATATGATAGTGTGTAATACAATTTCTTGAAGAGATTGTTATTTTATTATTTTTTAAATATATATATCTAATATATATGATATTGTTATTTTTTTTAAAGGTACGTATATTATTTATCTTCAATTTATTAAATGCCGAAAAAATTGATTTACAAATGTATTTATTGATGTACATGTTTGTATACATATACCAAATTTAAAGCAATCCAAAACATGCATACGAAATAGTATTAATTATTTAGATAATACAAAACCATCAAGTGTTTTTGAAAGCCATTACACGTTCATTCTCTAAACCTATCTTCCCACATAGGAATCGCAATCCCATCTCTCCGTGCTGCCATAGCTCCAGCTGACTCATGGGACATGTCAACCACTTCAGAGGTCTCGCCTGCGTGGTCGTCCCCAACCATATTTTCTTCACTAAATTGAAGTGCCAATGTAGCCTGAATAAACTCATCATCCGGCGTTATCGTTTTAATAAGGTTGTGCAATGTACAACATGTGGTAAGAAGCATCCCTTACCTCGTAGGGCGATATCAAGGCATCGCATTCAATATTTGAAACTGATTTTTCAATAAAGCGAATGTACGTTCAATAATGTTGCGCAGCGATGAATGGCGGAAGTTGAAATAATCTTTATAGCCTCGGAATTGACGACCGCTATAAAGATCAAATTGATGATACCTCTCTCGTGGATATGGAGGCATAAACTTCTCAATGCAAGGAAATGCGGAATCGACAAGGTAATATTAGCCTACACAATTGGAAAAATACATGACACAACTAAAAATAATTACTTGTATAAAATATTATTTAATTACTAAATTAAATTGAATATGTCATATCAAATAAAAAGTACAAAATTTACCTTGTGGTGGCCATGGAAATTGATTCCGACGTCGACTCAAGATGGTGAACTTCATATTGAAGTCACATTAGCACAACACATTTTGTGCGATTCGACCACGATGATTTCTATATGCGTTATTCAATCTAGATGGTGCAACAACGTCAATCATGGTGCCATCCATTGCACCAAGAGATTTCTACAAAACCATTATCATATAATATACGTGAACTGTATAAATATTTTGCTATCATAAAAAAAAATATACACAGCAACTTTAAAAACCATAGGGCAGATATAGGAAAGTTCATATCTCAAACCATGGATAATTGTGGGGGTTCCTCGCAATGTAAGGATGGACCCCATCTGTGTCTATGCGCCTAATCACAGTCCTCCCAAGCTGATGTAGCTCCCGCATCACCGTCTTGACATGGCAGTTAATTGTCTTACTTGAATGTTGGAACCGGTCCCCAATGATGCATTGACCTTGTGCATGGCCAACAAAAAGGCAAACATGCATAATGATTCCTCAACAGACAACCTCTCTATAGGGTCCATAATTATTGACCCTCGTAAGAGGTCACAAACATAACGGAAGGCTGACACTTCCATTTGAAACATTGTTTTGCAAGTTTTGGGGTTCCCATTCAAGACTGCTTGAATATATTGATCCCCCCGTAGGTCAATATAGTGCTCGGGCATTTGAACTCGACCTTCAAACAATTGTGATGCCATCCACATCATGTAGACGATGTCCACCTCCTGCGTTGCGGCTTCATCTCCGCTCAAATGAGATGAGCGGAGAAGGTCATCCGCCTCACTGGTCTGAGACCTACTTGAGCATGTATCATCCATCTCGCTGTTTGTCTCCATCGATGGGGCTTCTTCCGAACTACTCTCATTGTTCATTATGAATAATGGAATGCTTGTGTATACAAAAACATAAAAAAAATTAGCAGATTACTTTTCAATATTAGAGATTCATGCTTATTTAAATATGGAGGTGGGAACATTTTGGAATAAACCGAAATGCATAATCACAGTAATTTTATAAATTTCCTAATCAGCATAATCACAATATTTATGTAAAATCAAGAAATGCATAAAGTGAATAATATCACAAATTCAGGAAACAAATAAGAAGTACAATGCATGCTAACAGACATGACAAACTCAAATACAAAGCATCCCAAATATAAGTGGTTGTTCATGAAATGAAAAACAGAAACATCATGCAAATAAGTAGCTGTTCATGAAATGAAAAAACAACAGACAATTTTATAAAAGAAACTCGTAAAATCCGAGAGAATGGCTATCTCTAATGTGATAACCATTCAATCCAAACAAACCAGCGGACCATCCCTATCAAAAACTCATCCCCTTCGTGACCGATCAGTGCAAACTCCAAGCCCACTGACTTCTGCGAGTATCCAAGATCGACACAAATTACCTCTGCACTTTTGTGCTCAACAATCGGTCAAAGGCCTTGTTAAATTGCTCAGGCGGTAGGGGAGGTTCTACTTCTTCAAGCAGTTTCATACAATGCATTTAGAGATCAAACGCCCCAGATGACTCCATGCTAGTGTCCCCTTTACTGCGCTTCCTCAACCTGCTGTACTCCATCGATTCCATCGTTGCCTTCTCTCTAGCTTCGGCACTGCGTTTGATAGCATCAAGGGTCTCGCTCATTTGCACTTGAATGGCTGGGTCTTGGATGGGCCCTCCCCTTTATCGTCTACGAGATCCATTGGCATAGAAGGCAGAGAAGGGTCTCGGTGGCACCTGGGGATCACCCGAGGCGCCCGCATCATGATCAGTAATTGGTCGGCCATGATTTTCCATCTCCTCATCAAGCAAGCGCTCATCGTCACTGTCTGGGGCCAAAACTGTCGAAGCCCGATGCACTGTACCAGTCGCAACTGAACAACCAAATATTGCGCAAATTTGTTCATACTTTGGGCATCCCATCATCTTGAAATGCTTCCATGATGGTCTCACCTAACGGCAGAAGAGAGTGATTAGCATTATCATCATGGAATGTTTATCTCATCTCTAGTACTAATAGATTTTAAAACGACTAAAATAGATTGTAGTATCCGAAGGGCATTCGCTCAATGTTCCTCACTAGCTACTGGTGCCTTCCTCTCTGGGTCCCACCCAAACCAGTTTGTTCATAAGATCGGTAAATTCCCATTGTCTGCGTTTGAGATGAGCAAGTTTGCCTTTAACTTGATCAGAATTAAAATTTCTTTGCCCAACTGTAGACAACTTTTCAGCAATCCTTACATGATCTCCGTTTGTGATCCTCCCTCCCCTCAATCTATCCATCAAGGTGTCTTCATACAACATCTCTATCAGCAAATCCTCGAACCCATCTGCCCATAAGCTTCCATCCCTGGTTGAATCGATGGTATCATTGTCCATATGGTTCTAATGTATGCTCAAATGAAACCAATGATTGCACATGCAGTGAGATGATATACCAGATTGGGTTTGTTCCAATTCACCATTACATTGTGAAGATACAATGACATGATATAGAAGAAAGTTGGTAAATAATGACAGCAATTGTGAGTAATATGAAAACTAGAATGAAGTAGGTAAAAAGGTTAGATGGAAGAAGGTAAAAAGTTGAAGACCAGTAAATTTTAAAATCATCTAACTACATTCACACCTTTTGAGATGATGACCTGGATGTTGAGCGTAAGTAGTAACGCTACAACAAGAAATGGTATAAGTTAGGCCTCCATCAAAGCAAAAAAAGGGACAACTTCTACGACTTCCAAGAGTGTGGATGATATAGAATTTAGGGTGAAACAAAAGAGTTTAAGACTATAGATATAACAAAGGATTGGTTACTTCTAACTTATAGGCTCCTACGGCAAACTTGTAGGTTAGCCAATAAACAAATGCGCTAAACACACAAATTAATGATGGCAGCTAATTCAGACGAAGCATATGTACCTATCTTAACATTGACCATTCTAGAAAGCCGAAAAGATATTTACATATGATTTTTATACATTATAAAGCAGGAAAGGAAACTATCAGCGTCTAGTCTAGTAGACTCTAGCTACTCCATAACCATATTCTCAAGTAACTATGGTCTGTGTGGGTCTCGGGATATAACTTTAATTTTTCCCAAGTTTATAAGTTTATAAACTCAAATTTAGAAACTGTTTCGTCTTCTATGAAGATATACAAATGTTTGATGTTTGTATATAATAAAAATTTGTAATGTAAAACATCCCAAACATCCATTTGTTGACAAAGGTTTATGGAAGAGGTGAATCTAATGTAAGTAATGATTCAGTTTGGGTGAATGAATTCAACACTTCAGGGCACATACCATAAACCTCTTAAGTAGCTATGTGAGATGAGACTCCATTATGCATAGAAATAGAGATAATGTATGATAAAGGTAGTTTTATTAATATTTTTATTTGCTTTTGAAAATATTCAGGGGTTCTAATTTGTTTTCAGTTTGTATGGGAAAAATATCATATAAGTCGAAAACTGTCTCTGAGTTTAGAGACATGGCCATAATGTAGTTGTGACACATGCAAATATTTGAGTCTAACCAGTATTAACAGGAAAATGGGCATGGAGAGAGTTGAATAGACAAGCAGATAAAAATGAAAAGTATGTATAAAGTGGATGTAGTTTGTACCAATATTGGTGGGGTTTCGAAGGCCTTAAGGCAAGGAAGCAGATTGGTGGTTTGAAGTGCAAGTTGGGAACTACAAGTGAGTTGAGGTGGAAGATAAACATTCTGAGTTATGAGTTGGTGCCTACATCACATGAGATCTGTTGTTTTTGTGATGAATAATAATCAAGAAGGAATGTGATATTTGTTTGAAGGTCCAGTTTGGTAAGACCAAGCTTGCCTTCTACTTTGCATTACAGGTGGATACGAGATGGTCGAGTAATGCATGTCCCAAGGTTTATTCCTAGAACATTTGAATGTAAAAAATGCCAAAACATTTCAAGGCCTCAAAACATCCTATTTGAAATTCGTCAAACTCAAGTTCTCTCTACCAAGCCCTGACATTGACAATACAGACCTTAACAATACAAAAACTAGCAATCTGCGTTTCATGAATATAACCTATTGAAATGAAGCCTAATCATGTGAACCCGAGACAAATACACCAACATCTGTAAACTAACAACTCCAACGTCTGAAGATTTTTCGAAATGCACGGATTGACAAAAAAATAACTATATTTTTCTTAGCTTGCAAGAACTTGTCATCCAGTGAAAGGAAACAAACAATATGATGCAAATATACCTGGTAGGAGCGTGTCTTAGGACCCGTGGTGGTCGAGTTATGAATGGCTAGGCGTTTATTACGACATTTGGGGAATGCGTTACGAGACTTGCACCGGTTCATTGGGGTGCCTTCCGTTGGAGTGATAACTGCGACTTTATACACCATTTTAAGTTGTTCCCTCCCAGCCGAAGTGAATAACAACGACAATGGGTTCGTACAATTTCAAACCACGCGAGCCCACAGGTCTCTGTTGAGGTCACTTCTCTTCTTGGTAAGGATGCAGAACAGAGGCTATGGTTTAGGGTTAGAGATTCGGCTGGGTGGGGGTACACATTACACTGCCAATGCACAGGTTAGGGCCAGAGATTCTCCTTGCAGAATGATTTGAGGTTGGAAAGGCTTGGAGCACAGTGCCTCAAAGGGAACGAGAACACAAACGGCGTCAATACAGAGGTTGCAGAGATGCGATTCGAAGGTAAGAGGAGCCGATTTTCGCAGTTAAGGCATGAAGGAGAAATCGGTTTGAGGGTTTGGGCCGCAACTCGAATCAATGAGATTTTGCTACTGTGTGATACACAAACCCATCAACGGATTCATCTGCAGTTCATGGGTCGACGCATCAATAGACCTGCTTTTCATTACAGACGGAAAGGGGTCATTGAAAGAGGAAAGAAAAAAGTAATGGCTAAGAAAAAGTACAATCAGAGTAGGGACAACAGGTACTAGTTGTCTGTATATTGTCATGTCTATGAACAGTAGAATAGAAACCGAGACACAGATATCTTGCTTGTGTTTTTGTCCAAATGTGCGTTTGGATATTTGATCTCATCTCAAACTTGAAACCGGATGAAAATTTTGGGTTTGGTCCTAGCCCCCAAATCAGGCCTAGGACTAGTGGTTGGATTTGCCTCATTGTCCATTCCTGTTGACTAACAAAAACCTAACATACATGATGGCATGATACAAAAATCACAACACAATTTCATAAAATCATATATACCGTCATGAACAATGAACATCAAGGGGTTTCAATATTGAAAAATTGAAACCCCAATCTGTTGTGGGTTTTAAATATCGAAATCCCCAAAAACATATTGCTAAACTAATTAGGGGTTTCAATTAAGCCCCAAATTATTTGGGGTTTCAAAATTGAAACCCCTAAATTAATTTAGGGTTTCAAATTGAAACCCTGGAGTTAAATAAATTCACTAACCAATAAACTTCATCACAAATCATAAACGCATCCTCCAAATTCATTCATGAATCCCATCCTCCATAGTCCAATATGAAAACTAAAAATTAATGTAGGGTCTAGGGTCCTTGGTATACTTACAAGCTAAAGACGTAAAAGAGAGACACACGGACTCAGCGATGACGAAGACTTAAGGCGACAGTGACGAGTGAGAGAGGGAGCTGAGGGAGTTTGAGATAGGGGAGTGGGGGGTGAATTTATGCATTAAACAAAACGATACCATTGATACCCAAAATGGCTTCATTTTGTTTAATGTGTGTGTGTGTGTATAACTTGTGGGGCGAGGGATGTACAAATCGGGGCCAAGCTTGGTCCATCCCTCGCACTCGCAGGGGTGGCTGGATGCGGGTGGATTGCACCGCCACCCGCATTCGGCACACGAGGCCACAGCCCCGCCTTGGGAGAGGTGGGGTGGGGCGGGGCAGAGCCCTGGTGGCCTCCTCTAATTATGTCATGAAGCATATGTTTATTAGTAAGTTAACTTCTAACTTACTCTCGATCTATTTAAATATGTGAGGTGGTAAGAAATTATTTTCGTGTTTATTATGTTTATTATAAATTGTTATAATATGCTATGTCATGTCATTTATTACAGTACATGCTTATCTGTTACAAGTTTATTTTTTACATATTTTGAATGTCATACCATCTGTTACATATCATGAATGTCATGCTATCAATTACAAGTTCATTTGTTACATGTCATAAATGTCATGTCATCTGTTATAAGTTCATTTGTTACATGTCATGAATGTCATGCCATCAGTTACAAGTTCATTTGTTACATGTCATCTATTATAAGTTTATTTGTTATATGTTATGAATGTCATGCCATCTGTTACAAGTTCATTTGTTACATGTCATAAATGTCATGCCATCTGTTATAAGTTCATTTGTTACATGTCATGAATGACATGCCATTTGTTGCATATTTATGTTACACATCATGGTTACATGTCATAAGGCATATGAGTCCAGCATGAAATATTTTCCCAGTCAGTCATGCATTGGATGCTTGTGACGTAATCATTCTGATTGTTAGAGTATCTTCATTGAACCCTTATACAAGGTATTTCTACGTAATCTTTTTTATTGCTAGAGTACTTCATTTTAAAATACTCAAAGCGAAATCATTCTAATTGTTAGAGTATTTACATTAAAATTATTACAAGGTATTCTTGAGATAATCATTCTGATTGTTAGAGTATCTCTATTAAAATACTCATGGCGTAATCATTATGATTGTTCTGAGTATCTCTAATGAAATACGTTGGGCGAAATCATTCTGATTGTTCAAATATTCTTGACAAATTACTGCAAAATCATTATGATTTTCAAGATATTGCAATCACGTATATGTTGAACAAAGTCGCATATTCGTGTCACGTTTATCTCAAGTCAGATTACGTTCAGTTTAGTCAAGTCATGTTATGCTCATGTGCAGTCAAGTTATTTTTCAAGTTAAGTACATGTCATGCTATTTGCCAAGTCAAGTCACGCATGTTCATGTCCATGTCGTGATGCATCTATGCCATTTTACTGTCATGCATGCATATATATATATATATATATATTGTTAGTGGTTTAGTAGCTTATTTGCTAAGATTTATGAACAAATCTCACTTGGTAGTCCCTACTATCATTTCCCCTGAAATGGTATATGATGTGTCAAGAAGTAGAAGAAGCACGCATGACTGCCTGAAGATGTCAAATAAGTCGAGGAAGAGCCTCGGGAGGATGAGAAAGTTGATACGTCGAGTTTTTAGATGTTGTTTTGGATATTATAGCCAAGCTACGTCATTAGTTTATATTTGATGTCTGTATTTATGGAGCGTTGTCTCCATTACCTTTTATGATATAGATTTGTTGGACAAGTGTTATAATATTATGAATATGTGTTTATTATGGAAATATGAATCATACCTATGTTTTGGGATATAGTATTTATGGTATATGGAGTATTTCTCAAATAAAAAATTTATCTACTGCAAATATTGCATACCGTTAGATGCATATTAGGTGCACTGTATCTTTAACTGTCATGAACTGAGGTATGTGATCTTGTGTTGCATGTCTCAATGCTTTAAGCTCCGTCAAATCTTAAGCAAAGTTTGCAAGCGTCACAATAATAACATGTAATTAGACACTATAGTATAAGTTTAGCATAAAAATAAATTAGATACTACTTATTAGAAAATTGCACGGTGTATTTTATTTTCCTTAATAACTTATCATGTTAAGGTCCTCTCTCGTCTCCTATTTGTAGAGGTTTTCCTTTTTTTTGTCGGTGCAGGAGAACTAAGAGTGATCATGGCAGAAGAATTGGAAGGGTTGTATGAAAAATTGTCTCTAACTAAGTCTGAGCAAGAAGTGGTTCTTGTTGAACCAGATTTGCTACAAGAGAACATTGCGAGGGGTGGAAATGCTTGATAGTTCAATTGTTGACTTTTTAAGCATTACAATAAGGAGGCTTTTAAACAGATGTTGATGAGAGTTTGGCGTCCAATTAAATCTATGGGGCTTCAGGATTTGGATTCCAAGTTTCTCATTGCTGAGTTTGAAGATGTGAGGGATAAGGAAAGGATGATTCGAGATGGACTGTGGTCCTTTGATAAACAACTAGTTTTAGTCAAAAAATTTGATGGGTTCTTACAAACTCATCATTTGCATTTGACTGAAGCATTGTTTTGGGTACGCCTTCATGATCTACCTCTGATGGCTCGGAGTGAGTCTGTGGGGAGGTTGTTTGGTGGTGCTTTGGGCAAGGTTATGGAGGTTGACTTGATGAGTGTGGAGTTTGCATGGGGGGAGTTTATGAGAGTTCGTGTTTGCATGGATGTGTCCAAACCTTTGGTGTGGGGGAAGAAGCTTAGTATAGGATCGAGTGTTTCATATTGGGTTCGTTTCTCTTATGAGAGGCTGCCTGATTTTTGTTATATATATGGCAGACTTGGACATACTCATCGTGATTGTGAGCAAGCAGGGCATTTTGCTAAGAATGAGGGGATTTTCCCATATGGCTAGTGGTTACAAGGTGTTGGTCATGGTGGCAAAAGCATGGAAAGTGGTGGTCGACGACAATCGTCAGCGGTGGTTTCTCCACGAGCAAATGACCAACGTAATGGCATGAAAGTGACTGAGGAAGATGCGGTAAAAAAAAATCCTTCAGGTGAAGAAGTTACTACAGCACTGTTACATGCTGAAATAGTGGAGATAGAGATGGAGTGTGTTAATGTGGGAATGGTGATGTAACTGAAATGCAGGGGAAGGTGAATGATGATCTGCGAGATTCTCGGGTACATGTTGACTTTGTTAACCAGAATAAAGACCTGGATGTGAAGAGGAAAGGTTTGATGGGTGTTAGTAGTGGCATCAAAATGGGCTTGTGTGGTGTGGGCTTGGAAAGTGATTTAAGCCTTGTTGATAATAAAGGCCCGGGACTTAGCAGATGGAAAAGGAAAGTGGGGACCGTTGGAAAGCTAATGTCTTCATCACCTACCTTGTGAGCATAGAAAAGGAAGTCCTCCATTGCGATCCAAGGGGATATTGCAAAGAATGGGAAACGTTTGAAGAGTGGAATTTTTGTGGACGATGGGGAGTGCTGTCTTCAAGAGGGACCTATTGAGTTATTAACGGAGGCTAGATCCCAACCCTGTCGACAACCATGAAAACTATGTGTTGGAATTCTCGTTGGCTTGGGAACCCACAGAGAATTCTAGCTTTACATGATTTAATCACGAAAGAAGATCCCAATTTTGTGTTCCTCCAGGAGACAAAGCTGAGGGCACGAGCTATGGAGATTTGTAAGTATAAACTGGGTTATGTTAACTGCTTTACTGTTGATTGTGTTGGGAGAAGTGAGGGACTAGCATTGTTATGGAAGAAGGAAGTTTGTGTTCAGATTAAATCTTTTTCTAGGTATCATGTGGAGGCCTTGATCGAAGAGGTTGATTTGGAAGAGTGGAGATTCACGGGTGTGTATGGTAATCCTAATGCATCTATTAGGCATTTTTATTTGGGATCTTATTCGATCACTCCATTCGAATGACGATTTTCCATGGTTGTTAGGGGGTGATTTTAATGAAATTTTGCATTTACACGAGGAAAGGGGAGGGAGGCCTCGACCTGAGAATCAAATGGTGGCTTTTAAGGAGGTGTTGATGGACTATTCTCTAAGGGATTTGGGTTTTAAGGGGCCTAAGTACACGTGAAGTAATGGGAGGGAAGGTGTTTACAATATCAGTGAGAGGCTAGACAGATTTATGGGAAACAACAAGCTTTGTCAAATGTTTTCTCAAGCTGTGGTCAGGTATGGTGTGGCAACTCATTCAGACCATTTACCAGTTATGTTTGAGACTGAGTTATCCGAGGTTAAGGAAAGGAAAAAGAAATAGTTTAGGTTTAAGGCCATATGGGTGGAGTTGGAGAAGTGTGCTCAGATTATTTAGAATGTGTGGGGTAACAACAATGGTAATAGCGGTATGGAGAGGGTTATGAAATTGATTAAAGGATGTGGGGAGGAATTGTCAATTTGGAACAAAGGTTTCCTTTGGCCATGTTAGAAGAAAATTGGATGATGCTAGAGGCCACCTTGAAAATTTATAGAAAATGGATTCTCTCAATCCTGATCCTATAGGTATTAGCTCTACTAGAAAGAAAGTTCAGTTATGTCTAGAGAGTGAAGAAGTGATGTGGAGACAAAGGTCTCGAGTACATTGGTTAAAAGAGGGAGATCAAAATACTCGGTTTTTCCATTTCAAAGCTACTCATAGAAGGAAAAGGAACATGATTAAGCATTTAAAGGATAAGAGGGGAGTTTTGCTTGAGGGAGCTCAGAGACTTGGTTTGATAGTTGATTTCTTCAAAAACCTGTTTGCTTCTTCTGTGCAGGGGTGTCAAGATGCAGTTTTGAGTTGTGTGGATCAAAAAGTTACCAAGGAGATGAATTTGGAGCTCACTAAGCCTTATGTTGCAGAGGAAGTGAAGGTTCTTTTAGACCAAATGCACCCAACTAAGGCACTAGGGCCTGATGGTATGTCAGCACTCTTCTTTTAGAAATATTGGCACATAGTTGGGGATTTTGTGACTGCAGCAGTGTAGGACTCTCTAAATTCCAGTAAGTTGCATCATGACCTAAACCATACTTTAATCAATTTGATTCCTAAGAAGAAGACCTGTGAGCTAGTTTTTGATTTTCGAGCAATCAATCTTTAAAATGAGGTCTACAAGTTAGTTTCAAAAGTTATTGTGAATAGGTTGAAGGTCTTTTTGCCAGCTGTAATCTTTGAATCTCAGTGTGCTTTTGTGGGGGGTAGATTAATAACCGATAATGTGTTGATAGCATATGAATTGGTTAATTACTTGAGGCATAAAAGAAATAGACAAAATGGGTATATGTCTCTAAAGTTGGATATGAGTAAAGCATATGATAGTGTGGAATGAGTTTTTTTTTTTTTTTTTTTGAGAAAATGATGCTAAAATTGGGTTTTGAAAGCTCTTTTGTGAATTTGATCATGGAATGTGTTAGAACAGTTTCATTTTCATTTTTGATTAATGGTGGTTCTCATGGGCCTGTTATTCCAACTAGGGACATTAGGCAAGGGGATCCACTATCCCCTTACCTTTTTCTCCTATGCATAGAAGGGTTAATTTCTTTATTGAAATATGCTGAAAGAAAACAGAATGTGAAAAGGATTCGAGTGTATAGAGGAGCTCCTATGGTCAGTCATCTCCTTTTTGTGGATGACAGCATAATTTTCTGTAGAACTGATGTTGAGACAACTAGGCACATTCAAGGGATTTTGGAGCAGTATGAGACAGCCTCTGGATAGAAAGTTAACAAGGACAAAACAATTATGGTTTTTTCAAAGAATGTTGATGCACTTAGACAAAAAGAGGTGTTAAATTTATGGGGAGATAGTAGCTTCAACAGTATGATAAATACTTAGGATTGCCAAACCTTGTGGGAAGATCTAAGTGAAGGGCTTTTGCTGATATTAAGAGTAGAGTTTGGACTAAATTACAGAGTTGGAAAGAAAAACTGCTTTCACAATGAGGGAGAGAAATACTCATAAAGGCAGTAGCTTTGTCCATTCCTACTTATTCTATGAGTTGTTTTATGTTACTTTTGAGTTTGTGTAGAGAATTGGAGGGGATAATGGCAAGATTTTGGTGGGGACAAAGGAGTGATGAGAACAAAGTGCATTGGCTAAGCTGGAAAACGTTGTGTTTGTCCAAGTTTAGAGGAGGAATGAGATTTAAGGACTTGCATTTTTTCAATATGGCCTTATTGGCTAAGCAAGGTTGGAGGATTTTGCAAAATGAGGATTCTTTGTTGCAAAGGATTTATAAGGCTAAATACTTCCCAAATGGATCTTTCTTCCAATCCAAATTAGGCTCAATTCCATCTTATGCTTGGAGGGGTATTTTTGAAGCTAAGAGGTGGCTAATGGCAGGTTACAGGTGGAGAGTTGGGATAGGTGAACATATTAAGATTTGGAAGGATTCATGGGTACCAGAGCATAGAGTTTTACAACCTGAGCTAGATGGACAATTAGTGACAACTACTAATGAGGAGGCTATAGTTGACAGCCTTATTGATCAGATAACAAGAACATGGAAGGTGCATCATGTTAAGGCTCTCTTCAATCCAAGGGTGCTGATGATATTCTCAAGATTAGGCTCTCAACTACACAGTACATGGATAAGTGGATTTGGGCTCAAGAATCAAATGGGAGGTTTATTGTCAAAAGTGTTTACCATATGATTCAGAATTTGAATACAAGTTGTGATGGGGAAAGCTCAACACAAGTGCAAGATAAGAAAATATGGAGAAGTCTATGGTAGATGAAAGTTCCTATGAAGGTCAAGACTTTTGCATGGAAAGCTTGTAAGGAAATTCTGCCAACACTTACTAATTTGAGGAAGAAAAAGATAGCAGTGGATGATGGATGTTGTTTTTGCAAGGAAGCTATGGTGGATGTTACTCATGCTTTGTTGCGATGCCCAAATTCAAGAACTATGGCATTTGTGATGCTTCAGAGAACTGAATCAAAGTTTACTATGTTGTTTTTTCTTTTTTTCTTTTTTTTTTTTTGAGCTGGATTGTTTGGTTTAGATGCAACAAAATGCAAATGGAGCAGAGTCTTGTTGATCCCATGGAGGCAGCCAATCATGCTTTGTCACTTTATAATGTCTTGCTTGTAACGCCCCGTTCCCGGAGGTCCGGAGAGTTACCTCTAACCACTTAAAATCACATCTCATTGTACAAATGTAAACTCCAGTTCCTCATTTACTCATAGACCTCATTGCTTTAAACCATCTACTCCAAAATAAATAACTAAGATTACAACGAAATCTCAAAAATAAAAGCCAACTTCCCAAAGTACTAAGTCAACAGAGCAAAACGAAACTATTCAATAAGCAGATGACATATACTAGCGTGCAAACATGAGCATTTACAGAGTACAATATGCAGTACAAAATATTTTCTCGAGTTATCATGCAGTACAAAACATATTTTCAAACATAACAGAGCGATGATTTTAAGACATATAAAATCCATAGTACTTTGGCATAACATAAACTGAGTATCATCATCACATCAAAACAGAGCATCGCACAGAGCAGAGACCATGTTTCGCCCCCGTGGTAAGGTTGTGCTAACCCCGGTGGCCAAACCAGGCAGAGACAGAGGTGAAATCTTTCCCTTATTCTTCTCGGAGCCCCGAGTGTGCACATAGGAAAGACCACAATAAAATCACTTTGTTTCCAAAGTGGGTACACACAGAGACAGAGAAGTTGGTACCAACCCAAACAGAGCAGGGCATAATAGAGCAGAGCAGAGACAGAGTCAGATACAAAATCAGTACACTATGCCAAAGGTTTTCAGATGCCATATCAAAATAAAATAGAGTACCAAAACATAATCAGATCCTTCTCACATACTGAAAACAAAAGTCGGAGTATCTTTTTAAATAAATGCACAATTTTTCATATTCTCAATATCGTTATTTTTTCAGATTTCAGAAACAGCATGACAAAATTGCTCATGTTTACACAATGCATGTCAGAAATTATTTTTCCTTTTTCGTACAGATTTCATGAGTAATGCATATAAGCGATTGATGTTGATTTTTCCCAAGTTCTCATTTCATCACAAAATATGCAAAGTTTTCAGAAAGTCAACCTCAGTCTCAATAATTCATATAAAACCTAGCATAGGAACCCCGCTTACCTGGACTTTTTAGCTTTTCAGAAAATCTTCACAATAATGCCAAACGTATATCAATCGTCCCCTATAGAAAATTCATGTAACTTGAATAAATCTCCAATTTGAACAGTTACTTCCTAATTACACTTGGAATACTTATTTTAATACCTCATGACCTAAATATTCTCATAACCCCAAAAATACCATCACTTTCCAAAATTTCTCAATATCTACATAATATCTTCAACTAAGATGTTAAATTCTAACTTATTTACTATATAAATGAGACTATAAAATTTAATACTATATAATATAATAAAAGTATTATACTTTAAAACCCTAATTATCTTCTGTAATAATAATTTATACTTAAAACCAAGCCTTCACATAGTAAATTAAAAACCAATCCCTAGGGGTATTTTGGAAAAAATGCATAGAATGCCTAGATGTTTTGGTGAGTACGTTACAAAAATGAACTTCTTAAAATACAAACATAACCATGACAGAACTAAGCCCACCGAGAGAGAAGGAGGAGACGGGACTGGGCGGCTGAGGTGCAAACTTCAGCGGGCTTGGCGTCTACGCACTGAGAGTGAGTGAGAGAGAGAGAGAGAGAAAGAGAGGAAGCAAGAGTGAGAGACTCCGAGAGAGAAGGAGAGAACACGGCGTGGGTAGAGAGGAAACTCACCGAGTGGGAGGCAGCGAGGGGCTCACTAGTGGCTGAGCTGGGGTCTACGGTGGTGGTTGGCTGCATGGTTGTCCAGTGGAGTATCACGTCCATGCTTGTTGCTCTGTTTTGAGTATGGAAAACATGGGTGGTTTTCTTTGGGTGTTTACAGAACGGATTGCGGCTCACGGTGGTGCTAACCGTGGTGGTTAGTAGTCTACAAGGGCGTATCAATGTGACAGCGTGGTGGTGAAGGGCTGAGGTTTAGGTTGTGGGCTTGCGGTTTCTGTCATGCGGGCTTCCACTCGGAGTTGTTGTGCTACCAGATGGGGGCAGTGTTGCTGTTTATGGCAGGGGACAAGGTGGTAGCAGTTTTCTCGAGGGGCTGAGCAATGGCTCATGGTGTTGCAGCATGGCTGGTGGTCTGCCGACGGAACTGGGGTTGTTGGCTTGGAGGAGCATGCCCTAAGTTGGTTTCCGTTTGAGGACACGAAGGGGTTAGGTCGTGGGGGCTGTCCCATCTTACTGCAGCTAGGCACAACTGGTGGCTTCCAGTGGTGGTCTGGTGAGGTGTTGGGAGGTGGCTGGTTGGCAGAAGGCTGGGCTTCAGTGCTTGGTGGGTTTGCGGCAGTGGCGTTGCCTTAAGGTTTGGGTCCGAGGGCTTTGGGCGAGGGTGAGAAACTGATGTGGGGAGAGGGAGAGAGAGAGAGTCTGATGAGAGTGAAATTTCTGAAAGTGAAGAAAATGAGATTCGGTTGAGAAGTTGAAGAAGAAAAGTGGGAGTAGGATTCGGAACAAACAAAAACTGAAAATCAGAGAGGGAGAGAGGAAGAAACCGTCTGAGGAAGAAAAAAAAAAAAAAAAAGGAAAACAAAGGCTTAAAGCCTTACCTGAAAACGACGCCGTAATGCTCCTTTGGTGAGAACTGGTCTAGGCTTGGGTTTTACATTGCTATTGCTACTGATATTAGGAAAGTGCCTTAATGGAAGTTACCTCCAAATGGTTTTCTTAAGCTTAATGTTGATGGGGCAATTTTTTATGATGTGAGGAAAGCTGGGATTGGAGTGGTGCTGCGAGATGATAAAGGAGAGGTTATTATGGCTGCAAGCAAAATAGAACATGAAGTTGATGATGCTGCTAGTATTGAGCTACTTGCAATGTTAAGGGGTTTACAGTTTTGCCTTCCTCTTGGAATTCCAAACCTTATAATTGAGGGTGGTTGTCAGGTTTTGGTTGAAGAGTTGCAAGCTTCTCATGAGTCTTATTCACCAAACTGAAATTTGATTAAGGAGGCTAAAGGTCTGATGCAATGTTTTCAAGAAGTGAGTATTGAACATGTTAATCGGATGGGAAATGGAGTTGCTTATACATTGGCACGACATGCTTGGAATGTGGTTGATATTAATCTATGGTGGGATCATGTCCCTGTTTTTGTTGAGCAGGCTTTATGGTTTGATAAGAATTCTATGTATTGATTATGGTTTAATGAAAGTTTGTTTATAAAAAAAAAAGATACTACGTACTAGTATATAAATAAGTCTAGTATAATAAGTTAATGTCCCTAATTATGCTATACTAAGTTAATCTCACTATTAACTTATAAGTTAGACACTACTTAGTACTTATACTGTACTAGTATAATTCGACACTTATGAATTCTTAATTGTTAATAATTGAACGAATCATACCTATAAACCAAGTAGAACCGAATTGAAATCGAAAAATTTGAAAATTTTGGTTTCCTAGATGAATCGGTTTGTATCAGTTCTCATATTTTCAAAAAAAAATTTATCGGTTCGGTTTCAAAATTTATTCAAAACTGAATTGATCCGAACCAGTTACATTCCTAGATGTCCCGTGCAATTTAAAAAAAAATAAAGATAAGTACTACATTCACAAATAAATTTTATAAAAATAAATTTACAAACTAATATGACTTTATATGATAAATTACATCTAATTTATAATAAAAATGACTTACTATCTAATGACTACATTAAACTACATTAATTTGTAGGTTTAATTTTATAATAGACAAACATAATATAGGATATTAGGATGTTTTGTTAAAATCATATTAGGATATTAAAATGTTTTGAAAAAATTAAATTATTTATTTTATTTTATATAAGAATTTAAAAAAATTATAACAATTAGAAGTTTTTAAAATTTCGAAAGTTTTGAATTTTAGTAAAAGCATACTTGAACTCAATTTCTGATCATTTTTTTCTCTGTCGCTGTTTTTCCACCAGATTCCAATCCATCATCCTCTCCCCCAATTAGATTTTTCAGTTCCTTTCAAATGCACAAATTCCACAAACTTCAGCAACCTCTCTCTGTTTCTCGATCTATGTTTTCGTTCCCAAGCAACCTCTTCTTTTTTCTCCTCTCTCTTCTTTCTCACAAAACCTAATTCTTCCATTCACGCCTCTCTTCTTTCCCCCATTCAAACAACGGCCCTCCCTCCCTTCCCACATTTGCAAATTGGCCCTCCTCTTACTCCATCCATTGATTCGCCAACACCCCGACATTGTTGGGATTAACCAGCGTTTTTTGCCCTGTTGAGTTTTGATAATCTCTTCCGTATTCAATCGCCGATTTTTTCCCTTTCCTATAGGGTTTTTTCCCCGTTACCGTTGTAGATTTCATTCCAATTTCTGACCAAGATATTACTACACACTTATATTTGCTATTTTTGCATATACTGTTAATATCTGAAATTATTTAGGGTTCTGTGTTTGTGATCTTTTTTCTGAAACGCCCATAATTCTTCCTGGAGGCATTTACAGCACATATACCATTTTCTAAAACGCCTATCTGGGCCTGCTTGTTGAGCGCTGAAAGTTTCCCTTTTAAGCATAACTGTCAACGATTTGGATAAATCGTCAGATTCTGGGGTTTATTGAACCCCAAAATAACCTCTTTGTATTAACGTCCAAAGTTACGTCTTTTGCTTTTGGTATCTGTTTTTTGTCTTCTTTCTTGTTGTTTGTTTTGGGTGGAAGGAGATATTGTAGTTATTGAGGGTTTTGTGGGAGAAAGTTTAAGCTTGCATGGGAGAGCATGAGGAATGGGCACAGCCACCGAGTGGACTATTGCCGAACGGCCTGTTGCCCAATGAAGCAGCGTCCGTAATGCGAGTGCTCGACTCGGACCGATGGTTGAAGGCTGAGGAGAGGACTGCAGAGCTTATTGCCTGCATCCAGCCCAACCCGCCATCTGAGGAGCGCCGAAATGCAGTGGCAGATTATGTGCAGCGGCTCATCATGAAGTGCTTCCCCTGCCAGGTGGGGCATTGATTCATACATATATACTTGTGCAAATTCTTGAGTGGTTTTTGTTTATTTGTGCATTATTGTTGTTTAGTCTGACTTGATATGGTGGCCATGTAGTTCTTTATGGTATAAATGAATTATCATGCTTTCATAGATGAAGAATTTGTTAAAATTGAAATGTTTTTTCAGTTGCTGCGAGTACAGAATGTGATTGTTTGCTTTTGATTGAATGGGAGAAGTTAATTGAATAGACATAGTCGAGTAAGAATGCTGAGGTGAGGAAGTTGCATGCAGAAAGAATAGAAGTGCCGGTGTAACTCTGACATTTTGGGTGATTGCCTGAAGCCACTAAAGGCATGAGGGGGCAAGCATTAATCTTTTGATATGAGTTAGTGAGAGCTAAGAAGGGATCACAAGTTTGATTGGGAGATAGATGGCTTTGATCTTGGATTGAGTGCAATAGTGAGACTGAATTTGTCTGGAAAATTTCAAGTAGTAGGTAGTGGGCCTGTTTGATTTCAATATGTATCTTTTCATGATGCAAATTTGGACCTATGATCATGGTTGTGTTATCATTTTTTGTTTGCATCTTTGAGTACATTAGAAGTGCATCATCTTCATGCTATGTATTATTATATCACTGGTCTTGTCGTAAATACCCTAAGTTATAATTTTTCTCTGCAGGTGTTTACCTTTGGGTCCGTTCCCCTCAAGACTTATTTGCCTGATGGTGACATTGATTTAACAGCCTTCAGTAAGAATCAAAATTTGAAAGAAACATGGGCTCATCAAGTTCGTGATATTCTGGCAAATGAGGAGAAGAATGAGAATGCTGAATTCCATGTGAAAGAGGTTCAGTACATTCAGGCAGAAGTATGTCCCTCTTTGTATTTGTAATATATTTGATGCTGTTTGATAAGTACAAAACGGGACTACAATTAAATGTGTAATGCTCATGTTATGATATAGCAATTATTCTAAATGTACAGTAACATATAAATTTGCATCCATGTAAATAATCCTACACCCTTTAGCACTAATTGTACAAAATGAACATCAATATAGTGATTGCTATTTAACAAATCTGTGCATTTTCCTAAATTATATATCTCGTGGTGGACCAGATTATTAAAACATACTGCGAATATTTCTATTTAACAAAGCTTATCTAACACACATGTTCTAACCTTGTATACTTGAAAGTTTAACATAACCTTATATAGTCCGAGACTTAAGTTTTAACATCATACACTAAAAAAAATTAGTAACCATCTATAGATGCTATATGTAGATATATGCATATTACACTTTCTTTTGTATGTAGTCAACTATTAGCAAATCTACACGTGCACGCACACACACATAAGTAGATTTAGCTACTCTATATGCATATACATGTATATAAATATATATTTATATATGTGTGTGTGTGTGTGTGTGTTAAATAAATGTAGCAACCATAAATGTCTATAATTTTGAGGGATGATTCATTTGTTCTTAATGTGGAGAATTTGGAAGGAGCATAACTCACGAGACGTTGAAAACTGTGAGAGAACACTTCTAGAATTAAAACCTTTCAGGTTAAGTCTTTGCATCAATGGACTACAGTTCATAATGATATCTACTATCTCTTGTAGAATATATTAGCCTTGCTACCTACCCTTCCCTAAAATAGGCGTTCCCCTTTGTATACCCTCAGTGTACAAAGGTAGCGCCCCTAGCGCTTTTTTAATAAAACGTGGCATCTACTCTACTTGTCAAAAAGTGTATATGTATATTCATATCTTTATGTATACTTGTGAAACATTTTCATTATACATTTTGTATACTTCCATCTATTCACAAACATCACTCAAACACAAAAACACTTTTTAATTTCAAATCTTCAACTTTTTCATCTAATCATTACAACTTTCCCAAACTCCCAAACAAAACACAAAAAGCATTACAACCCTTTCAAATTTCAAAACAAAAATTATATTCAAATATTTTTTTAACTTTATAATATTGTTATTCAACTTTTTCTCTCTCCTTTCCCAAAACCCAATAAAACATCTTAAATCAAACCATTTCACTACTATTTACAAATATTCTAAGATATTCTAAGTGTCCAAACGAGCTCTTAGTCTCTATCAATTTTATACTATCATTTGTTCTATATATAGACTTTGTATGCCACAAAGAAAAAGGCTCCAAAAAGTGCTATATACCTCAACAAATAGAAAGCCTTATAACCCTATGTACAAATAATTCACCAAGAACGAATAAAACGCCCCAAAAAATTTTCTGATGAAGAAACTTTATGCCTCAGCAATTGGACATCCACAGAAGAAACATTCCACATTAATTTCATTTCAATGACAAAAAGTAGGGTAAAAAATGTTCTCAACTACATAATTCACCTAACTTAAAATCCATTTTTCTAAACATACATCATTGAACTACATTGAACAAAAAACACATCTCCCAATGATATCGTATCTTTGAACTAATTTGTGCCATCAAGTTACTTATAAAAAAAAAAGAAAAAAAAAAGATCTGCCATCAAGCTTATTATTATACTAAAGAAAAATATCACCATAATTTAATTTAAAAAATAGACCAACCAAAATGATATAACAAAAGGAACAAAAATCATTCAACCGTGAAAATTCATACTCTTCACAATACACTTTTTTTTATAAGTAAAAGTATTATATATATATATATATATATATCAATAGGAGTAACCAAGTTTCTTTTGAGACAATACACATTTCAAGGAAATATGAAAAGAGATCACTCAACCAAAACTAGACAACAAGCATTTGGACAAGTATAGACCAAAATAAAAATAAAGGAATCTTAAAAGGAAAACATGCTCCCAAACACTAAAAGCTCCAATACCACCGCACCTTCCCCTTAAAAACGCTTGTAACTAGCATGTTGCCGGGAGGCTTTAAGAATGAAAGATGTTCCCTAAAGCTGCTCACCTTAAGGAAATTTTTAGTTGTCTCAGAAGGAACTGCAGCTTTAAATAAATGAAATTAGTTTAACAACAAAAATAAAAACTTGCATAATCAAATGCATTGAAATAAAATAACATCAAGAGGGGTGGTCCTACCTAGCATCAGAGGGGCATCGGAGGAGTATTGCCCATGTGGGATCAAAGAGTGGTGGAGAATTTGGAAGAGCGTGTAGGGGAGTACACTGTTGCATGCTCCTTCAAGAATGTAGCAGATGGTTTCTTTTGGGCCTTGGTAGGGATTTATGGGCCAAACCTTTGATAGTGAAAGAAGGTATATGTGGGAGGAATTGGCTAGCCTTCATAGTTGGCAGAATTACTGTGGTGCTTACAGGGCAGTTTTATTGTCATTCTATTTTTGAGTGAAGGATCGGGCAAATCTCACCTTTGTCTGGCTATGGTGGATTTTTTTTGAATTCATATTTGGATTTTCCTCGTGTCCCCATCTTGGGATGAGCACTATTCAGCCTTGAATCAAAAGAGGCTGCCTCAACAATGCTTGGACCACTTTCCATTATGATATCAACTCAAGAGGGCAACTTTAGTTAAAGCTGTAGTGGATTCCAAGTATGGCTGTGCTTGGGAGAGCGGTGCTCTAATGAGGTAAATAGATTACATGGGGTAGGGTTGGGGAAGAATATCAGAAAAGGATTGGCAGTCTTTATTATACACACTAGACCTGATTTGGGCAATGCCACTTGGACTAGATTTTAGCATGACCTATGGTGTGGTGAGAGAGCTCACACAAAAGCTTTTCTAGAAGTATACAAGGTTGCGAAAATGCCGGATTCTTCGATGGCTGATTTAATTTTACTTTTCAATGGCTCCCCTCGGTGGAATGTCAGCAACTCAAAACTGGGAAGTTGACACCATCACAAACTTTTTCAATCTATTGTACGATATGAAAATAAGCACTAGAGTTTTAGAAAAACTTTTTTTGGAGTCCATTCAAGAAATTAAAATTTACCATCCACCCATTCTAACAGCCCCTAACTATTTAGGACACAAATTCCTTTTCTTGGAAGAAAACGTGGAAGAAAGGAGCAACGGGGGGAGTCGAGTAGTTTGGGTGTTCCCCGGTGATGATAAACTCGATGATGACATCATCTTGGGATTGTTCAAAGAGTGTGGAATCTGACAGTTTGCAAAATAGACTGAGATTGAAGCTTTGTGTGGTTTCTTCATCATAGAGTGGTTCGATGGTGGAGTAAACTTGTTTAGAGGGCCCTCGAGGGTGGGAAGCCATCTGGAGACTGTTTCTGCTCTCACCCTCAGTCTTAGATTGGAATCAGGAAGGGTCGATGTAATACCCCGATGGAAGGCCCAAACCACATGGCATATGCTCCAAAAGGACTAGTCAATGATACAATTGGAGCCCTATTGGAATCTTATAAAAAGCAAGGACTTCTCATTCCTAAGCAATGTGAGATCTCATACATTACCTACTCTTATCCTTAACATATGTGGGTATCACAATCTATTTGTAACACCCCGATAGAAGGCCCAAACCACATAACCTATACTCCAAAAGGATTAGTCAATGATACAATTGGAGCCCCATTAAAACCTTATAAAGAGCAAGAATTTCTCATTCCCAAACAATGTGGGCTCCCATATACTACCTACGTTTATCCTTATCATATGGGGTATCACATTCGAGTAAGAAGAAGGGCAAGAAAAAAAAAGTTATGTCTGTTCAAAACTTTCAGGTGAGTAAGGGAGGAGGAGGAAGGACTAAAGATGGTGGATGAGGTAGTTGTGAATGAGAAAGGGGGGGGGGGGGGGATTAGGCTATTGATGTAGTTGGTTTGTTGGAAAATGAAGACACTTATTTTATTGAGATGCAAGGGGGTCCTATTTGCTATTCAGAGGATGAGGGTGAATTTGGAGTTTCATGTGATCCAACAAAGGAATTTTCTCCAGTTCCTCTATGTTCTGTTTTCCCTGATGAGATTAAGGAGTGTGTGGGTGTGTCTTGTGATGGTTTTGAGGAACAATTTAGAGCTTTATTGATTACAATTGAAGCTGGTCAACCTTCGTTGGCCAGATCTGTCTTAAAGAAGGAGAGGGAATTGAAAAGGTTGTCATGCTCGCTAAACTATGTTGGGAAGGGAGGAAGTGTAGTTAGGAATAAGGGAAAGGAAAGGGCTGGGATAGACTCCAGATGAAGCCAAAGATTATTTCTTGGAATGTAAGGGTTCTTAATGACCTTCAAAAGCGTCTTCGGGTGAAAAATTGGTTCAGAAAATGGAGGGTCAATGTGATTTGCCTTCAAGAAACTAAACTGAAATTTGTGAATCAAGCTATTGTTCATAGTTTGTGGAATTGTAGTACTGTGTGTTGGGCAGAGTTGGTGTCTAATGGGGCTTCGGGTGGGATTATAATAATGTGGAATAGGAGGGTGGTCGAGTTGAGGGATCATTTTGTGGGGGAATTCTTGGTGGCATGTCATTTTAAGAATATTGAGGATGGGTTTGAATGGGTGTTTGCTGGAGTGTATGACCCTAATGTGGATAGTAGTAGGAGTTTGTTATGGCATGAAATGTCGGGTGTATGTGGTTGGTGGAATTTACGTTGGTGTTTTGGTGGGGATTTTAATCTCACTCGTTTCGCTAGTGAGAGATTGGGGGAATCATATTTTTCACATGCAATGTCAACTTTTTCAGATTTAATTTTTTATTTAAATCTGATTGATTTACCTTTGGTGGGAGGAGATTATGCTTGGTCTAATGGTAGGTCATTTTCAAGGCTGGATAGGTTTCTGGTTTCGCCTTCTTGAGAGGCTCATTTTTCTGGTTTGAGTCAGAAATTATTGCCGAGATTGTGTTCTGATCATTATCCTATCATGTTGGATTGTGGTGGAATTGAGGGTGGGAGAAGGTATTTTAAATTTGAAAACATGTGGTTGAAGGATGAGGGATTCGTGGACAGGGTCAGAAGTTGGTGGAATTCCTATAATTTTTCTGGCATTCCTAGTTTTGTCTTGGCTGGAAAATTGAAATCTCTTAAGAAAGATATAAAGAGATGGAATAAAGAGGAGTTTGGGAATTTGGATAGCAAGAGGAAGCTTCTTTTGGAAGAGTTGGGAGGCTTGGATGAGAAGGAGGTGCAAGGGGTGATATCGGGGGAGGACGGTATAAGAAAAGTAGGGGTAGTTTCCGAACTGGAAAATATTGCGTTAATGGAGGAAATTTTGTGGAGGCAAAAATCTAGGGCTGTGGTTGAAGGAAGCAGATAGGTGCACTAAATTCTTTCATCAAATGGCAAACTCTCATAAAAGAAATAATGTGATTGAGGTTCTTCGAGATGGGGACAGGCTTATCATGGATGAAGAAGACATTAAGGCTCACATAGTGAATTTTTATGAGCAGCTGTTTTCAGAAGATTTTTCTTTGGAGACCAAAACTGGACAGACTTGGTTTCGACTCTATAGATCAGGTCGAAGCTGATTGGTTGGAGAGAGAGTGTGAAGAAGAAGAAGTACTTAATGTGGTTAAAGGTATGGATAGGGATATGGCTCCGGGTCTGGATGGGTTCTCTCTGGTGTTTTTTCAAGCATGCTCGGGCATAGTTAGAGAAGATATTCTGAAGGTGTTTGCTGAGTTTCATTCGTATATGAGGTTTGAGAAGAGTTTTAATACGACTTTCATTGCACTTATTCCGAAAGAGGTAGTGGCTGTTGAGATGAGAGATTTTCGGCCTATTAATTTGGTGAATGGAGTGTATAAAATCATTTTTAAGGTGCTAGCCAACCGTTTGAGCAGGGTGATGGAGAGGATAATTTTAAAATCACAAAACGCCTTTGAGGGGAAGACAGATTTTAGACTCTGTTTTAATTGCAAATGAATGCTTGGAGAGTAGAATTAAAATGGAGAAAGCTGGTGTTTTAATCAAATTGGGCATGGAAAAGGCTTATGACCATGTGTGCTGGGATTTCCTTGATTATTTGCTGAGGAGATATGGTTTTGGTGATAAATGGTGTTCGTGGATGAAACATTGTGTGTCGACTTCGAAATTTTCTATTTTGGTGAATGGAGAACCGGTTGGTTTCTTTAGTAGCTCACGTGGTTTGAGGCAAGGTGATCCCATCTCTGCCTTTCTTTTTGTTATGATTATGGATGCCTTGAGTAGAATGATTGAGAAGGCCGTGGATGGTAATTTTCTGTTCAGCTTTATGGTGGGAAATGAGGTACGGAGTAGTTTAAAGGTCTCACACTTATTATTTGCTAATGATACTTTGATTTTTAGTGAGCCCGATTCTAACAATCTGCGTGTTTTAAGAGCACTTTTGCTGTGTTTTGAACTGTTTCGGGGTTAAGAGTTAATTTATCGAAATCTGAAGTCATTCCTGTGGGTTCTGTTCAGAATATTTCAGACTTGGCAAATATTCTGGGGTGCAGAATTTCTTCACTCCCTATGAGGTACCTTGGGCTTCCTTTGGGGGCTTCTTTTAAATCTGTTAATATTTGGGATGGAGTGATTGAGAAAATGGAAAGGAGGTTAGCTGGTTGGAAAATGATCTACTTGTCTAAGGGTGAAGATTAACTCTAATAAAAAGTACTTTGTCTAACCTTCCCACTTATTTCTTATCTATTTTTCCATTGCCAGCAAGGGTTGAAAGAAGAATTGAGAGTTTATTGCGGAATTTTTTATGGGGTGGTAAAGGAGTTGAAAAAAAGTTCTATTTGGTTAGTTGGGAGAAGGTTTATCAACCGATTGATTGTGGTGGGTTGGGGATAAAAAATTTAAGAGTGATAGAGCATTACTTGGGAAATGGCTTTGGAGATATCACTTGGAAAGTAATGCCTTTTGGAAAAATGTTATTGATGTAAAATATGGTAGTTTGTGGGGAGGTTGGTGTTCTAAAGATACTAGCGGTGCGTATGGGGTGAGTTTGTGGAAGTTCATTAGAAAAGGATGGGGGGTTTTTTTCAAATCATATTAGATTGAAGGTGGGAGATGGGAAGAGGATACTTTTCTGGCATGACTTGTGGTGTGGGGATTCTTCACTTAAGCTGGACTTTCCCTCTCTTTTCAGAATTCCAAGGGATCAAAAGGCAGCTGTAGGAAAGTCTTTCTGTTGCATTGACAATAATATTCAGTGGAATGTTATCTTTATCAGGGATGTTAAGGCTTTTCTGGAAAGACTTTACAGTTCAAAGTTGATGCTAGGTAGGGAGGACAACATGCTGTGGATTCCTGCAGGAAATTCTAAGTTCTCAGTCTCCTCTTTTTACAAAATATTAACCAGTCATGTGAGTTGTGAATTTCCCTGGAAAAACATATGGAAAGTGAAAGTTCCTTCCAAGGTTGCTTTTTTCTGTTGGGTGGTATTCTTGGGCAAAGTGTTGACAATTGAAAATCTTAGAAGGAGAGTATGTACATTGCTGATTGGTGTGTCATGTGCAAGAAGGATGGGGAATCTGTTAATCACCTCTTTCTTCATTGTGAAGTGGCTAGGTTCTTGTGGAATGAGATTTTGAATCGGACTGGTTTACTTGGGGTAATGCCCAAGGAAATGGTGGAAGGGTTTGAAGGATTGCAAGAATGCAGTTCGTGTTTGGAAGATGATTCCTTCTTGTCTCATGTGGGGCATATGGCTTGAAAGGAATAGGAGATGCTTCAAAGACAAAGAATGTTCATTGGGAGAACTTGGGGATTTTTTCTTTAGTACTTTGAGTTTGTGGGCTAAAGCTTTTGTAATGGAAGATAATTTCCAGAATCTGTTTTAGTTTTCCAACACATGCCAAAATCCCATTTTGGCCCAAAAATATAATCCGTAATTTTCCCAGAAAATGATTCACACAAAATCCAACTATTTATTGAACATTGTAGACGGGAATCGCAGGCGGGACTATACCATCATCCCTACCGCGTGCACCGTAGGCGAGACTCTACCACCATCCCTGCTTACCACCATCACTACAGTGTGCACCGTATGCTGAGATCACAGACGAGACACTACCACCATCCCTACAGTCTCTTTCCTTTCTCTCATATGAAAATCTAATTTTCAAATATACACATGAACATGAATGCAATTACACGAAAACTCAGTTTTCATTTACAAACATGAACATGCGTGCAAATGCATTGTATATAAAATAACACAAATATTCAATAGCCAACAAAACCCAGCATAATCCTCACAACTCCATCCTCCAATCCAACCGACCCCCTTACTCCTCAGACTCAGTCCGGCACAAAAAACCAAATCACAGTAAATATATGTTAGAGCAAAAATACATTTAAATCTCAAATAGAAAATACTTATAGTACTATAACATACTTTTCGAAGGATCACGGAGGTGCAAGAGGTAGCGACACAGCAACGAAACAGTGCAAAATGCATTAGGCCGTGGGTCTCAAAAACTCACTTTTGAACAGGGACAAACTAAGACTCGAGATTACTAGGGAAGGGCTTAGTGATGTCGGTGAAACTAATGGTGGTGGTGGTTGGCCGTGGGTGGCGGCGTGGGAGGTGTTTGGAGGTCAAAATGCTCAAATCGGAAAAGTAGATGGTGGAGCTTCACCGGTGGTAGATCGGAGTTGGGGATGAGTGGTTTAGGTTGTTGGGAGGTCGAGGGTGATATGGTGAAAAGATGGTGGCCGGTGGTGGTGTGACGGCGGCGCGGGAACACAAAGAAGGCCGCGGCATAAAGTGTCGGGTGGGGACAAACGCCGGCAAGAGAGGAGATGAAATTGGAGTGGGGTGGTCACCGGCCAGAGGGGAAGAGAAGGAGAGGGGCGGTGATGGCAATGGGTGGCGCACGGAGGCGCTGAGGGAGGAAGAAGAAAATGCACAGGGAGAGGGAGAGAGGGGCTCATGCGCGAGGGAGGAAGCAGGGGAGGAAGAAAGAGAAAGAAGAAAAAGAGGAAAGAGAAAAAGAAAAGAGGAAAAAGAAAAATGGAGGGAAAAAAATAGGTCCAATCCTCACAACTTGGATCACAAAATGATCCAACAAAAATTATTTCAAAGCAATAAATTTAAATAAAATAATTTAAACACGAAGACTAAGTAAAATAAAATAATTAAATCCAACAACACAATAATTTTAAAACCCACAAACAACTAATTTAAATTAAAGAACAATTTAAATGCAAAACAATATTTAATATTAAGAAAGCACACCAAAATAGATTTCACAACTTAAAAATCATGAAATAAACAAACGAGAAACCCAATAAATTTTAAAACAAGAGAACCAATATTTAAATTAATTAAAATAATCATTTAGTTAAAATATACTAAAATACGGGGTATCACACCCTTGGTTATTCAGCTACACATTATGGTTTAGGGTTGAGGATTTATGTTATTTTCTTATTGGAGTATTGGGAAAAGATCATTCTTGGCTGATAAGCTATTTTCCATCTTTTTTTTTCCCAGCTGTTAAGCTGTTTTATTTAGAAAGTGCTATTATTTCATGATTTTTTTTCCTTGTTGTTGTTTTTGTTCCAGGTTTAATATTTTAGATGTAGCAGTAAATTATGTTCACCACGTCATAATCTAAAATGATTAATGGATACAATCCTAGGTTGTGCAAGCTCCGCGCACTCCCTTTGAAAAAAAGTGGGGTCCAGCTTTAAAAAAATAGTTTTTTCATGTGAGTCTGAAATTTATCCACTTTTTTCAAAGGGAGTACGCTGGGTTTGCACACTCTATGACTGCAAATATCCTTTCTCATCTAAAATATCTTAGTATTTTGGTTCTATGTTTTTATCTGACAATTGATTGGCAATCCTTTTTGTCTTCTTATATTTTCAGGTGAAGATAATCAAGTGTCTTGTGGAAAATATTGTGGTGGACATATCATTCGACCAGCTTGGAGGATTGTGCACTCTTTGTTTCCTTGAGGAGGTAAGGCTTCACTTTGGAAACTCATACTAATTCTCTCCTTGAAAAAAATACACCATGATTATGTCTAAGTCTCTTTGCTGAATCATAATTTTGGCTTCTTTAGGTTGATCATTTGATAAATCAGAATCATTTGTTTAAGCGTAGCATTATATTGATAAAGGCCTGGTGCTATTATGAGAGCCGGATCCTGGGTGCTCACCATGGGCTTATCTCAACTTATGCCTTGGAAACCTTGGTTCTTTACATATTTCATGTCTTTAATAATTCCTTCGCCGGACCACTTGAGGTGACTTTGATTAGCTCCCATACTTGTTTTGTTTTATTTCTGTCTATACTTCTGGAAGTTTTTGTTTTTAATTTCTTGGCATGTTCAGGTCCTCTATCGTTTTCTGGAGTTCTTTAGTAAATTTGATTGGGACAATTTTTGTGTTAGCCTATGGGGTCCTGTGCCCATTAGTTTGCTTCCAGACGTAACAGGTATGTATAATTTGCTTCAAGATTCTTGAATTAGTACTTGGTTGAACAGACCCAAATTTTGCCAAAGTTTTCCATTGATTTTTTCTTATTTGGAAATTATCCAGCTGAACCTCCTCGAAATGATGGTGGAGACTTACTACTCAGCAAGTTGTTTCTAGATGCTTGTAGCTCGGTGTATGCTGTTTTCCCTGGTGGTCAAGAAAATCAGGGGCAACCCTTTCTTTCCAAGCATTTTAATGTAATTGATCCTTTGCGGGTAAACAACAATCTTGGCCGTAGTGTCAGTAAAGGTAGATAATTTTAAACCTAATACACTTACTAATTAACTGTTCTTAAGCTGTTTCATTGAGCTTTTGTTGTTCCTTTATTCATGGCGACTACTTCTGTTCGTGACTCTGATACATGTACAACTGTTGATTATAAGTTGCTGCTAGATCATTTAATTTATTAATCTAATATTTTTCTTTGTTCTGCTGAAATTTGAATTGTTCTGATACATTCTCTGTTGCTATGATTTCATTGGACAAAATATATTGTGGTCATGTTATTGGTTAGTAGCAACTAGTCACAAGCTTGTCCTCTTGTTGTTGGAAAATTGTGCTTTTGACTAGCCAGCTTTGGTACTATATGAGGAGCAAAAAGGATTTATATGTTCCAGCCACTGCATGCGGCCACTTTTTGGTGTTTAAGTTTGTAGAATGTTTAAGTGAGAACTCATAAACAACTTGGTAGGATGGATGTTGTGTTATTGATTTTGTAATCTTTTCTATTTGAAATGCAAATCATACTTCATGTGATATCGTTTCATTATTTCCCTTTTGACTAGGTAAACTCGACACTTTAAGGCCATGTTTGGTTAGTAGGACTTTTTAGAGTTCTAGAGAAGTTTAGAAAGAAATTTTGAGATGTGTTTTTATTGGGTTGTCTGAAAGTGGGTAAGAAAAATGAGAAATATTTTGGAGAAAATTTTGGTTTTTGAGATTTTAATGATTTTTGGATTGGAATATAAATTTTGATTTTTTTTTTATAAGTTTATAAATTTTGAAAAATTAGCCCTGTTTGGTTTGCTTTTACTTCTATTTTTATTCCACATCTTGAGATGCGATTAAGGAATGCAAAGCTTGTACTCCACGGAAAGAGTCCCTTGGTTTACAGCTTTTTAAAAACAGGTCACTGGTTTTTTAACTGACTTTTTACTCTGGTTTTGTTTTGTTTTATTTTTCAAGTCCATCCATTGACTATCTGTTCGAAACCCTCTCTGAAAGATTTCCACATTATCATATTGCAAAATAAATGTAAAAAACTAAATGTACTTACAAAAGTAGTAAAATAAAAATAGAAATAAAAATAATAGGTTTCCATAAAAACTAAAAAATAAAATGGAAACTTACTAACAATAAATTTAACAAACAAAAAATTAAAAAACTAGAAAGGAAACAAAACATAAAAGACAAGAAAGATGTAGAAATTTAAAATGAATAGAAATTTACCAACAAAAAGCACATAAAAATAAAGAAAAAATTAAATAAATACAAAATAAAAAGAAGAAAATGGGGGAGGGAATCTTGCCTTCATATTTTAATTGTTTCATTCTTCCTGTCTTTAAAGTTAGATTTTTATTTTTAAATTTATTTCTTTTATTTTTTTATCATTGAATTATTTTGGTTCTTTTATGTTTTGCTGTGTTTATGTTTTGTGAGTTCTATTTGTTCCATTCTTTTTAATCTTTTTATGTTTTGTCTTTTTGAAAGCTTTTATTGTTTTTTAATCCTTGTTTTTAAAATATTTAATTTCTTTCTTTTCTATTTTTTTTTTTTTTAATCTAAAGAAGAACAACCTTTCTAATTTGCTTACATGCTTTTTTTTCATTGTTTCCTCATCCCACTAGTGTGCTTAATCAAATTGGAGAGGGACGTCGTGCGTAAAGTCATAGTGGATTTTAAATTTGGTTGTGCTTGGGGTGGGTGGTATTCTAATGAGGTACATGGACCTCAAACTAAACTTGAAAAGGGGGCGGGGGGGGGGGGGGGGGGGGGTGGATGATGGTTGTAGGACTTGATTTTGTATGACTTTTGGTGTGATGACCATCCTAGAAGGAAGCTTTTTTAAAACTGTATGGCGCTGCCTATGCACAGGAGGCTTTAGTGGTTGATTCAGTGGAGTTTTCCCTGGCTTCCCTTAGTGGAATGTTAGTTTTTTTAGACTGGCTCATATTGGGAGATTGATGCTTTTACAGAGTTCTCTCAATTTCTTGTACTCTATCAGACTCACCTTGGAGGTACAGATTATATTCTTTGGGCCCCTTCCAAGAAGAGAAGTCCACTATTTGATTTTTTTTACAGGGTCCTTATACCTTGGCTTAGTAACTCCTTCACTTGGAGGGAGTATCTGGACAAGTACGATACCCTTGTGAGTAGTATTTTTTGCTTGTACAGCCTCCTTAGGGAAAATCCTAACCACAATTAGCCTAAGAAAACTTCATATTATTGCGACATATTGCTGTTGTATGTGTATAAAGGTAGGGGAGTTTGTAGATCAGATTTTACTCCACTATGAGATTGCCAGTGCCTTTTGGATTGACTTCTTTAGTAAATTAGTTGAGTTGGGCTGGCTTGACTTATCCCAAGAAGGATAGTAGATCTCTTTGCCAAATGGAGAGGCTTATATGGTAGCTCACAAATTGCAATATTGTGGAAGATAGTCCCTATTTGTCTAGCATGATGTATCTGGATGAAAAAGAACGATAAAAACTTTGACTGTTACAAGCGGATGATGGAGGATCTTAACAACTTTCTTTTTCAATATTGTTCCTTTGGGCAACTTCTATAAATCTAAATGGGATGAGTTTTCATGATTTTCTTTTCTTTTTTCTATTAAGTGTTTCTATTTTATGCTTTCTGTGTATTTGAAATATGCCCTTTGCAATTCCTAATCAATTCTTCACTATAAATGGAGAGAAATGAAAGCAGTTTCAATGATCGCAAATGGACAATGGACAAGCTTAGAATGTTTTTTTTTCTTAATGCTTTATTCAATTGGTCGACTGTAATAAACTCATGGTTAATGATTTCCTTGTATCTTTAGGCATTCACACATAGGTGTTGCTCTTGTATGTGACCCGTGTACTTGGGCTCTACCTATTCTTATTAATAAAGTTTCTTCTTTACTGATAAAAATAAATAAATTCTGCACTAATATAAAAATTATCACCTTTTTCTTTGCCTTTGATACATTTTTTTTATTCTTTTATCTTGTCTATTATTTTTATCATTTATTCTTGTGTTTCGATTGATTTTTCATTTATTTTTTAATTTTTTAGAGAGATTTTTCTTTTTATATATTTTAGATATATTTGTTTTAGACATTGGAATCGAGCATGGTGCCACGTTAGTCATTTGTTGACATGACACTTTTTTATCAGTGGTACTAACGGAGTACAACAGAAGGACCATTTCTTTTAATAGCCATAACTTAAGGATTAAAAGTAAGTCTAAAAAACCAAAAGACCTTTTTTCCAGTTCAAACGGGGACTAATTATCAATTTTCCAAGAAACAACTGGTTCAAATCTAAGGGTTAAATGAATAAACTCTTTGTTTTTGAGAGCTTTCTTCTAGTTTGAGACAGCCCAAAAGGGAAGCATATAATCTACTGTTTGATGGAGTCGTCTAGTTTCCTTTTCTCATTTCCCTTCAGGGTTGAGCAATTCAGGCACCTCAAAGTTAAAACAGAGTCTTGAGCTCATTTAACTGGGAAATTGACATGGTTTATGCACATTAGTTGCACCTATCATTTACAGAGGAGATAATAAAAATTACCACCAGTGCTTTCTTTTGGACTGATTTTGAGTCCTCTACTTGGTTTGAATAGGCTTTCTTAGTTATTGAGAACAACTAGTGTCCCATGTTGTTTTCCTTGAAAACTCTGCATGGAGCGTATAGTATTTTAGTTAGCTACTGAATATGATCAAAGGGGTTTTTATCTCTGTTCTGTCGTAGTGTCATAATCCTATTCGCATACTGGATTTTTGTTTCCTTTTATGGTAGTTCAGAAACTTAAAGGGAGCTGCAAATGTTAGTGATGTTAGGAATAATCCCAAAAGCTTAGGCTATCAGGGAGTGGGCTAACAATGAGTAACCATCCTTAAGCACTAACTAACCGTAAGGACCAAGAGTTGGCTTTGAACAATCAGTAAGTGGATAAATAATGTTTAGGTATCTTGCACCAGCACTTACAGGTTGAAATAATGAATATTTTTAATGCTGAAGCAAAATCCTTGTGCTAATAGCTGCGATACTTCTGTGTTGTACTGTATATTGCACGATTGGCTTGGGGCTGTATTTTCCTATTACTTAGGAGGTCTGTGCCTTGTTGCACTCACCATACTTAATGAACGATATATTTCACATTTCACACATTCATGTCACCTGCATTGCATTCGTATGCACGAATCCATTAAATAAAAAATTAATTGTACTGTAGCCAGATACATTGTAAAAGGTATTAAATTGAGGGTTAAACAACGTATGGCTAGAACGTGGATATTTTTTTTTTCTTTCTGCATTTATAAAACTAAGCTTTTTTTAACATGTGTCTGCTCTGCATACTTTATGCACTTACCGGGAAGTTAGCACTCAACAGGACCGAGAGCACAAAGATGTCCATTAGTGGAGTTCTGTCTCTTTTGTTTTCCTTTTGTGTTTATTTTTGTTGACCTGATTTTACCCTCACTTGTTGCTATGATTTTATGCTCACTTGTTGGCATTTATGGTAATAAATTTTTGCATATCGATATTCTTATAGCACAAGCACGAGCTTACCCTTTTCTACAGAATAGAATATTGATATACGCATATTTTCTAGGTAACTTTTTTAGGATACGTAGTGCTTTCACATTTGGCGCTAAAAGGCTGGCAAGGTTACTTGATTGCCCAAAAGATGACCTATTGTTTGAAGTAAATCAGTTCTTTTTTAACACTTGGGAGAGACATGGCAGTGGCCATCGTCCTGATGCCCCAAGGAATGACTTGTGGCACTTGAGATTGTCCAATTCAGACCACTTAAATGAGTCTGAGAGTCTCAGGAGTAATTCAAGTGACCAAAGAAATGATTTTTCCTCTCATCATGAAAGTCAAGTTGATGGAACACGAAGTTCACTTGGTGATTCCTTCCAGCATGGTAATCATTTCCTGGAAAGTGCAACTAGAACCAGTGATGGAAACCCAAACAACTCGAGGATATCCAATCAGGTTAGACGAGAAATCAGTTCCAATGAAGGTGCACATGTGGATATGGTTCAGAAAAGTTCCAATGCTGATAACCTTGCAAATGACATCCAGGGGAAGTTTGTCTTTGCAAGGACACGTTCCAGCCCTGAGCTTACTGAAACGTATTGTGAAATTTCTTCTCGTGCAAGGTGTAGTAGAGCCCAGAAAGTGGAAAAGCCCAGAACTTTTCTGCTAGGTTGGATAATAGGAGTAAGAACCAAGAATCTGATATTTTGGCAAACCATAGTGCTAGAACTGAGGAACCTTCATCTGTTAGGCACTTCTCCACCCGTCATGGTCTAGACACTGCTGCTGATTCAAACAACGGTTCCAATAGTTACCATGAAGAATCAGGCTCAGGAGCTATGAGTGAAAACTTTGCTCCTGTTCTGGGGACACAGGGAATGCATCAGGACGAGCAAGATCTTGTGAACATGTTGGCATCTTCTACAGCACATGGTTTTAATGGAGAGGTTCATCTTCCACTGAATATGGCTTCTGGTCACATACCTCTTTCTATCCCCTCTTCAGTTCTAGCTTCAATGGGATATGCTCCAAGAAATTTGGGCAGAATGTTTCCCACAAATATCCCATTTATTGAGACACCTTGGGGAACAAACATGCAATATCCTCAAGGTTTTCCTTCGCCATTAGCTCCAAATTTCCCTGGCATGGGATGGAGCTCAAATCCTGAAGATTTGATTGAACTTGGTAAGGAGAACTTTCGATCAGTTGAAATGAACCACTGGGTTTCTGATCATGATAACTGGCATGAGCAGGACAGGGGCTCTGCTGGTGGGTTTGATCTTGATCGTGAAAGTTTTGAACTGCTTCAGTCGGATGACAAGCAACAGTCAACTTCAGCTAGTTTTAATGTTGTTCCTTCCTCACGGGTTGCTAGTTCTAAAATCTCTACAAGAGTTCAACAGAAGATTACAAAAGAAAACCGAGGGTCATTAAGGTTAGATCATATAGACAATGTTGATTATCATGATAACAGAGGAAATGAGGTTTACTATGATGACCAAATTGCAAGTCCGAGATCCTTGTCCACTGCACCCCCTAGTTCACTGAGGAGTAGAACTTCTTCAGAGAGTTCTTGGGAAGGATCCTCGGCAAAGGTCTCAAAGTCAGCCAAGGAAAAACGAGTTAGGAAAACTGCTACACCTGCTGTCCCAGGTACCATTCATGTAAAAGGTAAGAGCGTGTCTGATCTATCCTCCACACAGACAGCAGACGATGATAGCAGAGACTGGAGTCCACTCTCAACCATGGGCACTGAAATTGTAGAAAGATGCATTGGACCTCAATCTGCTGCTTCTCTAAATGTTCCAAGCCCTCAAATGCTTTTAGGTCATGGTTCACGACAAAGGGTTCCAGATAATTCTGGAGCTGTTCCGTTTACCTTTTATCCTACAGGGCCACCTGTTCCTTTTGTCACAATGCTTCCGGTGTACAATTTGCCAACAGAGTCAGGAACTTCTGATGGATTGACGAATCATTCTAGTAGGGAAGAGCGGCTGGATAATGGTGATTCTGGTCAGAATTTTGATTCATCCGAGGGACTTGATCAGCCTGAGGTGTTAAGTAATTTCAATTCTATGAGAAGGGCTACTGCTGTTGACCCATCACAGCACAAGGCTGACATTCTTAATGGTGACTTTGCTAGCCATTGGCAAAATTTGCAGTTTGGGCGGTTTTGTCAAAACTCACAGTATCCTGCTCCTATGATTTATTCTTCACCTGCTGTGATGCCTCCTGTCTTATTACAGGGTCGTTTTCCATTGGATGGTACAGGGAGACCTCTGTCAGCAAATATGAATGTCTTCACTCAGTTTATGAGTTATGGGCATCGGGTTGTTCCTATTTCTCCTCAGTCTGTTTCAAATAGACCTGCTACTGTTTATCAATGTTACATGGATGAAATACCAAAGCATCGTAGTGGGACCGGAACGTACCTGCCAAATCCTGTAAGATCATTTTTAACACCACTATAAATTTTTAAGCAGTTCCTTTGCTTTTTAATTTTGTAATTAGAGTATGCCAACGAATTACTTTTACACTAACAGTCTTTCATATTGGACCTTTTGGGTGGAACATGAAAAGCACAAGACCCAACCTGAATTCTGTTGTTTTTTTCTCACTTGAAATGCATGTTTCATGCATATTATTTTTCAATATGAGGTTGACAGTATGTTACAAGGTAGACAAATTTTCTAGAAATATTCTGCCACCCGATATATCTCTATAATAAAGTACTTAGGTGGATGGATTTGAAAAGTTGTGGAGTGTTTGAGAAGTATAGTGAAGTCAGTTTTGCTTATTTTTTTTTTTTTTTTGT
The DNA here is from genome assembly GCF_004785595.1 of Juglans microcarpa x Juglans regia. NCBI lineage: Eukaryota > Viridiplantae > Streptophyta > Magnoliopsida > Fagales > Juglandaceae > Juglans > Juglans microcarpa x Juglans regia. Next base: position 6,281,797 of record NC_054595.1, read on the forward strand.
TGCACCTATAAAAAAAATTCCCTTTCTTTTTAATCAGTTTCATGTCTTATCTTTTCTGCTCTGTCAAAGTTCAAAATTAGTGGTGCCATAGGGTTATGGGTAACAACCATAGTTTTGAAAACTCGTTTTTTCATTTACCTGCAACATATTGTGTCCAACTCTTGTATCTTTATTTTTATAATGAGAAACCCCAGAACGTGCAAACACAACATTTCATTTTCTGGTGAAGCCCATACATGTTTAAGATGCATCACTGTTAAGCTGAACTTAAAAGCACTGATAAGCAATGCTTTATTCGTTCTATTATGTGGATGTTTAATATCTTATTTATTTACTTCAGAAGGTTTCTAATCAGGACAGACATTCTACAAGTTCCAGACGTGGGAATTACAGCTATGATAGAAGTGATCACCATGGTGATAGAGAGAGGAATTGGAACATTTATTCAAGGTCGCGAGCTGCTGGGCGCAGCCATGGCCGCAGCCAAGCTGAAAAGCTGAACTCAAGATCAGACCGGTTAGCGGCAAGTGAGAGTCGAACTGACAGGCCTTGGGGCCCACATAGACATGACTCATTCCCTTCACACCATTCTCAGAATGGTTCAGTTCGCTCAAACTCTATGCAGACTGGTCCTGCCAACGTGACATATGGAATGTATCCAGTACCAGCCATGAATTCCAGTGGGGTGTCGTCAAATGGACCTACTATTCCACCTCTCGTTATGCTGTATCCTTATGATCATAGTTCTGGCTATGGATCGCATGCCGAACAGCTTGAGTTTGGCTCGCTTGGACCACTGGGTTTCTCAGCTGTGAATGAAGTATCGCAACTGAAGGGAAGCCAATGTAGTGGGGGATTTGAAATTCACGGTGACTCTGCTCAACGGTCCTCATCCGATGTGCCTTCTTCACCCCATATCCAGAGGTAGTTGGTGTGCTTTCTCCAAGATTGCTAATAATTGTAAAACAACTGAAATGCACCAAGTCTGTAAGTACTGTATTTTTCCAGTTGTGCTGCTGCCAGCTTCTGGTTGACCCCATAGTATGGGTCCAGCTCGTCATACCGATCTGTTAAATAAGTGGTTTCATTTATCATAAACCTCTTGAACTTGTTATTGTGATAGCATAATGTGTAAACCCAGGGAGAGAAGAGAAGGAATGATAATTGTTTTTTGTGCTGTCGTTTATGGTCTAAAATTTAATTTTGTATGTTTGTTCTATGTTTTCGTCAGTTGCTTCCTTTTATTTCACTGGAATTCTTTTGTGATGCTGTGAATTTTTTTTTTAATCTTAACAGGGGGATTTGATTATTTAACAGAGCGGTAACTCAGAAGAAAATGTCAGTTGAAAGCTGAGGATTTTTTGCCTCTGTGCATTTCCAACCAGGGAGGGAATGATACTGGGAGAAATTATGATGGGAAACCCTTCCATTTTCGAACAAGAGATGCCATGATAGCGGAAGATATCCAATTATGATGGGAAACCCTTCCATTTTCGAACAAGAGATGACATGATAGAGGAAGAATTGGATATCTGATTTGAACATATCTTAACATGTTTTTCATGGAAGGGTCACCCTTAAGTGCTGGCCTTGTGCTTATTTGTACAATACATAGTTGGATGAGTTGGATGTGCTCTGTTTTCGAGGATAACAGGGTTTCGGTGGTGCTGGATGCAGGAAACTAGCTAGTTTTTCATTTCTGGCTGATAAATTGTAACCCCACTGAAATAGGAACTCCAGGGGCTTTGAATTTAGGATTTTACTTATAAAATTGCTTATGTCAGGATTTTCTCTACACGATGTATTAGGGCTTTTTTAATCAAAATGCTCATCATTTGGCGGCTCTTTTATGAACTTGCCTAATATGTTACCAGTGTATCAATAACAACGATAATTTTGGATGGAGAATTCTAGCTAGCTTTGACTATGGTGTTCGTTTCTTTCTTCTTTCTGTGACAAGGCAATGGACTTGATGAAGAAGCAGGGTTTAGAAGAGGAAGAATGGCAAGAACCAAAAGAAAACCCCCACTTTATAGAAAGGGATAAGAGATATTCTTCGTATAGCAGGTAAGTGCTCATACTTGTCAAAAACAAAATTGCTCATACTTCTGTATTATATTTTTTGTTTTTGGCTGTAGTTATGTTAGGGGTCTTAATGATCCTTTTTTTATGCTCTTTAATTATTTCTTCATGAAAAGATCATTTTTTATTTTATTTTTTTTCTTATAAAAAAAATGATCCTTTCATGTAGAAAGAATTAAAGTAAGGGCATTAATTTTCCTTTTTAATTTTTTCGAGTTGTTGAGGCTAAAGTCAAATCTGTTGATAATGATATGGTCTCAAGGGCCCGCCCTTACAGATATTAATGTTATCTTGGTTAGTCAAAGTGACGAAGTAATAATGCATTGTAGGATGAATATGATTGAAAATTCTGGGAGTCATTATAGTATCTAATATTTATGGTGAGAAACATTATTGTTAGCATAGCTTTGTATACTTGGGTTTTATGGGAGCGCATAGAAATCTTGGGCGAGAGGTGGAGGAGATTCAAGATGAAGGATACTTACCAGCCAAGGAATGCAGGTTGGATTTTCCTCACTTTGAAGGGGCTTAAATTTCAAAATCAGAGAGAGTCATGATGACTTCATTTTAACTTGGAAGGGGATGTCTTGGTATGGTTTCAGGATGTAGCAGAAAGTCTCTTCACTGGAAAGGCTTTAAAGATTCTGTTTGCCCCCCCAACAAGCATATAGTGAGATCTCATGGATGCTTTGACAAGGTTGAGAATCTTCAACAGTTCCTATCTATGAAGCACAAGCTTGGCTGCTTTCTATGTGGATTGAAGGATGAAATAAGGTCACACCCGAGTTCTAGATCTTAGAATTAGGGCTAAATTTTGAAATTTAAGCCCATGGGCTTACAATTCTGACCGAAGTGATTTGGGTTATTATTATTGGCTAATTTTTAGCCCAATCTGGTATATAGCTGGCCAGCAAATGCAATGGGAATAAAATTGAGATGGTGCAACTTGTTTTCAATTTCTGCTGTGTATTTGGGGGTAATTGTTGAGGTTCCTCACCCCTCCTTATGTACTTTAAATATTAATAATTCAAAAAAATCTATGTGCAGTCACTTTTGCGTGTTCTACTAATGTGATTGGCTGTATCATTTTTTTTTAAATATAAAAGAACTCATTTGGCCAATCAGATCAGTGGAGTGTGTAATGAGTACATAAAAGTGATTGTATATAGTTTAACTCTTTTTATACTACAAATATTTCATGTTTAGAAATAAATACATCTTAAGTCAAAAAAATATCCTCCAACTTTAGTGGGAGATCTCAGTTGCCAAACATCCATTCTTTTGATAAAAAAGAATGTACGTTTTAGATTCTTTTGGCAATGTTGCATTTGTGTTTTCAGAGGCTTGGGATTAGGTCAGAGTGAAGTATGGTCGTTTATAATGTCTGTTGAGGCATGAAAGATAGATGGGAGAGGGCGAACCACACCATTTTTAATGCTCCTTTCCCCTTTTCAAGATGCTGCAGATACCAATTTGGGCATATTATTCATTTAAAAAAAAAAATCTACTTATCATTCATATACCACACACCAAACATGATTTTTTAATTTTTTAATTTTTTTTCCCTTACCAATTGTGTGGTGTATGGATGATGAGTAGAAGAACTCAAATTAGTTTAGTAGGAATAAAACAAAATAAAATAAAATAAGTGTGGTGTGTGGTGTGTGAGATGATGAGTAGCAAAGTTTGTAGTCCTGCCGCTACAAGAATCTGTAAATTGAAATATATAGAGGGCTTTGGAGCTAAGAGAGATCGAAATGACGATACTCTTCAATACAGAATATTCAAAGTATATTTGTATGTTTTCTTCTCTACCCTTACGGATTACAAACATTTTTTTCTGTATCTCAATATATTTTTTTATACAAAATAGTGGTATGATCAATTTATGTGATTTCGAAAATTTGTGTTTCAAAAAAAACCCTAGATAAATCAAGAGAAAGAGGGATATAATCCCTAGATTGAAATTGCAGAATCATCTATAGGGAAATAACAATAAGATAATTCCTTTTTTAGTACCCTTAACTCATATGCCGCCTCTTGTTAGTTGATTTGTTTGCTCAAATTCTTGGTTCCCCATGCCCCTACCCAATGAATATGGTAGTTTAATATGTTAGATTATTCATCAAAGCAAGTCTAATAATGTTAAACTTGTCCCAAGAATGCACTCTGTTTGTTATGGTCAGTTGGTTCTTTTTGCTACCAAATTGCCTCTGCCCAATGAATATAGTAGTTTAATATGTTAAATTTGTCAAAAGAATGCACTATGTTTGTTATGGTTGGATGTTTCTTTTTATGGCCAAAATGCCCATTATTAGATATGGAGTTTTCCTAAGAAATGCACCTTGTTTAAGGTGTTGGTTGCTTTGGTTATAAAATGCTAGATGGGTTGTTTGCTACACTTTGCTTATTCTAACTATGGAATGTTGTTCAGTTAGGTTTCTATTCACAAATATGATTTCTAGCAAGCGTTTTTAAATATGGTTGAGCTTGACAAAAAATTAAATTAAATTTTATCCATGTTTGGAATTTCAATCAGCTCCTACAATGCCATGTTGTGGTTGCTCTTTTTTGTTAGGGATCAAATAGTGTTAGAATGTCACAGACGGCAACATTCACACCATCATTTAAGGCCCCACATTGTTATTATGATGAAAAAGCATGCATAAAGACTTCTAGTAAGGAAACAGTTATGGATGTCGGTTTTTTATGTGTAGAAATTAGAAGGTAAAATGAATATGTTGCCTAATATGAGTTGTTGTATTTTGCATAGCATGTTAAGATCATAATGGTTTCTTATGATTTTCAATTTGGGAGATTGTGTAAATATTTTTGTTGGGTTGACCCCAAGCTTCTTAATTATGGAAAAATGTTGATTAAACATCAACGAGGGAGAAATTAACGTTTGAGTGTCAAAGTTTATCAGACCCATTCAATTCTAGAGCTAGAAAAATTTAAAGTCAGGGCTACAATGGAGACTGAAGCAACAAAGTATCGATTGGAAATTACAAGGCATACAGTAGCACTTTTGATATCATGGTAGCTTCGTATTTATTTTTATTTCACACTATGTAGCCAAAGTATGACTGTCCAGTTGGTAATATAACTTAGTTGTGGATTGGTCAATGCCTGTTGGGACTTGAGAAATTTGGTAGAAGGCTGTCCCACACACTAACAATATATTTTGAGAATTATGCATTTTCAGTACTGATCGATGTCTAAGAAGACTCTTGATCACCTACTCTTGATAGCTTCATACTGTGAATGTGATCCAAATTTTTTATAACTTCTTTCAGAATGTGCTACAGACAAAATTTGTGCCGTGATGTCGGAAACACCATAGAAATAGTAATTTGCATTGTCTTATCTTGATATGTTATTATTGCCAAATGAGCTTGACCTTCCATTCAATTCAATCAAGTGGAAATAACCACACAAAGGTGTTTGCATCTTCACTTGATATTAAATCACAACAAAAAATAATTGACTGACCATAATGATTCACCTCTACAAAAGGAGCAAATGACATCTTATACGCATTGATCAAGTACATTGTGTCAATTGTTATTACATCCCTAAAATATTTATAGTTAGCTCTACCTTGGGCACCTGCCCAAAAGATATTATTTAAACAATCTCATCATTCAAATACATGATATAATAAAAACGATCATTCTTTTGTTGAATTCGAACAAAATATTTTCGTAGAGTTTTGGCATCACCTTCACCAAGTCGCAACTGTCTTGCCATATCAAGATAATTTCGACAATCTTTTTCTTCAAATGTTAGGTTCTCATAACCACCAGCTTGAACTACGAAAGACTTAAGACATTTATACACCTTTATACCAACGCTATCTCTTACATCCAATTGTTTCTTTGCGGCTGGACCCATCTTCGTATTGCACCTAAAAAATCTTGCTTTTCTATGACTCAATGCATGTGTTTGTTCAAGTATAACTATAAAAGTGTATACCTTTCATCGAGACAAATCATTGCATTGATATTTGCCTTACATTTGAATCTCTTGATTGGTCTTAGCCTAAGAACAGAAGCTGTTGATTTAGTTGTGCCTTGACATACACACGCGAGAGTGAAGTACCACAATTTTCCGTCTTCTCCAGGTCTAAACTTATTTTGAGCACAACAAACCCCTAATTATTTTGCATATTTTGTATAATATTCTCTAACCTCATATTCTGAGGCAAAAGTCATTTCAACCTTTGGTTCTTCGACCACTTCTTGTGTCCCAACATTAACACCACGACTATCATCATCGGTGCAGGGATCATCTACATTAAACAAATATTATAATTACTTGTAACATATTCAAAACCTAATTCCAAGTTAAATACCATATATCTTAAGCAACATAATTAGCAAATATGCATAGATAAAAAATTAGACAACACATTTCCACCTCTACTACTTGAAGCCTCCATGCTAATAATACACCCAGTAAATGAAGCTGAGTACCCCCACCCAAATCGACATAGTAGAGGTGATGATTAATCTTTTGCAAAATACAGAAAATTGAATATCAAAAGAAATCTCATTATTATAATATAAGCTTTAGAACACATGACTTCTAGTTCCTATAAAAATAGTTAATAACTACATCATACACCTTAAAAAAATAAAATCATTAAATGTCACATCTAAAGCCTCAAGAATAGAAAAAATTAAGGTTGTATGTTTTAAACTAAATTTTAAAATAATTGTGATAATCAACATATATAGAGTGATCCAAATTGGTTCTTATCAATTGAAAAAAAAAATAGAACTAAGGTAGCAGATTTTCCATCCTACTAACGTTATTTCCATCCTAAAAAAGCATACATATGGGTAGACAAATAAAACTATTTCCATCCTAAAAGCATATATATGGGTAGGCAATAAGTGTTATCACTAGATTATTTGATTACCTAAATGCTTTGGGTCGGTCCTTATTTAGAGCAACATGGCTGACCCTACTACATGAAGGAAGACGAGCTCTTCTAAAAATTGGTAGGCAGGTGTGCATATAATAAAAGCAAGACTCCCTTGGCCCAACCAATGCTAGCAACTAGTGGAAAGATTTTTTGCCTGACCAATACTAGTAATTAGTGGAAAGATTTTCATAGACCACCAACTATATACTGATTAAAAAACAGAGCTAGTCATAATAACTCAACAGGCCAAACAAGGGAGAGGGCGGGTGGGTAAGGGAAGGTGTACCATATGGACAATAGAGCAACCCAACCTTGGAGCGCTAACCCTTTTGCTTAAAGGCCTTAGTCTCGGTGGTTAGCTTAAGATTCATAGATCCATGCGGCGAAGATAAAACCTTTTGAAAAAACGAGTTAGTCTAGTGCCCTCCAACCTTCAGAATTTATTAATGAACGAGAGCCCCAATATTGGAGTGGAAAAAGTGAAGAAAACATATATTAGTCTAACAGTCACTTTATCCCACCCAATATATCCAACTTCAGTCTTGATTTATGAAGCTAACAGTCACTTTGTTTGCTCTAGATATAATGTTGGGAAGAGAAATGGGTAGATGGTTAAGGTTTGTCCAGTTTTCTCTCTTTTCTTTTTTTTTTAAAGAAAATGATATGGTAATGACAGGTGTCACTGCATGTCAGCACGTAAGGAGGAGCACGTTTTTCACACCTATGGGTAGCAGGACTCTTTGTATAAATGAGAAATGCTACTTATCATCCATATTTACACATCAATATGTGTGTGTTTAAATATAAGGAAAAAAGTGACAAATCACATGTTAGTGTGTAGTGTAGAGGATGATATGTAGAAATTTTCTTATACAAATAGTTGGGACCACACAAATGATTTTGAGGCTATAATTTATTCAAGTATTGTACCGACTCGGTCCAATATTATTAGGGTTGAAATATGGATAAATTATTGGGCCTAAAATAGGTTTAATGGACCGTATTGAAATAGACCACGAACTATTTATTTATTGAGGTTATTGGGTTTTAATGGTCCGATATTTATGGAAGCCTAAATTAGATTAATTGGATAATTCTAGAAAGACCATGGGGTTATAAATTATTATGGTGGATCATGAGATTTTTAACAAGCTCAATAATTGGACAAAAGCCCATTGGATATTTTAAGAATCAATTGGGCCCTATTTAAATAGTAATTGGCCCAAAAAAATGTTACAGGACAAGCTGGACTTATTTTGAACCCAATACTCAAAACCCATGAGTTAAGCCCAAAACTGCATTGCCTCATACCCATATAGACTATATAGTTTTTGTTCCATGCACGTTAGCGTCTTCCTCCTCTTTCTTCCTTTAGGGTTTCCAACTACCTATATATCCCTCTCGTGCATGTAGAAATCTCCCTTAACTAGGGTTGCCGCACATCCTAAACTTATTCAATTTCCTTCTTTCTATCTCTCTCCCTCGTATAATGAAGACCTAAGCATACCAGCTTCCTTCACATTTTGAAAACTACCATTATCAAGCTACAATCATTGTCACACAATGACCTACACCACCGTGGGATAGCCCCACATGCTGCAGCCCATGAAACAACACCTCAAACTAGTGTCACAGCCACGACAAAGCACCTGCTGCATGCCCATCCACATCTCCTCCCTCTGCCGCAACGCACATCCAAAACCACCCAAAGATGTTAGGAATCCCACTATAAGCCACCACCACGGTACGACTCCTCATCCTCAAGCCACTACCAGTCCACACTATGACCCACTCTACCCAGTCACTATCACCAAGAAACAACTCTTCCCTCCATTGTAAACAACCAATGAAAGTCCTCTATTTCAACCACTGAAAATATCAAGCCGTAGCTGTCCAACCACAGTCCCAGCTGCCACCCACTCCCTGAGACGACATAGGTGACCACCACATCGAGGCCTAGCCACCACCTCCACACCCTAACTTTCAAACCCATGTCGAAACCAGCGTAAACCAACCAAACGGTAACCTTTAGCAACAATATGCACATTGCACCGTCGTGGATTCTAGTGGATGCACTGGCCAACCACTGCCTGTCACTAGTTCTACATTGCCCAACCCCAAGGTGCCTCTCAGAGTCCTCATTGTTCTACCTGCAACTCCGACCGACAAAGTTGTAAGCCTCTAATCTCTCCACTCTCTCTCTCTCTCTCTCTCTCTGAGACAACATAGATCGTAGATCATGTATGGGCTAGTATGATATATTGTATGGGTTCTAAAATTTTAAATGAGCCAGGGCTTGGACTTATGTTAAATGGGTTTAACGATTGGGCTCTTGAATGGTTAGACTATTTTAGGGTTTTGAGGATTTTAAGCTTTAAGGAAATATAAATTTTTTTTGGGTTTTGTAATTAATTAGAAATTCACAGGAATTACTTGCATATTTTATAGGTAATCAATCGCGCTGCGAAGATACTAGATTAACTCTATGAGGTAAGTAGCATGATCATATTCTTACACATATGTACGATAAACGACATGTATTTCATGAAAGTATTATGTATATACACCCTCCGTTAGAAGCCCTTTCTTATGTATTCAAGTCATGATAAATTTATAAATGCCATGATTTTTGCACAAATTTTATGTCAGTTGCATGACACATGCATCAAGATATTTTATAAAACATCATGATTTTATGTGAAAGTTATGCATAAAAATATTTATGAAAGCTCATGATCTTATGTGAGGAAACATATAAAATAATAGTTTATGAAAGATTACGATTTCATTTAAAATCTATAATATTAGTGGGAAAAATATCTTTCCCAAGAGTGAAAAATTTTATGTCACTACAACAAATACTGCTTTTTTCCAGGAGTGACAGTCGTGGGAAAAAGTATATCTTTAGTGAAAATTTTTTTTTCCATCAATTTGTTCCATGGGAGACTCGCAGCATATAATTGGTGGAAAAATAGACTTTTTTCACTAAACCACAAGTTCATTGGAAAAGCCTTCTTTTTTCCACGACATTTGTGGCTATTAAAACTTTTTTCATTCATAGCAAATAAGGTCTCATCTAATATAATATGGTGAGAAATAACATGATTCTCCATGGAAATAGGTTATGGTAAAAAGTGTTTACCCACGATATATCTTCGTGGAAAAAGTTGTTTTTAGTATTTCCGATAAAATACTTTCCTGAGAAATATATATTTTCTACAAAGTATTTCGTTGGAAACACTTATTTATGAATAAATTTTATTGTGGGAAATAATAACTTCCTGAAAAAAAAAAACAAAAAAAAATATTTGCCACGAGTTTCATTCACGGTAAATGCCAAAAAAAAAAATTATAGTAGAATAGCTTAAGATTTTCAAACAAATTATAGATAAGGAGAAGTGAGAACAATGGAAACATAAAGGTCTACTATACCTCAGCCCATATTTGTTGTAGTGAGTGAAGCCACTGCATTCCATCAATACGTAACACACTTGGCTACTTAGCATCAAATTCACAAATTCCTCTACACACTTCCATATGCATAATTCAACTAATAAAACATACAGCATGCTTGTTGCCCATGTAATTTAATCTAGCAAAATTACACTTACTTCATCCATCTTGCACTTGAGTTCAACACAAACCCATTACACAACAATATCCATTAATTCATTTGTTTTTTTTTTCTCATTTTCAGAAAATATTGCTACCAATCAACATTAGAACCAAACTACAAACAAAAAATGCGAGTTGAAATGCATTATGCAGATCACAAATAGGATAGAAGCAAAAGGCCAATGTCAGAATATTCTACATACAAAGACTAGTGTCATGCATCATGCATGCATATATACGTGCATGTTATTAAACTATCTTTGTTCAGCCTAAAACCAAGATGGCGATGCAGTTGAGCACATGAGAAACGGCTAAGACAAATATGAATATATGGAGTTGATGAATTGCATATGCAGACATAAAGGCAACTAACGATGCTGAAAAAAATATAATGAAGGAGGTTTAGAAGACCTTCATTCTTATCTGTGAAAGAAATATCCCAATCAATAATATGAGTTTAGGCTTATTGGACAGCTTACATACAATAATATGACATGCACAATTAATCATCTACTCCTAATACTAACCTATGCTATAAATCTAGTGACACAAGTATAATAATTAGCTTAGTTAACATACACTAATTAATTAAACATAACATAGAGAATAGCAAGAATAACCCATTAAGTAAACTTTAAAATCTTTAAACACTAAAGTTTATAGATTAATCATTTAATACCTTTTAAAAACAAGTTTATTGGATTACATACAACCATAATAAATCTGTAAAACTGAACACCTTTAGCATCCTAAGACAGAACACGTAGTACAATCACAAAACACAATACACAACACCAACATACATACACAAAATCATACTAAAGTCACCTATGGTTAAACCAAGCTCATTAGCAAAATACCAAATTTGAAACATAGGAAATCATATAGTAAAACAGTTCCATCATCATTCGGTTAGGACCAAAATAGAGTATTTATAATATTTTACAACATAGAGAAATAAACACAATCCAAGACACAAGCTTTCCATCACAAAAGAATTCGGTTGACTTCAAAATAATACCCAAATCAAATGGAGTCAAGTTAGGGTTTTTATCTTGGTTTTTAGCTCATTCTCAAGATGTAAAATCGAGGACCAAATAATGTTGTAGGTGTCTAGAGGAAAGAACACAAATGATTGCACTGAAAAACCCCAAGCTGAAACATCAATGGGTAACCTTCCTTGAATAAATCAAAACTCATTCGAAACCATAATATAAAGTAAATCAAAATGGTCTTACCTTCAAGTTTTTACCTTTGAAAAGATGAGAACAAAACCTCAAATCAAACTTGGAAAGAAACTAAATTGGGTAGAGGGATGACGGCATCGCACAGCTTCAGAGGAAGATGCCTAGTTGCTATGGTTGCATGGCTTGGAGGAAGATATATGCGGGAGCTGGAGTGGAGCGATGGTTGGTGACTGAAGGAGCCGTAGGTGGCTGAGGGTGGCGATGGCCATGGTTGGAGACAGTGGAGGTGCACGAATCTGTTGGATCCAAGAGGGAGAGAGAGAGAGAGAGAGTCAGTGAGATGGCGAGGGGCTAAGGGAGAAGACCCTAGGTGGCTTGACGGCAAGGGGAGCCTTTCGTAGCGGCACAGTGGGGAAGAGAGCCTCGACAGTCACAGAGAGAGGAAAAGAGAGAGAGAGAGAGACGAGAGAAGAGAGTATCGCAGAGATTGGGGGGAAAAAGAAAGGAAGAAGGGTTTTAAAATTTTATTACTATTTGCAGCGAGTTTTTATCGCCGCAAAGGATACTTAGTCGCCGCAAATACCAATGCCCAAAATTACAAAAAAGTTTGGCAGGTAAGTTTATTTGCGGCGACAAATAATCACTGCTAAAAGCTATTAATCGCATTGCAAAAACTATTAACCCCACGAGAGTAAAATATTTTTGGTAAGATTATTTTTGACGATACAAAGTCGCCGCAAAAAACTAATAACATTGTCGCAAAAGCTATTTGCCCACAAAAGCAAAATAATTCTGGTAAATTATTTTCAGCAACCTGTTATCGCCACAAAAAAAGTTTATTTCGTGGCAAAAAATTTTTTTCCACAAAGTATTACTTGTTGACGTGATTTCGTGGCAAAAGGCTTATCTTTTTTCCTATGGACAATTTTTGTGTCATCAGCCCACTATTTGCCATGATCATATATCGTGGAAAAAAAAAATCGTGAGGAAAGTCCATATTTGTTGTAGTGAATATGATAAGGCATGATTTCACTTGAACTCTATGATATGATAAAACAAAATATGACAAGAAAGTATGCATGTATGAGTATGATCGATTATGAATGTTAAGATATGTAACGGCTTATGTTATTAGATGAAGACGGTAACATATGTTATGGGCATATTGCATTGCCAAGTTATACACGTTAGTAGTGCACCCAGTGTGTTTTTTTTATGTATGGATTCCAAGACCTGCGGCTATGGGCGAAATCAGAATTTACTTAAATTCGTTAACACTAACTCATGAAAGTCAATAGTGGGTACCGATCTATGATAAGTGAAAAGACAAATTAAAGCATTTCATGCACATTTCAAGTTCATGTTTAGGTTGTTTACGTATGTAACTACAAGTATGCATGCTTTCAAGAACCCTACGTTTTATTATTTTTACTATCTGATATGTTATTTATTGAGTATTCGACTTATTTTTATATGTTTTTATGTTTTAACCACTCCAAGTAAGGATTTTGATAAGGATGGAACTGTAGGATATGACTTGGCCCAAAGATGTGAGGCAGAAGCCTAGACAATTTATGGCATACTCAATTTATGATTTCCAGTTTAATAAATTATTTTTTATAAGTACATGAGACTTTATTGATTTTAAATAAGTGCTTCTACAAACTCTTTTTTGGATTTTAAATATTTAATAATGATTGACTTTATTTATTACAAAATCTTTTGGATCTGACATTTCTTTAAGAAGAAAAATTTAAGTCAAGTTTAGTAGTATACCCCTTCCTCGAAATTTAAAAAACTGACTATGTTCTTAATCATGGGGAAACGAAGTGTTACAAGCATTCAAACCGTTGGTAGTCATGGAGATCTTCAAATGATGGAACTTGAAAAAAAAAAAAAACATATATGTAATAGAATATGTAGCTCCGACGACACGTGAGCACGTGGTGCTCGTGACAATGCGTAGGCCTGTGTGCAGTATGGGATGGTGGCCCAAAGAGTGATGAAAGCAAGTCAGGATTTGGGAAATGTGAATGAGTGGGTCATGGTTTCCATTGACAACTAGAAATGGGCATATGTAAAAAGGAAAGAGTATGCAAAATAAGAATTCCTTTATCTCTTAGAATTTGTTGCTTATCATTGGAAGAATATAACTCTAAAGATAAGAAAATGGTGGGAAGAGTCATTTTCTTTCATTGTGGTCTCCCTTCTCTCTTTTATGAACATCTCATCAGGATCTAAAAAATGGCTTTCATATTAGGCAACACATAAGTACCCCACATATCCATAACAGAGCATAGGCCCATTTTCTATACAATATGGTGTGTGTTTAAACCCCAAACTAACTAGTAGCTCAATGAATAGGGTTTTATTATGTAATCTCTCAATTATAAAAACAAAAATGAAGAGAACTTTAAAAATTTAATTAAATGTGTAAAATTTTTTTGAGATCTAACACTACAAGAATTTCAAAATTACAAAAATTCTAATTCAATCAAAAGAATCAATAGACATCTAAACAGTAATAACTATCACTCAATTGTCAATACATGGTTAAGAAAAAGTGATGTGATCTATTAGGCGTCTAAACGCCAAGTAGATCCATCCAAGCAATTGATAACCTTTACATGCCATCATAAAAAATGAACAAAACAATGAAGAGAAGGTTAGTGCTAGGTACTAATCGTTGAATTGTATTAGGTTGATGTTAGTTATTGATGACTATTAAGTGCTATGTTGGACCAAACGTCAAGGTGTTAAGCAAATGATAGATGCTAATCATCTAAATAGTAGTAAATGTTGTTCATACCATCAAAAATTTTTTCCATAATATTGTTAATAAATAGAATCCAACCCCTTAGCCTCTTTGCATAATTCATTTCTCTTTCTCTGTAAAAGTCTCAAAACTCCACCAATGTGGATTTGATTATGTTTTAGAATCTTCAATTTCTGGAGTGAGTTTTAACAATTAAAGAAGAGTCTCCAAAAAAGTAGGCTACAAAGGTGAATTTTTTTATACATATCATCTTATACATTTACATTCCATGGGACAATTGTGAAGAATCATGTGTTGCCATAAGTTTTAGTACTTTTCAAAAACCTATGTCATGTCAGGATTGCTCTAAGAGAAGGGGATAAACTTGGTTCCAATTATTTGCCCATAAAGACTTCCATGCAAATTTTATAAGCAATGAATTCTTCATTTTTTCCAAGTCTCGAATGTCCCAATCTTCTTTCGCTACTAGCTTGCAAACTTGTTTCCAAGCGACTCATTTTTCTTGAGACAATTTAGTCATCGACATTATGGAAAATGTTTTGTATGTAACAAAGCATAAACTAATTGGTCGCAACTTTGGAAAGATAGTAGGGTTATCATCTTTTGGAACCACGATAATCAAGGAAGAGGAATAAAAATGAGGAGGGTGACCTTATAAAGAAACTCATTTGTTGCTACTAATAAATCCAGTGTTGTAATTCTCAACTTTCTATGAAAAAGCTCAAGCCAAACCATTTGACTTTGGGCCACTATCAATAAAAATGAAATCAAACAAGCCATATTATTTGATTTCCTCTATGGATGCTACTTGGCATAGCTTCAAATTATCTGTTGCATAAATTATTGGGATAATTATACTACTTTGCTTTGGGGCTTCAAGGATCCTTCCATCCTTTAAGACAAGACCATACTCTTTATTTTAACCTTGTTTCTCTTGTATTTTAGAGTAGTATGGAAGAACTTGAAATTAGCATCTCCCTATTTAATCCATTTGACTTTGATTTTTTGTTTAAATATAATTTCTTCTTGTAGTAGACTCTTTTCTAGCTCAATCCTCTTATGAATTAGGTGCATTCTCACTCCTATATCAAAACATCTATACGATTTTGCCTCTGAATGTACAATTGAATCTTCAAGTGAATGAGTACAACTTTCCACCCTCCCAAATGTTTCTATCCTTTGATGATGGTTTTTACTTTCTTCTAACTTTATGTTATATTTTGGTTATATAAAAATAGGAAGTTCTTGTACTTCCAAGCCAATATGGAGGGTATCTCCTCCACACCGTTAACATAGTAGGAATTGATTTGGAAGAAAATAAAAAGTCTTAAATTTAAAAAATTGTCTTTTATATATATATATATATGTATATATGTATATGTATGTATGGTCATTCCTCGCGTAGGGCTATTAACATACTATACCAAACTTATGCAATAACCTACATGACCAATCAAACAAATATAAAGAAATATTTTAATCACACTAACATGCAAGAAAAGGATATGAAAAAGAACTATGATTTACGTCCTAATATTTTTATTGGAGAAGAAAGTATAGGTTGATGCAATTGAAGCAAAACTTAATGATTTGGTGTACCCCAATAACAACTAGTGTGAATCTAATTTAAAGAAATGTATAGCCTTTGAAAAGTGTGCAATCAATCGATTTGTTGCCTATGAGATTGCAGCATTAGTTGCATCTCTATCAAACAAATATAAAGAAGTATTTTAATCACCCTAACATGCAAGAAAAAGATATGAGAAAGAACTATGATTTACATCCTAACATTTTTATTGGAGAAGAAAGTATAGGGTGATGCAATTGAAGCAAAACTTGATGAATTGGTGTACCCCAATAACAACTAGTGTGAATCCAATTCAAAGAAATGTATAGCTTCCGAAAAGCGTGCAATCAATCGATTTGTTGCCTATGAGATTGCAGCATTAGCTGCATCTCTATCAAGCACACAAAAAGGGACCTTTGTCCCTTGGCTTTGAAACCCATCTTTGGTTGTGCATGGGATTTTAAATAAACATATAAAGATGGATGCTTAGAAATAAGATCATCATTCTTCTAACTATCTTCTCATCACCTCAATAATGTGGCGTGAAGTGGTGATGAAAGGATCAATTTTAAATGAATGATAATATCATTTTTTATCTTAGAGATTATACGAACAGAAGAATTTATTGTAGTTATAATCTAAAAAAAAAAAAAAGAATCTATTGTTGTCACTTTTGACTTGACTATCTCCACACACATGGAATCATGAGAGTGACTTGAACAACAACTTGGTGGCCAAAGAGATAATGACTGAAATTTGAAACCTATTTACAAAGATTCTCCTCTTAAATATACATCAAGAACATCAACACACTTTATTTAAGGGTTATACACATTGTGATGGGCTTAGAGTGCAACTGTTTCATACAAATTGCTAAACATTTTGTTCACCTCCATATGTATTACCCTTCTTTATATTTGTGTTGTTCATCATTGGCTAACACTAGTAATACTATGATATTATAGTGTTTAAGAGGGATTAGGTTCTTCTATTGAGAGAGAGCTCATTGAGTTTTGATGACCCTAATGAGGTTGCAACTATGTTCCGATGAGGATGACTGCTCTAACAAGATGAAGACATTATGAGTGTGGTAAGATGTAGTTTTGGATAGTTCGGTGACTTGATTGTAAGGGTATAAGCAGTTTGGTTTGGTTCGGTTTTGGACATATTTTGGAACCGAATCGATTTAAACTGATTTTGGAAATCTAAGAGCTGATATGGACTGATTCATCACCAAAACTTAAACTTTTGTTTTTTTTTTTAATTTTTATTTCGGTCTGGTCCGGTTTAATCAGCATTCTTTTTTTTTCCCACCCCTAGTAGTGTCTAATTTATTTTTATACTAGACTTATACTATTATGTCTAATTACATGTTATTATATTAGTGTCTAAATTATTTTTATATTTGATTATGTATGGTAGTAATATTATGAATGCATATACTAAACTAGTATTTTATTTATATTATAGTATAAGTACATTATTTTATAATAATTAACACATATTAGTATAGTATTGAATTTAACTATAGTCTATATAAGTTTTAGAATTTTTATGATTATATATGATCAAATATGTCAAAACGTATTTATAAAAAAAGAATATATATATTATATAAATATATATATATATATATCAAAAGTAAGTTTCTATTAATATCTTAATATTAATATTAGTGTTTAAGATTAAAATTTATATATTATATCAAATTTTATATTGAAAATTATAAAATTAATCTTATGTTGTATCAAATGTTATATTAATTTTATATTATAAAATTGATAACTATGAATAATAAGATTAAAATTTCATGTTATATTAATTAACATATAATATTTATAATATATATATATATATTCCAACTCGGTTTGGTTCAAATTGATTTTCAAAACATAAAAACCAGGATTGAACCCATTGGTTCGATTGTTTCAACTAGTTTTCCATTTTGTTTTCACTCCTACTTGAGTGCAATAAGAAAGATGTATTTAATGCAATAATATTAAGTGATTGTTTAGGAAGTGAGATGATATGAGAATTCTATGAATAATAGTGAAATTGTTTGAGTTAAGATGTTTTATTGGATTTTAGAAAATGAGAGAAAAAATTGAAGAAAAATATTATAAAGTTAAAATATTGTTAAGATATAATTTATTAATATTATTTTTATTTTGAAATTTAAAAATTTTATATTGTTCTTTGTATTTTGTTTGGAAGTTTGTCAAAATTATAATGATTAGGTAATAATTATATAAAAAAATTAAATATTTAAAATTAAAAAGTGTTTGTGTTTGATTGGTGTTTGAGAATGAAATTATGGAAGTTTTGAGATAAGATGAGATGATATCATTTTACTTTCCAAACAAGTCCTAAATTAGTGACACTATATATTCTGTCCAAAGAAGAGAGAAAAGATCGGAGATGGAGTTTTTTTTAATCATCGGTGATGGAGTTTTGAATTTTCATATTTAGAGGTGTAACTAATCCAGTTTGATCTAGTTTTGTACATTTTTTAGAACCAAACCAGTATATACCGATTTTAAAAAGTTAAGAATCGATACTGGATTGACTCACTTTCAAAACCGGAGCTTCAGGTTTATCCAGTTTCGGCCCGATCTGGTCTGGTTTTACCTATTTTATAGATTATTTATGTTAGTAATAATATGATATTTACATATACTAAATTAATAGTCTATTTATATTATAGTATAAATATATTATTTTATAATAATTAACACATACTAGTATAATATTGAATTTAACTATTATCTATATAAGTTCTAGACTTTTTATATGAGTATATATGATCAAATGTGTAAAAATGCATCTACAAAAAAAAAAATATATATATATATATAAATATTATAATTTATTCTGGCAAAAATGTATTTATCAGTGATATATATCGAAAGTAAGTTTATATTAATAACTTGATATTAATGTTTATGTTTAACATTAAAATTTTATGTTATATAATTTTATATTGTAAGATTAAAGTTTATATGTTACATCAAATGTTATATTTATATTATTTTATAAGATTAATATACTTGAATAATAAAATTAGAATATAATGTTATATTAATTAGAAATTTGGTATAAAATATACATATTATAATATAAAAAATTATAAATATATATATCGGTCTGGTTTGGTTTAAATCTGTTTTTAAAATATGAAAGCGGGTACCTCACCAATTTAGGATTGGTTTCAGTTCTTAAGAATCAGTACCGCATGTGACTGCTTATAAACTAGACCAGTTCAATTGGTTTTTCAATTTTTTTTACACCCCTATTCATACCACGCAATTAAGACAAAATAAATAGATAGTAATTTTCTTGAATGTAAAAGGGAAATGATATTTACAGTCATGGAGTGTGCAATTACCATATAATTATTTTGAAAAAAATAAGTAAATATAGGAATCATATTAAAAAAATTTTTTAATAAATCTTACTATTTTTTAAAAAGATTATGCGATACTTACATATTTTACGATTGTATATAACGTTACTTATATAAAAAATATAAGCTATTTAGTCATTTATGAAAAAGCATAAAAGATAATGGGCCCGGCCCATTGGGTAAAACGGTAAAATCATTTGTATCATTTTAGTTTCTGATCATTTTTTTTCCCTCTGTTTCTGGCTCTGTTTCCATCAGATTCCCATCATCATCCTCTCCTTCCCCGAATAGATTTTTCCATTCCGTTTCAAATGCACAAATTCCACAAACTTCAGCAATCTCCCTGTGTCTCTCAGTCCCTATTTTCGTTCCTAAGCACCCTCTTCTTTTTTCTCCTCTCTCTTCTTTCCCACAAAACCTAATTCTTCCATCCACGCCTCTCTTCTTTCCCCCATTCAAACCACGGCCCTCCCTCCCTTCTCACATTTGCAATTTGGCCTCTTTCTCCCACCCTTGATTCGCCAACACTCCGACCTTGTTGCGATTAACCAGCGTTTTGTGTCTCGTTGGGTTTTGATAATCTCTTCCGTATTCAATATCGTCAATTTTTTTTTTTCTTTTTCCCTTTCCTATAGGGTTTTTCCCCGTTAACCTTGTAGATTTTATTTCAATTTCTCACCAAGATATTCCTATACACTTATATTTGTTATTTTTGCAATATATTTTTGCATATACAGTGTTAATATCTGAAATTATTAGGGTTCTGTGTCTGTGATCTTTTTCTGAAACGCCCATAATTATTGGCGGCATTTACAGCGCACATACCATTTTCTAAAAAGCCTATCTGGAACTGCTTGTTGAGCTCTGAAAGTTTCCTTTTTAAGCATAACTGTCAACGATTTGGATAAATTGTCAGATTCTGGGGTTTATTGAACCCCAAAACAACCTCTTTGTATTAACGTCCAAAGTTACGTCTCTTGCTTTTGATATCCGTTTTTTGTCTTCTTTCTTGTTGTTTGTTTTGGGTGGAAGGAGATATTGTAGTTATTGAGGGTTTTGGGGGAGAAAGTCTAAGCTTGCATGGGCGAACATGAGGAATGGGCACAGCCACCGAGTGGGCTATTGCCGAACGGCCTGTTGCCCAATGAAGCAGCCTCTGTAATGCGAGTGCTCGACTCGGACCGATGGTTGAAGGCTGAGGAAAGGACTGCAGAGCTTATTGCCTGCATACAGCCCAACCCTCCGTCTGAGGAGCGCCGAAATGCGGTGGCAGATTATGTGCAGCGGCTCATTATGACGTGCTTCCCCTGCCAGGTGGAGCATCGATTCATGCATACATGTCCAAATTCTTGAGTGGTTTATGTTTATCTGTGCGTTATTGTTGTTTACACTGATTTGATATGGTGGTCATCTTGTTCTATATGGTATAAATTAATTATTATAACACACACACAAAGGTTGATGGGTAATAGTTCTGTATCCACACCTATCAAAAAAAATAAGTGAATTATTATGCCTTAACTGATGAAGAATTATTTAAAATTGAAATGCTTGTTAAGTTGTTGCGAGTATAAAAGGTGATTGTTAGCTGTGAATGTGAGGGGACTGAACGAGATTAATAAACGCCTTCGAATAAGAGCCTTGTTAAGGCAATGGAAATTGGACATCATTTGCTTACAGGAAACAAAGCTGAAGCTTATCAATAGAAGAGTTATTCGGAGTATTTGGAGTTGCCAATTTGTAGATTGGGTATACTTACCTTCGAAAGGGGCCTCGGGAGGAGTGTTGGTGACGTGGGATAAGAGGGTGGTGGAGAGCATTGATGAGTTTATGGGAGAATATTCAGTGGGGTGTTTTTTTAAAAATATTGAGGATGGCTTCGTATGGGCTTTTGCTGGGGTATATGGCCCTAATTTAGACAGTGAGAGGAGGTTGCTTTGGGATGAGCTAGCTGGTTTATGTTCTTGGTGGGAGGCTCCTTGGTGTATTGTTAGTGATTTTAATGTGACAAGATTTCCTAGCAAAAGATCAGGAGGGGGAAGACAAAATCAAGTTATGGTGGATTTCTCGGACTTTATTTTTGAGTTAGAGTTGATGGATATACCTTTGATGGGATGTGAATATACTTGGTCTAATTATCAAGCTTGGTCAAGGCTAGACAGATTCCTCATTTCTCCCTCGTTGGAGCTACAATACCCAGACTTAAGCCAAAAAAGGCTCTCGAGGATATGCTCGGATCATTTCCCTATCATGGTAGACTGTGGTGGCATTCAAGGGGGTAGAAGGCCGTTCAAGTTCGAAAATATGTGGTTAAAAACAGAGGGGTTTGTGGAGTTGATTAGACAATGGTGGAATTCATACTTCTTTGAGAGTAACCTGAGCAATGTATTGGCTGGAAAGTTGAAAGCTTTGAAGAAGGATTTGAAGACATGGAATGAACAGGTATTTGGTGATGTAACTTTACAGAAGAAGAGTTTATTTCAAGAATTACAAAGCTTGGAGGGTGTAGGAGATGAGAACAACCGAAAAGATCAAGTAGTTTCTGAACTTGAACGTCTAACTCTAATGGAGGAGATCTCGTGGAGGCAAAAGTCAAGGGCATTGTGGATTCGGGAGGGGGATAAATGCACAAAGTTTTTTCACCAAGTTGCTAATGCACATAGGAGGTTCAATTCCATTGAGTCCCTGAACATAGATGGAGGCGCATCCTCATATCAGGTTGTGATAAAGGAGCATGTGGCTGGCCACTTCGAATGTCTGTTGTCGGAACCTCATGCCTGGAGGCCTACTGTGGATGGGTTAGCCTTTGAGGCCATTGATCAAAATAGTTCGGCTTGATTGGAAAGACCTTTTGAAGAGGAAGAGGTACAACAAGTAATCAGGAAATTGAATAAAGATAAAGCTCCAGGTCCGGATGGTTTCACTATGGCTTTTTTCCAATCTTGTTGGGATGTGGTGAGGGATGTAATGTTGGTTTTGTAGGAATTCTTCACTTATGGCAAATTTGAGAAAAGCTTAAATGCTACTTTTATTGCTCTAGTCTCTAAAAAGGCTGGTGAAACAGAGGTACAAGATTATAAGACTGATTAGTCTTGTGGGTAGTGTCTATAAGATACTTTCAAAAGTCTTTGCCAATATGATGAGTTCGGTCATGATGAAGATCATTTCTAAGTCACAAAATGCCTTTATGAAAGGGAGACAAATCTTGGACTCGGTCCTCATAGCTAATGAATGTTTGGATAGTAGGATCAAGTCGGGAGCTCTAGGTATTATATGTAAATTAGATATGGAAAAAGGCATATGATCATGTTAATTGGGATTTCCTGATCTATATGTTGGGGAGATGTGGTTTTGGGGAAAGATTGAGGAAATGGATGAGGCATTGTGTGTCAACGGCTCGCTTCTCAGTCTTGGTAAATGGGGATCCTGTGGGGTTCTTCAATAGTTTGAGAGGACTACGTTAAGGTGATCCATTATCACTCCTCTTGTTTGTCCTAGTTAGGGAGGCGTTAAGTAGAATGGTGTCGGCTGCAGTAGAGGGTGGTTTTTTCTCTGGCTTCTCAGTAGGAGATATCCACGGCTCTACCATTATTTCTCACCTTTTGTTTGCAGATGACACCTTGCTATTTTGTGAGACAAATGCAGGGGATATTCAATCTTTGAAGGCCATCCTACTTTGTTTCGAAGCGATATCCGGGTTGAAGATTAATCTTGTTAAGATAGAGATGGTTGCGGTTGGTAATGTAAATAATATCAGAGGGTTGGCTGGCATATTGGGTTGTGCGGTTTCTTCATTGCCATTGAAGTACCTTGGACTTCCGTTGGGGGCTTCCTTCAAAGCTAAGACAATTTGGGAGGTGGTGCTGGAAAAATTTGAGCGGAGGTTGGTCAGGTGGAAAAAGGTTGTATTTATCTAAAGGGGGGGGGGGGCGTATCACTCTTATCAAAAGTACTTTATCCAACCTTCCTACATACTAATCTTTATTTCCTCTTCCCGCAAGCATTGCAACTAGAATGGAGAAAATTCAACAGGACTTTTTATGGAGTGGAATAGGCGATGAATTTAAATTCCACTTGGTGGGGTGGGAGAAGGTATGTTCTCCTCTTAGCAATGGTGGCTTGGGGGTTAGGAATATGAGGGATTTTAATAAGGCCTTGTTAGGTAAATGGTTGTGGTGTTATAACAATGAGAGGGGAGCCTTATGGAAAGGGATGATTGACATGAAGTATGGTCGTGAACGGGGGGGTTGGTGTTCTAAAGAAGGTAGGGGGTCTTATGGAGTGGGGCTATGGAAGTATATACGGAAAAGTTGGGGCTCCTTTGCTAGTAATACTCGGTTGTGTTTGGGGGATGGGAGTAGGATCAGCTTTTTGGAAGGATGTGTGGGTGGGAGACACGGCCTTGAAGGATGCTTATCCCACGATTTTCAGTATTGCAAGGGAGAAGGAAGCTATGGTAGCTGATTTGCGGGTGGGTTTATGGCTAACCGATATTGCACACCATCATTTAGCTATTGCAATTCTTTTCCTGATAGCGGGTCACATGTATAGGACCAACTGGGGCATTGGTCATGGTATAAAAGATATTTTAGAGGCTCATAAAGGTCCATTTACAGGCCAGGGCCATAAAGGCCTATATGAGATCCTAACAACGTCATGGCATGCTCAATTATCTATTAACCTAGCTATGTTAGGCTCTTTAACCATTTTTGTAGCTCACCATATGTATTCGATGCCCCTTATCCATATCTAGCGACTGACTATGGTACCCAATTATCGTTGTTCACACATCACATGTGGATTGGTGGATTTCTCATAGTTGGTGCTGCTGCGCATGCAGCCATTTTTATGGTAAGAGACTATGATCCAACTACTCGATACAACGACCTCTTAGATCGTGTACTTAGGCATCGCGATGCAATCATATCACATCTCAACTGGTTATGTATATTTTTAGGCTTTCACAGTTTTGGTTTGTATATTCATAATGATACCATGAGCGCTTTAGGGCGTCCCCAAGATATGTTTTCAGATACCGCTATACAATTACAACCTGTTTTTGCTCAATGGATACAAAACACCCATGCTTTAGCACCCGGTGCAACAGCCCCTGGTGCTAATTAACCAAGGTTCACAGGAGTGGAATATTCGCCTTACTTGAGATGCGCATGATTGGGAAATGACTGGTTTGGTGGAGTTTCTGAACTTGCTGTACATCACTCCTCTTGCGGCCACAATTGAAGATTCGTTGGAATGGAGACCCTCTAGGAAAGGGAAGTTCTCGGTATGCTCCTTCTATGACTCTATTACTATGCAACAAAGGCATAATTTTCCATGGAAGACCATATGGAGGAGTAAAGCACCAACCAAGGCCACTTTTTCTTTGTTTGGACAACAGCTCTAGGGAAAATTATGACCATAGATACTCTCAAACGATGTGGCCTTATCATCACGGATTGGTGTTGTTTGTGCAGAAATAGTGGTGAAATGACGGACCATCTACTCTTACATTGTGATTTTACTCGAGATATTTGGAATTACTTTTTCAGCAGAATGGGAATAGCTTGGGTAATGCCGGGTAGGGTGGTGGAACTGTTAGCAAGCTGGAGAGGGATCATTGGAACACCACAGATCGCGGTTGTGTGGAAGATGACTCCCATTTGTATTTTTTGGTGTATTTGGTGTGAAAGAAACGAGAGGCTTTTTGAGGATCATGAGCGCTCCATGGAAGAGTTTAGGAGTTTTTTTCTGGAAGACTTTGTTTTTGTGGGCCATTGCTTTAGATTTGAATGGCCTCAGCTTCCATGATTTCCTTGTAACTGTTTCTAGTGCTTAAATAGGTGTATTCACATGTATACTTCTAGTGTACCTGGACTATGCCTATTTTCATTATCAAGGAAATATTTTATTACTTATAAAAAAAAAGAATGTGAGAAGTTTTTTTTTTTTTTTATTGGCATTGGGTGTCCAAGAATAGCTTCCTAACTAATCCTGAGGGTGCATAGGCCCTCGGCAAGAAGTTTTCCTCTAGTACACTTCGGGTACTTCAAGGGAAGCTATGAATGTGAGAAGTTAATTGAATAGACATAGGTGAGTAAGAATGTTGAGGTGAGTAAGTTGTGTGCAGAAAGAATAGAGTGCCGGTGTAACTTTGGAAAAATATTAAGCATGACGTTTTGGGTGATTGCCTGTAGCCACTAAAGGCATGAGGGGACAATCATTAATCTTTTGATGTAAGTTAGGGAGAGCTAAGAAGGGACTTGTAAGTTAAATTGGGAGATAGATGGATTTGACCTTGGATTGAGTGCAATAGTGAGATTGAATTTGTCTGGAAAATTACAATTAGTAGGTAGTGGACCTGTTTGATTTCAATAGTTATCTTTCCATGATGCAAAATTGGACCTACAATCATGTTTGTGGAATATCTCATTGTTTGTTCGCCTCTGTGAGTACATTAGAACTGCATCATCTTCATGTTTTGTATTGTTATATCACTGGGCCTTGGTCTTAAATACCTTAAATTTTAATTTCTCTCCGCAGGTGTTTACCTTTGGGTCCGTTCCGCTCAAGACTTATTTGCCTGATGGTGACATTGATTTAACAACCTTCAGTAAGAATCAAAATATGAAAGAAACATGGGCTCATCTAGTTCGTGATATTCTGGAGAATGAGGAAAAGAACGAGAATGCTGAATTCCATGTAAAAGAGGTTCAGTACATTCAGGCAGAAGTATGTCCCTCTTATGTATTTATAATATACTTGATGTTATTCGATACCTATGAAACAGGACTACAATTAAATGGGCAAGGCTCATGTTATGTCATAGCAATTATTTGAAATGTACAGTAACGTATAAATTTGCATCCAAATAAATAATCCTACACACGTTAGGATTGAGTCCAAAATAGATTTGTACATCATACACACTTCAAAAATTAGTAACTATATATGCATGTTTATATGTAGATATATTCATGTTGCACTTTTTCTCGTATATAGTCAGCTATTAACAAATCTACATGCGCACACACACACACGCGTGTAAGTAGATTTAGCTACTCTATATATACACACAAACATTTATATAAATATTTTGCATGTATATGTGAAGTTGTTTCATGTATCAGCAACAATTTGCTAGTATGTACATAAATAAATGTAGCAACCATTTATGTCTATAGTTTGGAGGGATGACTTCGTTGTTCTTAATGTGGAATATTTGGAATGAGCGTAACTCATGAAACTTTGAAAACTGTGGGAGAGCACTACTAGAATTAAAACCTTTCATGCTTAAGTCATTGTATGAATGGACTATTGTTAAGAACAATATCTAATTTGCATCCTTTGTAGATTTTATTAGCCCTTGCTACCCTACGCTTCCCTAAAATAGGCATTCCCTTTGATTGTACTCTGGGAATGGGCTCTTTGTTAATAAAACATGGTATCTTTATTTATCAAAATATATATATGTATATTCATGTGTATATGTTTTTCATTTTTATCAATAAACAAATTTTTATTGATTAAAAGAGTAGGCAAAAGCCCAAGTATACGGGACATATACAAGAACAACGCCTAAGTGTGCTAGTTTAGTGATACAAGGAAATCATGGAAGGTCATGCCATGAAATCATGGATATACGTGTGTACATGTATATCCATATCTCTATGTATACATGTAAAGTATTTGCATTAAACATTTGGCATACTGCATCTATTTTTAGTCTCTCTCATTATTATACTGTCATTTGTTATGCATATAGACTTTGTATGTCATGAAGAAAAACGATCCAAAAAATGCTATATATCTCAACAAATGAACAAAATTAAACTTTATACATCCACAGAAGAAACATCCCACAATAATTTCATTTCCATGACAAAAAATAGGGGTAAAGAATGTTCTCAACAACTTGATCCACCTAACCTAAAATCCATTTTTCTAAGCATACATCATTGACCACATAGAACAAAAAACACATCTCCCAATGATATCATATCTTTGAACCTAATATCTGCCATTAAGTTACTTATAAAAAAAAAAAAAAAAAAAAAACTGCCATCAAATTTATTTTTATACTAAAGAAAAATAACACCATTATTAAATAAAAAAATAGACCAACCAAAATGATACCAAAAAAAGAACAAAAATCATTCAACCATAAAATAGCGTCTAGAGGGGCATTAGAGGAGTATCGCTGATGTGGGATAAAAGAGTGGTGGATAATTTGGAAGAATGTGTAGGGGAATACATGGTGGCGTGCTCCTTCAAGAATGTAGTAGACGGCTTCTTTTGGGCCTATTCAGGGATTTATGGGCCAAACCTTTGATAGCAAAAGAAGGTATATGTGGGACTTGGCTAGCCATCATGGTTGGTGGAACTACCGTGGTGCGTATGGGGCAATTTTAATGCCATTCTATTTTCGAGTGAAAGATCGGGCAATCCTCACCTTTGTCTGGCTATGGTGGAATCTTTTGCATTCATATTCGGATTTTCCTCTTGTGGTCTTGTGGGAGGCTCCTTCACACGATCATAAAATTGAGAGACAATCCCCCTTGTTCTCAAATAGATAGATTTCTTGTATCATTCTGGGATGAGCATTACCAGCTTTAAATTAAAAGAGGCTACCTCAACAATGCTTGGACCACTTCCCATTATGATATCAACTTGGGAGGTCAACTTTATTTAAAGCTGCAGCGGATTCCAAGTATGGTTGTGCTTGGGAGAGTGGTGCTCTAATGAGATAAACAGACTACATGGGGTAGGGTTGGGGGAGAATATTAGTAAAGGATTGGCAGTCCTTATTATACACACTAGACCTAATCTAGGCAATGCCACTTGGGCCAGGTTTTAGCATGACCTTTGGTGTGGTGAGAGACCTCACAAGGAAGCTTTTCTAGAAGTATATAGGATTGCGAGAATGCAGGATACTTCGATGGCTGATTTAATGTTACTTTTCAATGGCTCCCCTCAGTGGAATGTCAGCAACTCAAAACTGGGAAGTTGACGCCTTCACAAACTTTTTCAATCTATTGTACAATATGAAAATAAGCACTAGAGTTTTAGAAAAACTTTTTTTGGAGTCCATCCAAGAAAGTAAAATTTACCATCCACCCATTCTAACAGCCCCTAACTATTTAGGACACGAATTCCTTTTCTTGGAAGAAAACGTGGAAGAATAAGGCATCCTTAAATGCAACTTTCTTTGTTCAAACAACTTCTTTAAAGTAGATTCGCACCACGGATGACCCAAGGAAACACCAGATTATTGTTATGGATTGGTATTTGGTGCTGAATGTCAAAATAAGATGAAACACTGTATGAATGGCCGAATACCTTGGCCTTGAGGGTTCTGTATATTATATAATCTGTACAAAGCAATTCTATACCTGGAAAATAAATCAGTATGCGCCTAATTCTAGCCCTATACATGGAAGTTACAATCTATCAAATATTAACTAGAGGTACAAGGAAAGAATAAAGAACAACAATGGACAGCATTGCTGTCCATTGACACTGAATGTGCAAAAAGGGTGGGGAAACTGTGGACCACGTCCTACTTTACTTTGAGATTGTTAACGCTATGTGGTATGATTTCTTTAGCAGAGGTGGTTTAGGTCATGCCTAGAAAGGTAGTAGACCTCTTATGGAGAGGATTAAGGCCTCTTTTGGGAACCCAACTCATCTCATATCATTTTCTTCCCAAACATCACTCAAACATAAGAACTTTTCAATTAAAAATATTCAACTTTTTCATCTAATCATTACAACTTTATCAAATTTTCAAACAAAACACAACAAACAATTCAATTTTTCAAATTTCAAAACAAAAATAATATTAAAAAATTTCTATTCTAACAATATTTTTGCTATATAATATTTTTATTCAACTTTTTCTCTCTCCTTTCCCAAAATCCAAGAAAACATCTTAACTCAAACTATTTCACTACTATCCACAAACCATTTCACTGCTATTCACAAATTTCTCATCTCATCTCATTCCCCAAATGAGGGGCCTAAGAGGCAGTACACAAATTGCAGCTGTATGGAAGATGGCTCCCATTTGCCTACTTCAGTGCATTTGAAGTGAGAGCAATAGATATTTCAAAGATTGTGAATGTAAAACTTTTTTCCTTTGGTCAATTGCTATAGATTTTAATGCACTGGGCCTCCATGAATTTTTCCTATCAATTTGTAGTTTCAACTAGGTGTTTCTATTGTATATGATAGTCAAAGATATTTACCTATTAAAAAAATGTTCAGCCCATGTAGAAAGAAGAAAAACCCTCTCTCACACAAGAATTTGGAAATACTGGCTTGCAAGCTTTTGAAAACTGTGTGACCAGGCCTTTTTTTAATAATATTTAAACTAACCTCAAATGTTTAAGGAAACAATGTAGATGGGGTCGTTTCTCCTATCAAGCAAATGGGATGCTACCACGTGGCATTAATTTTGTGTGAGTTGGAATTAAATGTGTGCCTCATTCAGTGAAAATTTTATTCAATATTAGTTTGAACTACGAATGACAATATCAATTTCAACCGGCTAGATCATGGCATATTGTTCAATGGATGTAGTGTGTCAATAATTCCATATAGCCAAAAGGGAAGGTGGGGAAGTTTATTTGGTGATATATAACCCCTAGTATTATACAAAGTGCTGTATAGTCCTTACTGGAGTAGTTTTTCTTTTTTATTATAAGTAAGAAGTAAATTTTATTGATACGAATGAAATAGGCATAGCCCGTGTACACAAGGAGTATACCAAAGAAAACTGAAATACATTCTAGGAATGATAGATTAAGGACAAGAAGTCATGAGCATTGTTCCTATTAAGTATAATAGCTGAAAACCAAAGCAATAGTGTGTGAACAAAAAAATTCTAAAGCTCTGCCATTGTGCGCTCCCTATCTTCAAAGCACAGCTCATTCCTTTTTGCCTAAATACACCACATAATGCATAGCGGAATCATCTTCCACACTACCGCCACTTGAGGACAGCCTTGAATCTCGTTCCAACAAGTCAGTAAATCAACCACCCTCAATGACATTACCCAAGCGACGTCAACTCTTCTAAAGATCTCATCCCACAACATCCTTGTCACCGCACAATGCAATAATAAGTGATCCACCGATTCTCTTTGCTTTTAATACAAGTAGCACCAATCCATCACTATGAGCCCCCTCTTCCTTAAGTTGTCCGTGGTCAAAATCTTCCCAAGAGCAGCAATCCATATGAAGAAAGCTACTTTAGAAGGCACAAATATTCTTTCAAGGGAATAGAGCATTACCTTGTGATGCCAATATTTTGTAATACTCCTTGACTGTGCACTTCTTGCTGCCTTTGGACCTCCACTGCATCCTATCCCGCTGTTCCGTAATGTTTCCTGTGGAGTATATCAACCTGAAAAATTCTGAAACAGTGTGCAATTCTCAATCATGAATATCCCTATTAAATAGGACATTCCACTGGTGAGAACCATGAGAAAATACCCACAGATCCGCCATAGAAGCATCCTTGTTGGCTGCAATACGATAGAGAGCTGGAAAGGCCCTCTCCAGCCAATCTCTACACCAAACATCATGCTAAAACCTGATTCTGGTGCCCTCTCCAGCCACAAAACGGGTATGGTTTTTGAAACTCTGCCATCTCCTCCTAATAAATTTCCATAAGCCCACGCCTTACCCCCTCCCCCCCCCCCCCCCCCCCCCCCCCCCCCGCCCTTTCACTTCGTTGGAGCACCAGCCCCCCTAAGCACTTCCGTGTCTAGAGTCTATAATTTCCTTCCACAGTGAATCTCCCTCCACGCGGTACCTCCATAACCATTTCCCCAACAAAGTTTTATTGAAAGTCCTCAAGTTGCAAACTCCCAAGCCACCATTTGAAATTGGAGAACAAACTTTCTTCCCCTTAACAAGATGGATTTTCGGTTCCTCCCCCATTCCCACAAAAAAGCCCGTAATAATTTCTCAATCCTATTTACCACCCTTGTAGGCAAAGGAAATAGAGGTAAGAAATAGGTGGGGATGTTAGTTAACGTGCTCTTATTTATTTATTTTTTTTATAAGTAAGAAACTTTGTTGAAACAAATGAAACTAGGCAATGCCCATGTACACAGGAAATATACAAAATGAGACACCTAATTACATTCTAGAGAGCTAGAAAGTAGACAAAAACTCATGTACATTCCCACCCTTTAGTTAACGTGCTCTTAATTACAGTGAGTCGACCCCCTTTCGATAAATATAACCATTTCCAACCAGCCAGCCTTTTCTTTACTTTCTCCACAACCCCATCCCAAATAGCTCTAGCCTTAAATGTCGCCCCCAACGGGAGGCCCAAATATTTTATAGGCAAGGATGACACTTTACAATCTAGAAGGCTCGCCAGGCTATTGATACTGGGCACAACGCCCACTACAACCATCTCGGACTTACCAAGGTTCACTTTAAGCCCCGTCACGGCTTGAAAACATAACAAAAGTGCTCATAAAGTTTGACTCTAGCCATGATCCGCTTCACAAAAAAGGAGAGTATCATTTGCAAATAAGAGATGTGAGATTATGATAGAGCTATTAGTACCATTATCCACCGAAAATCCAGATAAAAAGCCACTACCCACAGCAGCCTTCACCATCCGGCTAAGTGTCTCCATAACGATAACAAAAAGTAGAGGAGACAATGGAATAGTTAGTGTTGTATAGTCCTTTTTTTTATCAATAAATAGAATTTTATTAAAATAGGCAAAACCAAGTACACGAGACATATACAGAGCAACACCTATGCATGAGTGTCCAAGGATACATGGAAATCATATACATTCATGCCATTAAAGTCTTACAATCGACTAATGGAGTATATTATGAAAAGTTGTATAGTCCTTAGTACTATACTTAATGAAACATAGTCTTTTGTATATTATATTGCATTATAGTATTATGCTTTTCCCCTAGTCGATGCTATATAATGGTTTGGTATGTAGTACTTATTATACTTAAGTGCTTTGCATTATGGTATTTTAAACCCCTAGGGGTTGGCTCAAGTGGAAAAGACCTTGGTCCTGGTGGTATGCTCCCTCCAAGGTCCAAGGTTCGAATCCCATTGGGTGTATCGGATTGGGGGATGCTCCTCTTGAGTTATCCGAGGTGCACTTGTGAGAAATTCCTTGTCGAGGGCTTATGCACCCCCGGGATTAGTTGGGACGCTGTTCCCGGACACCCAGTGCCAGTAAAAAAAAAATAATTATAGTATTTTAATTATAATAATTATGCCACATCGATTATATTATTATCTGATGTGATATGAACTTATAGAAAAAAAATTGTATTATTACTGGATATGAGAAACTATATTATTATGATACATATTTTGGACTATATTACATATGCTATTAATGTTTACGTCTGTATATTGTGATTGAAGTATAGTATAAGCTATCTCAGCCTTCTTATTTTTTAATTGTATATATATTTTTTAATAAGTAAGAAGTAATTTTATTACAAACGAATGTATAGTTGAAGCCCATGTACACATGAAGTATACAAAAGAGAACACCTATACACATTCTATGAAACAAAAATCGACAACAGAAAATCATGAACCTAGGTTCCGTTAATCACTAAAGCAGAAAACCAAAGCAATAAAGAGTGCACAAAAAAGTTCTGGATTTGCTCCAAAGTATAGCCTTGTCATTAAAACACTGCTCATTCCTTTCCATCCAAATGCACCACATAAAACACAGGAACCATCTTCCAAGCCACATCCACTTGAGTACAACCATGAAGCCCGTTCCAACACGCAAGAAGATCTAGCACTCTCAAAGGCATTCAAGCCAAAGCAATTCTACCAAAAATGCCATCCCTGAAAGCCCTCCCAAGGTCTATGTTTCAAATCTTGGGTGCAAACAATTTCTAGGAGCCATGTCCCATCAGTTAAAGGACAATGATCTACCTAATCTGTGGGATGTTAATGCGTCCCGGGATTTAATTAGGTGAAAGACATGTTGCGTCAGCCTTGTCTCCGGGGTTCTTCATTATGAAAATAAAATAAATAAAAAATTGTCTAAGAGCATTCAGCCTAGAACTGCAGGTCAACACTCAACGTTCAAACTCCCACCCCTTTTGTTCGCCTTACTTCCAGGATACTTGTCATCCTTGCTGTGAATGTCCCTAGC
Source organism: Juglans microcarpa x Juglans regia (assembly GCF_004785595.1). Classification (NCBI taxonomy): domain Eukaryota; kingdom Viridiplantae; phylum Streptophyta; class Magnoliopsida; order Fagales; family Juglandaceae; genus Juglans; species Juglans microcarpa x Juglans regia. The sequence goes on from NC_054595.1 coordinate 6,315,529, forward strand.
TAATTCAGCTACACATCACGGTTTAGGGTTGAGCTTTTTTTTGGTTATTGGGGTATTGGGAAAAGATCATTCATGGCTGATAAGCTATTTTTCATCTCTTTTTCCCCCAGCTTTTAAGCTTGTTTTATTTAGAAGGTGCTATTATCTCCTGATCTTTTTTCTTCTTGTTGTTGTTGTTATTGTTTTTGTTTTAGTTATAATATTTTATATGTAGCGTTAGTTTATGTTGCCCATAGCATAATCTAAATATCTTAGTATTTTGGCTCTTAAGTTTCTATCTGACAATTGATTGGCAATCTTTCTTGTCTTCTTATATTTTCAGGTGAAGATAATCAAGTGTCTTGTGGAAAATATTGTGGTGGACATATCATTCGACCAGCTTGGAGGATTGTGCACTCTTTGTTTCCTCGAGGAGGTAAGTGCTTCATTTTGGAAACTCATACTATTCTCTCTCCTTGAAAAAAATACACCATAATGATGTCTAAGTCTCTTTGCTGAATCGTAGTTTTTGCTTCTTTAGGTTGATCATTTGATAAATCAGAATCATTTGTTTAAGCGTAGCATTATATTGATAAAGGCCTGGTGCTATTATGAGAGCCGGATTCTGGGTGCTCACCATGGGCTTATCTCAACTTATGCCTTGGAAACCTTGGTTCTTTACATATTTCATGTCTTTAATAATTCCTTCGCCGGACCTCTTGAGGTGACTATGATTAGCTCCCGTACTTGTTTTTTATTATTTCTTTGTCCATACGTCTGGAATTTTTTTTTTTAATTTCTTGGCATGTTCAGGTCCTCTATCGTTTTCTGGAGTTCTTTAGTAAATTTGATTGGGACAATTTTTGTGTAAGCCTATGGGGTCCTGTGCCCATTAGTTCACTTCCAGATGTAACAGGTATATATAATTGGCTTCAAGATTCTTGTATTAGTACTTGGTTGAACAAATCCCAGATTTGCCAAGGTCTTGCAGTGATTTTTCTTACTTGGAAATTTTCCAGCGGAACCTCCTCGAAATGATGGTGGAGAGTTACTACTCAGCAAGTTGTTTCTAGATGCTTGTAGCTCAGTGTATGCTGTTTTCCCTGGTGGTCAAGAAAATCAGGGGCAACCCTTTCTTTCCAAACATTTTAATGTAATTGATCCTTTGCGGGTAAACAACAATCTTGGCCGTAGTGTCAGTAAAGGTAGATAAATTCTAACCTAACAGACTTTCTAATTAAATGTTCTTAAGATTTTTCATTGAGCTTTCAGAGTTGTTTCTTTATTCATGGTGACTACATCTGTTCATGCCTCTGATACGTGTACGACTGTGGATTATTAGTTGCTGCTAGATCATTTAATTTATTAGTCTTATGTTTTTCTTTGTTCTGCTGATTTTGAATTGTTTTGATGCATTCTCTGTTGCAATTATTTCATTTGGATAAAATATATTTTAGTCATGTTATTGGTTAGTAGCATCTAGTCACAAGCTTGTACTCGTTTGTTGTTGGAAAATTGTGCTTTCGACTAGCCAGTGTTGGCACTATATGAAGAGCAAAGGAGGGGATTTATATGTTCCAGCTACTGCATTCAGGCCACATTTTGGTGTTTAAGTTTGTAGTATGTTGAAGTGAGAACTCATAAACAACTTGGTAAGATGGATGTTGTGTTCTTGATTACATAATCTTTCCTATTTGAAATGCAAATTATACTTCATGTGATATCACTTCACTATTTCCCTTTTGTATAGGCTAATTCTACACTTTGAGGCCATGTTTGGTTAGTAGGATTTTTCAGAGTTCTTGAGAAGTTAAGAAAGAAATTTTGAGATGTGCTCTTTTTGGGTTGTCTGAAAGTGGGTGAGAAAAATGAGAAATTGTTTGGAGAAAAATTTGAGATATATTTTGTATCAGAGTTTGTGAAAGTTGGTAGGTAGATTTGAAAAATTGTATAGATAAGATTTTTGTGGGAGATGATTTTTGGGCTTTTGTGAAAGTTGTTTTGATTTTTTTGCTCTCTGTTTTCACAAAAATCCCGATTAGTTTTCGGGATTTAAAGATTTTTGGATTGGAGTATAAATTTTGAAAGTACAGCCGTGCTGGGTTTGCTCTTACATGTATTTTTATTCCAAATCTTGAGATCGGATTAAGGAATGCGGAGTTGTTATTCCACGGAAATAGTCCCTTGGTTTACAACTTTTTAAAAAAAGGTCACTGGTTTTCAAAATTGACTTTTTACTCTGGTTTTGTTTTGTTTTGTTTTATTTTGTTTTATTTTTTAAGTCCATCCATTGACTATCTGTCCAAAACGTCATGGAGAGATTTCCACATTATCATATTGCTAACCCCATGCATGGCATCCAAGAAAATATAAAAAAATAAATGTACTTACAAAAGTACAAAAAATAAAAATAGACATAAATGTAATAGGTTGCCATAAAACTAAAACGTAAAATTGAATCTTACAAATAATAAATTTAAGAAATAAAATTTAAGTTGGAAGCGTGGTATTTTTATTATGGAATGGTGCTTTATGTGTAAAAGGAATGGGGAATCGGCAGATCGTCTTCTTCTCCATTGTGATGTGGTTAAGGTTTTATGGGATGAGATCTTCGTTAGGCTGGACATTGCTTGGGTGATGCCCAAGAGGGTGGTGGATTTTTTGGCTTGTTGGAGTGGGAATTCAGGGAAATCGTCAAGTAACGGTTGTTTGGAAGATGGTGCCATTATGTCTTATGTGATGTGGTGCATATGGAATGAGAGTAATGGACGCTATTTAGAACACTCATTGGGGGGTGGTGGGGGGGGGGGGGGGGATTAGAGACTTATTTTTCCATTCTTTATTACTTTGGGCTAAGGCTCATGTATTAGAGGGGGTCAACTTGAATGATTTTTATGCTTCTTTTTCTAGTTCATAGGTTGTAATTAGGTACTCCTCTCTTGTATACTACCTGTGTACTTGAACTTTGCCTAATTATGAGGATCAATTAATATTCTTATAAAAAAAAAGTTAAAGAAATAAAAACTAAAAAACTAGAAAGGAAACAAAACATGAAAGACAAAAATGATGTAGAAATTTAAAATGAATGGAACTTTACCAACGAAAAGTGCATAAAAATAAAGAAAAAAAATTAAATAAATGCAAAATAAATAAAAAAGAAGAAAATGGGGAACATAAACTTTTGCCCCCCGGAACGTCCCACTCTACTTGCACTTGGTGGGGAGAGGTCTGGGGAGGTCTTTCTCTCTATTGGTAGGGGTGAAGAGGAGGACAAGTTAGATTTTTTTGAAATATTTTTATTTTTTATTTTTTCGTTTTATTTTTTATTATTATTATTTTTTTCTAAAGAAGAAAAGGTATGAAAAAACCAAGTGATCATTGAACTAGAAAGAATTATTTTAATTGAGATGTCTTGGAGGTAGAAATTAAAAGTTTTATAGTTTAAGAGAGGGCGATAGATGTTTTCCCTCAAGTGGCTAGCACGAATAGGAAACAGTACTTTTGAGATGCTTTTGGTGGATGGCTCAAGCCTATGGTCAAATTGAGATAAGGAATCATATTGTGGAGTATTATGAGTATTTGCTTTCTAAGTGGTTTATGTGGAGGCCCAAGCTAGATGGATTAGCACTTGAGTTCATAGAGGAAGAGATGGCCATGTGGTTTGAGAGGCCATTTGAAGAGAGTGAGGTTCTCAAATTGGTAATACATATGATTTTGGACCTGGATGGTTTTACAATGGCTTCATTTCAAGCCTGCTGGGATTGTGATTAAAGATATTACATGGTATTCCAGGATTTTCACACCAATAGCAAGTTTGAAAAAATCCTTAATGATACCTGTTCCCAAAAAAAAAAAAAAAAAAAACCAGGGCAATGGATTTTTAATGATTATCGTCCCATTAGCCTTGTTAATAGGGTGCAAAAAAAAAAAAAAACCAGGGCAATGGATTTTTAATGATTATCGTCCCATTAGCCTTGTTAATAGGGTGCAAAATATAATTGATAACGTCTTTGCTAATTGGTTGAGTTGGGTTTAATTTCAACGCCAACAAATGGGTTTGTCAAAGGTAGATAAATTTTAGTCTTTATGCTTATTGCTAATAAATGTCTTGATAGTAGGCTCAGACCAAGTGAGCTAGGGGTGTTTTGCAAGTTAGATATTGAGAAAGCTTATCACTTATGTTCATTTTAATTGGAGTTTCTGCGTTATTTACTTGGGAGACATGGTTTTGGGGAGAAATGACAATCTTGAATAGTATATTGTATTTCTTCTATCTGATTTTCTGTATTGGTGAGTGGCACTTCTGTTGGTTTCTTCAGTAGCTCTCATGGTTTAAGACAAGATTAGTTGTTTCTGCAACTTTTGGTTTTTGTCATAGACGCTGGCCACGATCTGTTAGCTGCAACTGATATGATGACTCCTGTTGAATTGATTTAGTTTTATTGGCTATTGTGGATGGAGGTTCTCTGTGGATTTTTTGTGGGGGCCAGTAATTTTGCTGTGCTTAACATTTCTTGTCTTTCCCTTGGATGGATGCTTGTATGGAGAAATAAGGCTCTATGTGACTTCTTTCATGTGGACAATGGCATCGGGGAGGATTCTTACTCTAGACAACATGAGGAAGTGGGGCATGATAGTGGTTAATTGTTGTTGCATGTGCAAGAAAAATGGGGAACTGGTTGGATCATCTTTCTTCTACATTGTGAGGTTGCTAACATCATATGGAAGATCATCTTTGGCTTCTTTGGGATTGTTTGGGTGATGTCCTCATGGGTTGTGGAATTCCTAATATGTTGTAAAGCTCAATTTGGCTACCATCCGTGTGCATCTTTGGGGAAGATGACCCCATCGTGCATGCTATGGTGTCTATGGAGAGAAACCAAAGTATGGCTTTGATGATTGCTAAATTTTAAACACTTTTTTCATTGGATAACAGCCCACGATAGTGTTGCTCTCTCTATTTTTCTTTTCCTAAAGTTTTTACTTTTTGTTTATTAGGTGGATCTTTTGTATACATCCTGTGTATTGGGGTAAATCCCTTTTTCATCATTAATTTATCTTACCCATAAAAAAATCCCATATTTTGTTTGCTAATTATACCTTGGTATTTTGTGGGGGCAAACCCAAAGTACCTCTGCTCTCTAAGGGCTCTTTTTCATCCTTCGAAGCTGTTTTTGGGTTGAAAGTGAATTTAGTTCAGTCAAAGCTGGTTCTTGTGGGTAATGTTGATATTCTGGCTGCATATTGGGGGTGTAAGGTATTTTCTTTGCTTATGAAATATCTTGGCCTTTCTTTGAGCTCTTGTAAGGCCAAGTCTATTTGGGATGGTGAGTGAGGTGAGAAGATACTTGGGCTCTTGCCTACTCTTTTGATCGATAAAATATTGTTTACCGATAAAAACAAAAAAAAGTTTTCAACATGAGAGGGAGGCCTTGTGGCAGTCATAGTGGATTTAAATTTGGTTGTGCTTGGGGTGGGTGGTATTCTAATGAGGTACATGGACCTCAAACTAAAGTTGGTTTTGGTGGGGGGGGGGGGGGGGGTTGTGATGGCTGTAGGTATCTTGCACGGGCACCAACAGGTTGAAATATGAATATTTTCAATGCTCCTTGTGCTAATAGCCGTTATACTTCTTCTGTGTTGTACTGTAGTGTATTGCACGATTGGCTTGCGGCTGTATTTGCCTATTACTTGGGAGGTCTGCACTTTGTTGCACGCACCATATTTAATGAATGATTGTGGCATTATTCACATTTCACACACCTGAATTGCATGAGTATGTGGAGTCCATTAAATAAATGGGCTGTAGTCCAATACATGGTAAAAGGTATTAAGAGTGAGGGTTCAACAATGTATGGCTGGAAGGTGGATTTTTTTTTTTACCTTTTTTCATTTATAAAACTAAGCTTTTTTTTTTCTTGATCAATAAAATCTTATTTTACCTATCACAAAAAAAAAAAAAAAAAAAAAAAAAAAAAACCTAAGCATTTTTTAATATATGTCAGCTCTGTGCATACTTTATGCACTTACCTGGAAGTTACACTCTAGAGGACTAGAGTCACGAAGCTGTCCATTTGTGGAGTTCAGTCTCTTGTTTTCCTTGTGTTTATTTTTGTTGGCATGATTTTATGTGCACTCGTTGGCATTTATAGTAATAAATTTTTTCATATTAATATTCAACAGCAATAACACAAGCAAGGGCTTACCCTTTTCTACAGACAATATCATATTGATACACGCATATTTTCTAGGTAACTTTTTTAGGATACGCAGTGCTTTCACATTTGGCGCTAAAAGGCTGGCAAGGTTACTTGATTGCCCAAAAGACGACCTATTGTTTGAAGTAAATCAGTTCTTTTTGAACACTTGGGAGAGACATGGCAGTGGCCATCGTCCTGATGCCCCGAGGAATGACTTGTGGCGCTTGGGATTGTCCAATTCAGACCACTTAAATGAGTCTGAGAGTCTCAGGAGTAATTCAAGTGGCCAAAGAACGGATTTTTTCTCTAGTCATGAAAATGAAAGTCAAGTTGATGGAACACGAAGTTCGCGTGGTGATTCCTTCCAGCATGCGAATCATTCCCTAGAAAGTGCATCTAGAACCAGTGATGTTTCTACAGTCTCCCATACTAAAAGTGAAAATGGAAACCCAAACAACTCGAGGATATCCAATCAGGTTAGACTAGAAATTAATTCTAATCAAGGTACACGTGTGGATATGGTTCAGAAAAGTTCTAAAGCTGATAAATTGGAGAATGACATCCAGGGGAAGTTTGTCTTTGCAAGGACACGTTCCAGCCCTGAGCTTACTGACACGTATGGTGAAATTTCTTCTCATGCAAGGTGTAGTAGAGCCCCAGAAAGTGGAAAAAGCCAGAACTCTTCTGCTAGGTTAGATAATAGGAGGAGGAAGAACCCAGGATCTGATATTTTGGCAAGCCATAGCACTAAAACTGAGGATCCATCCGTTAGGCACTTCTCAACCCGTCAAGGTCTAGATACTGCTGCTGATTCAAACAATGTTTCCAATAGTTACCATGAAGAGTCAGGTTCAGGAGCTATGAGTGAAGACTTTGCTACTGTCCTGGGGACACAGGGAATGCATCAGGACGAGCAAGATCTTGTGAACATGTTGGCATCTTCTACAGCACATGGTTTTAATGGACCGGTTCATCTTCCACTGAATATGGCTTCAGGTCACTTACCACTTCCTCTACCATCTCCTATCCCCTCTTCAGTTCTAGCTTCAATGGGATATGCTCCAAGAAATTTGGGTGGAATGGTTCCCACAAATATCCCATTTATTGAGACACCTTGGGGAACAAACATGCAATATCCTCAAGGTTTTCCTTCGCCATTAACTCCAAATTTCCCTGGCATGGGATGGAGCTCAAATCCTGAAGATTTGATTGAACTTGGTAAGGAGAACTTTCGATCAGTTGAAATGAACCACAGGGAATCTGATCATGATAACTGGCATGAGCAGGACAGTGGCTCTGCTGGTGGGTTTGATCTTGATCATGAAAGTTTTGAAATGCTTCAGTCGGATGACAAGCAACAGTCAACTTCAGCTAGTTTTAAAGTTGTTCCTTCCTCGCGAATTGCTAGTTCTAAAATCTCTACAAGAGTTCAACAGAAGGTTACAAAAGAAAACCGAGGGTCATTAAGGGTAGATCATAGAGACAATGTTGATTATCATGATAACAGAGGAAATGATGTTTACTATGATGATCAAATTGCAAGTCCAAGATCATTGTCCACTGCACCCCCTAGTTCGCTGAGGAGTAGAACTTCTTCAGAGAGTTCTTGGGAAGGATCCTCGGCAAAGGTCTCAAAGTCAGCCAAGGAAAAACGGGGTAGGAAAACTGTTACATCTGCTGTGCCATCTCATGTAAAAGGTAAGACTGTGTCTGATCTATCCTCCACTCAAGCCGACGATGACAGCAGAGACTGGAGTCCACTCCCAACCATGGGCACTGAAATAGTAGAAAGAAGCAGGGGACCTGTTGCTTCTCTAAATGTTCCAAGCCATCAAATTCCTCAAATGCTTTTAGGTCATGGTGCACGACAAAGGGTTCCTGATACTTCTGGAGTTGTTCCCTTGACCTTTTATCCTACAGGGCCACCTGTTCCTTTTGTTACAATGCTTCCGGTGTACAATTTCCCAACAGAGTCAGGAACTTCTGATGGAGTGACGAAACATTTAAGTAGGGAAGAGCAGCTGGATAATGGTGATTCTGGTCAGAATTTTGATTCATCCGAGGGACTTGATCAGCCTGACATTCTTAACGGTGACTTTGCTAGCCATTGGCAAAATTTGCAGTTTGGGCGGTTTTGTCAAAACTCACGGTATCCTGCTCCTATGATTTATTCTTCACCTGCTGTGATGCCTCCTGTCTTATTACAGGGTCGATTTCCATTGGATGGTACAGGGAGACCTCTGTCAGCAAATATGAATGTCTTCACTCAGTTTATGAATTATGGGCATCGGGTTGTTCCTGTTGCTCCTCAGTCTGTTTCAAATAGACCTGCTGTTTATCAATGTTACGTGGATGAAATACCAAAGCAGCGTAGTGGGACCGGAACGTACCTGCCAAATCCTGTAAGATCTATTGTAACACCCTTATAAATTGTTAAGCAGTTTCTTTGCTTTTTAATTTTGCAATTAGAGGATGCCAGCAAATTACTTTTACACTAACAGTCTTTCATATTGGACCTTTTGGGTGGAACATGAAAAGTACAAAACCCAACCCGAATTCTGGTGTTTTTTTCTCCCTTGTAATGCATGTTTCATGCATATTATTTTTTAATGAGGTTGACAGTATGATACAAGGTGGACAATTTTTAATATCCACCAAAGTACTCTTGTAATAAAGTACTTTGGTGAATGGGTTTGAAAATTTGAGTTTTTGAGAATTAGAGTGAAGTCAGTTTTCCGTATTTTATTTTACTTTTTTTATTTGCTCCTATCAAAAACAATATTTTATTTTATTTTTAATTAGTTTCAAGTTTTATCTTTTCTGCTCTGTCAAAGTTCAAAATTAGTGGTGCCATAGCGTTATGGGAATAAACCTAGGCTTGAAAAACTCTTTTTTTCGTTTATCTGCAACATATTGGATCCTATTAATAGATATATATATATATATTTTAAGGATGAGAAACCCCGGTGAACGTGCAAACACAACATTTTTTTTTGCTTGGTTAAACCCCAGACGTGTAAAATTCGTCACTGTTTGCTTTAATACTTCTATTATGTGGATGTTTTAATGTGTTATGTACATACTTCAGAAGGTTTCTAATCCGGACAGACATTCTACAAGTTCCAGACGTGGGAATTACAGCTATGATAGAAGTGATCACCATGGTGATAGAGAGAGGAATTGGAACATTGATTCAAGGTCACGAGCTGCTGGGCGCAGCCATGGCCGCAGCCAAGCTGAAAAGCCGAACTCAAGATCAGACCGGTTAGTGGCAAGTGAGAGTCGAGCTGACAGGTCTTGGGGACCACATAGTCATGACTCATTCCCTTCATACCATTCTCAGAATGGTTCAGTTTGCTCAAACTCTATGCGGACTGGTCCTGCCAATGTGGCATATGGAATGCATCCAATACCATCCATGAATTCCAGTGGGGTTTTGTCAAATGGACCTACCATTCCACCTCTCGTTATGCTGTATCCTTATGATCATAGTACTGGCTATGGATCACATGCTGGACAGCTTGAGTTTGGATCACTTGGACCTGTGGGTTTCTCAGCTGTGAATGAAGTATCACAACTGAATGAGGGAAGCCAATGTAGTGGGGGATTTGAAATTCATGGTGTTTCTGCTCAACGGTCCTCACCAGATGAGCCTTCTTCACCCCATATCCAGAGGTAGTTGGTGCGCTTTCTCCAAGACCACTAATCATCTTAAACCAACTAAAATGCATCAAGTCTATAAACACTATATTTTTCCAGTTGTGGAGCTGCCAGCTTCTGGTTGACCCAATAGTATGGGTCCAGCTCTTCGCCACGCCTCATGAAAGGGGGGGGGGGGGGGAGAAATCAACTAGTTTTATGGACTTTGCTGGTCCCTTCCTGTTCCTTCTTAGGACAGCCCTGAAATTTATTTGGGTGGTGGTTGTTTATTGTCTTAAACTTGTTATTATGATTAAAATTATTTCTGAAATATTTTTGGATAGCGTAATGTGTAACACCAGGGGAGAGAAGAGGATCAATGATACTTGTTTCTTCTATGTTTTCTTCAGTTGCTTGGTATTATTTCACTGGAATTGCTTTGTGATGCTGTCATTTTTTTTTCTTAATCTTAACAGGGGGATTTGATTATTTAACAGATCGGTAACTCAAGAGGAAATATCAGTGGAAAGCTGAGGATTTTCTGCCTCTTGCATTTCCAACCGAGGGAATGATAATGGGAGAAATTATGATGGGAAACCCTTCTCGTTTTCGAACGAGAGATGCCATGATTGAGGAAGAATTGGCTATCTGATTTGAACATATCTTAATATGTTTCTCATGGAAAGGTCACCCTTAAGTGCTGGCCTTGTGCTTGTTTGTACAATACATAGTTGGATGTGCTCTGTTTTCAAGGATGACAGAGTTTCGGTGGTGCTGGATGCAGGAAATTAGTTAGTTTTTCTTTTTAGGCTGATAACTTGTAACCCCACTGAAATAGGAACTCCATGGGCTTCGAATTTAGGATTTTGCTTATAAATTTCTTCTGTCAGGATTCTCTCTTACACAATGTATTAGGGTTTTTTCATTAATATGCTCATCATAGCGCAGCTCTTTTATTAATTTGCCCAAGATGTTACCTATGTATCAATAACAATGATAATTTGGGATGAAAAATTCTGCCTAGCTTTGACTATGGTGTTCGTTTTCTTTCTTCTTTATGTGGCAAGGCAAAGGACTTGATGAAGAAGCAGGGTTTAGAAGAGGAAGAATGGCAAGAACCAAATGAAAACCCCCTCTTTATAGAAGGTATAAGAGATATTCTTCGTATAGCAGGTAAGTGCTCATACTTGTCAAAAACAAAATTGCCCATTTGTCAAAATCAAAATTGCTCATACTTGTGTCTTATATTTTTTTATTTTTGGCTGTAGTTATGTTTTGGGGTTTTAATGATCCTTTCATGTAGAAAGAATTAAAGAAAGAGCATCAATTGTCCTTTTAATTTTTTCGAGTTGTTGAGGCTCAAGTCAAGTCTGTTAATAAAGATATGGTCTTGAGGGCCATCAATAAAACTGGGTACTTTTTCTCAAATCTGATTAGAATTTTGGATGTGTTGGACGCTGACAGGTATTAATGTTATCTTGGTTAGTCCAACTGATGAAGTAATAATGCATTGAAATCTCAGAGTTTTATGGTATCTAATATTTATGGTGAGAGTTGCTTAGCAGGAAGAGAAACATTAGTGTTAGACATAGATTTGTATACTTCGGTTTTTTGGGGAAGACATGGAAATCTTGGGCGAGAGATGGAAATTCAAGGTGAAAGATACTTGCCAGCCAGGGAATTCAGGTTGGGTTTTCCTCACTCTGAAGGTGAAAATCCATATGTTTTGCTTTTCATCAAACAGACTCCCACTAACCAGAGAGACATGATGGCTTCTTTTTAACTTAGAAGGGGATGTCTTGGTATGGTTTCAGGATGTAGGTGGAACTGGAAGTGGTCTCTTCACTAGATTTTGTTTGCTCAACAGCATATAATGATCTCATGGAAAGCTTGGACAAGGTTGAGAATCTTCAACACTCGCTATTTATGAGTCACAATTCAAGGCTCTCTCCAATAGAATTGAAGGGTTGGCAGAGAAGCACAAGCCTGGCCTGCTTTCTAAGTGATTGAACTAGATCTTAGAATTGGGGCTGAATTTTGAAATTTAAGCCCATGGGCTTACAATCTGACCCAAGTTTTTTTGGGTTATTATAATGGGCTAATTTTTAACCCAATCTTGGATATAATAGTAGTATTCAAGCAAATGCAATGGGAATCTTAATCCTACTCACTCAAAATTAAGAAAGCCTGGGGGCATTAAGCCGTCCAGCCGAGATTGAGTGATAGACGGTTCAAAACTTCCTAAAACAAACTTTCAGTTGCCACATCCAAATTATTTAAAATTTCTGCACTGTATTTGGGGAATAATTCTTGGGTATTTCTCTAAACATTAATGATTACTTTATTCAAGAAATAATAATAAAAAAAAAAAAGTTAGAATACAACAAATCGCATTAACATAAACTTTTCTTTGTTTGTCCAGCAGAAAGAAATCTTTCCCAGAAAGTAGATGGAAAATCCAGTAATACCCAAAAAATATTGCTTTTAGAAGAACCTTGGGTTCAGATCTTACACAGGACCCATATAATGTAAAACTTGTGGTTGTCAATGGTCTTGTCTATACGAAGAAGAATAATATACAGAAGATCCAATTCACAATCAAGTATCAGCTTGATGGGCTGTGAGATTTTTTAAAAAAGCATGGACCACACTGATGGCGTAGGCCTTCAAAAGCATACAAAAATAAATACAATAACAACAAATAATGCAGCAGCTAGCAATTTTAGCAAAGCTGCCTTGGTCAGGTCTCTGAGTGAAAAAACAATCAACAATTTGGACACCGTTTACTGCAGTTTTTGTCATTTTTCTCTCTTCCCCTGATAGAGAAATGTGCACAAACACACCTCACAAATTCTGCTCATATGTCCTTTTAGAAGTTGAGGCCTCGTTTGCTTTCACAAACTATCTCATATTATATTATCTTATATCTTTTGATCTTTTACGTTGCTTTTCATTTTCATTGCCCATTTGAGGAAGGCCGTTTTGGACTGAGATTGTGTCATTATGACCTAATTCTTACGCCTCTTCTGTGTTGAAGAGTGGTTGGATTAATTGGCAATCAATGTCTTGACAGATGGATGCAAGTTTTCCATGTAAGCCAATAAATACATTACTTCAATAATGAAAATTTTAAAACTACAAGCTCGTCATTGATTTAAAGAGTAGTGCTATAATTATATAAAAAAAAAAAGAAATTATAAAAAAAAATTTATAAATTGACATAGTTTCATATGATACGTTAGATCTATTTTATAGGGTGTTGTTACTCAATTCCATCATTTTGCCCCCTTAAAGTTACCACTAGTTCAATTGCACCTTTTTTTTTCTTTCAAATATCTTTTAAACATCGTTAAACATTTAAAAAATATAAATAAATACACAAATTCACCAGTAACCACTTCCTTAACCATTAAGAAATAAAATAAAATAAAATACAAGAGCTATCAAAATGAGGGGGCAAAACTAGGGGGCCACTTATCAGTTTTCCTATTTTATAATAAATTAACTTTACAATCTAACGTATTATGTCAAATCACGACAGTTTAAGAGTTTATTTATGTGATATTTCTTTGTAACTAAAATATTTGTCTAATTTAAATTGACATATTGCATCCTCTAATCACAATCTTTTTGTCAAATATCACTTTTCTTGTTGAAACATGACTGTTAAGATGACAAAAGAAAACATAATAATACAATTATTACTGTTGAATCTCAATAATGTGTTACTTTATAGCATTCAATAATTGAGAATATTTTTAGTGAGTTGCATTGTTATTGAATTTCATGAAAATAGATAAAATTGAATTGGAATTGTGAAAATATATAAGTATATTTAAATGTTGTTTGTATATAATTCTTAAGGTGGTTTTTATTTTGGTTTTTATTCAAGTTGTATTAATTGTTGTACTTTTTATTTTCATTAAAATCTAGAAAATAGATTGAATGAAAATTTAAAATAGATTTTTTTTTTCCAATTTAGAGATGTTTGGATTGAAATTTCGATTTTTTAAAAAAAAAAAATTATGAGAAAACATCAACCATTAGCTAGTATTGTTCTTATTGCGTTCTCTCATATGATAGATTTACAACATTTTTCTTGAGTCCTAATCTAAAATAAAATAGAGGAAAATACATAAAATCCTCTCAAACTACCGTCCAATGTGCAATCATCCCCTAAATTATCAACCTTTCCAATTTTCTCCAAACTATAAAATAATTACAACATATTCCTTTTCCCCTTAAAAAGGCAATTTTCCAGTTTTTAAAAAATACTTTCCAGGTTAATATATATTTTTTAATTTTTTAAAATCATTTCACATAGTTTAATTTTTGATTTTTTTTCATAATTTTTTTAATTTTTTTTATGAAGGACATTGATGTTCTTTTTCCATTGACGAGGAAAATTGTAATTTTTAGTTGTTGGAGGGAGTGATTGAAACAATTACGTGCAGTCACTTTTGAAACAATTATTTTATATAATTATTATAATTATTTTAAATTTTTATATAAAATATAATAAATAATTTAATTTTTTAAATTATAAAATAAAAATTATATTATAATAATATTTTATTCACTTTCTAACAAAATATTTTAACTCCAGTTAATTTCGAATAGGATGGTAGTTGAAAGTCCAAATTAAAACTTTTTTAATCCCGCAACTGCTCAAACATTTTAAGAAGATCTCCGTTGCGGATTAGTATTACATTCACATAGACCTCGTGATGACGACGAGAAGTCGCGCCTCAAGCCGATGAGCGTTGTTGAAATCTCTATTTCATTTTCGCTTTTTTCGTAGTTTTAAGTTTTTCCCAGAAAAAAAAAGAAAAACGTATAGAAAGTATAAAACCAAAGTAGGAGTGACGGTCCCAGTTTGGTGAGATTTTTTTTCCTTTTTGTTTTCACTTTCTCATTCCCTCTGTTTCTCCTTCAGATTCAGAGTCTTCTCTGCCTCTCTCAGAGGCTTGTAGTATTATCAGGTAACCCTCGCAACATTTTCAGTTGACCCAGAAGAAATCCACTACTTCTCTCCTTTCTAATCTCTATTATTGTGTAAATATCATTTCATTCCCCAAATATCATTTTAAACCTTCCTGCATTTCAGCTTCCGTGGAGGATTTTGTTGAACAGTCCGTCCTGGAACTCACAGTTCAGGTCTATCCTTTGAGTCTCAACTTGTCCTTTTGTAATTCTTTGACGTTTTGGTTAGTTAGAGCTCCGTTCTAGTCGATATTCTTCGAATATTGGCCTCTGCTAAATTCGCCGAAATAAAGTGTTTTCTTCAGTGTCTTTGGAGATTTAACAAGTGGGTAGAAGGTAATATTTGCCAGATCTTCATTTTTGTTTCCTTTCTGATCCTTCAGCCTTTTATATCTGTTTTATGCAGGGTGGTTTAAAAGTTCGGATAATTGGTGTTTTCATAGTTATGCAAGTGTATGATGTGCTAGTGGCAATAATTTCATGAACCAGTTTGAGATCTGTTTTTTTTTTTCTTTTTTTTTTTCAATTTTTTTTTTGCTTCTTTGTTCTTTCTCTTGAGATTTACGAAGTTACAGTTTTGTTGTTGCCTTATTTTAACAATGGCCTTATGGCTGAAGTTGGATCCTCAAGCATCGGAGTTGTGGTGAGTTATGGATAACAAGACTAAAGAGTAATTCCATCTTTTTTAATAACAAAATGATATTCTAATATATTTTATTATTATTAAAAAAGATGGAATTAGGGCCTGTGGATTAGGGCCTGTGCACTCCCTGGTTTAGTCGGGATACTGTTCTGGACAACCGGTGCCCATAAAAAAAAAGATATTTTAATATTTAAATATAAAACATTATGTAGGGTCTAATTGGTTCTTACACAACATATAACATGTATCATTGTCCAAAGGCGGGTGTGTTTGTTACAAGAATTAAATAGGAATTGCATTTTTGGAGGTAAAGTTTTGCATTTTATTTTTATTTGTTGCATTACAAAGTCCAAATTTTCTGGAAGATTTGAAATGTTACTTGCGTAAAAAATTGCAGAGAGGATGTTTATTAGTGTCATTGGTTTGTACTTCTTGTGGATTATTGGAACATCTTCATGGCGCTAGTTCCAAATTTTGTCCAATTGAATAACTAAACTGGAAGTGGTTGATTTTTTTGTGGGGGTAACTATTTTAGTTCTTTTAACTGTTTGAGTTTACTTTTGAGATGTGTCCCAGTTTGTGTTTGCATGTTGTTGAGTGGCAGAAAGATGGCTGATAAGATAGTTGATGAAAGACATTTTAATTTTCATGTTTTCCATTCTTAGTAATTTCATTAGACCAGTTGTAAAAAATGAAGGTTCAGCAATGACAATGGGCATCCTGTTTTTGTTTTGGTTTCATCATGGTGGCGTATGTATCCACTTATTTACAACTTTCATACTTGGAGAACTATACAACTTCAAATGCTCCATGTATATATCCACAGATTACTGATTTTAAAAAAATGTATCCACAGACTTGCAACTTTCATAGTTGGAGACTATACAACTTTAAATGCACCATATTGGGATCAATACAATTTTGTCATTTGAAGAAAACTTGTTTCTATGCAGGAAAAATCACGATGATTTATGTTTACACTTTCAGGGGTTTATAGTGTGCTGATCCAAGTAGTTCTACTTAATATTTCCAGGTGAAAACCGCCTCAATTTAGCAGATATTTAGATATACATGCCAAAATCTCGGCCCCAATGATCTAGATACCCTTGGCTGCAGTCAGGGAGAAAATGAGCTATCTGATGAAATGTGGTTGGCCTGCATTCAGTAGAAATGAAGACTATACAGGTTCTGCTGATCTACCACTTTACAAGTGTACTCTCTGGACTTTAGCATGGAAATCTCTTTCTTTTTGTTTTTAATTCTTTTATGAATATCGAGTTGTCGATTTTCTACCCCAGATCTCATACAGCCTTCCCAAATCATGATATACACAAACCATTACTTGTAGCACATTCCCAAATCTCATTTTCATTACCTGTTCTACCACTTCATAGTTCAGATTATCTTGTGAAGTAACATTTTTTTATAAGTGATTATGTTGTCAAATAACACCACTACCCTTTAGCTTTTAACAAGTAATGTGCAATTCTGAATCTACAGTCAAGCATTTGTGATACTGTATTATGATCAACTATAATGGTTGATTTGATGTCACCCCTACTTCCAAATTATTGTCCCCTACAGTCACCAACAGTGTTGGTAAAAGTGCGCTTAAGTGCAAAGACCGAAGAGCTTTGCTTACCAAAAGCGAAGCACATCTACAAAAGCATGCATTAACCATGCTTATTGGCTCTTTATTTTATAATGAGGTTAAAGCACAAATAACACACTTTTGCTGTAATTACAGTTTTAACTATTGTTGTTTGTCTAGACCATTAATTTATATGAAGTAGATGAGAAAGAGGATGAGGTTACAAATCTTTTGATGATAATGATGATGGTCCTATGCTTGATGATGAGAATGATTATATACTTTAGAATTTCACGGTATTGCTTATTTTAGCATAGAAGTCTTGCAATTCTTGTGTTTTTGGGTCATTGCCTTTTGGCTATACTTTGATTCTACCATATACATTATTTTGATTATGGCTATTGAATATCGTGGTTGTGTATATTTGTAAAACAGAAGAAAATTATGTAAAAGGTTATGTTGAAATTTATGTAATTAGTTGGGCGCTTGATTGACATGTTGCATAATATGCTGATAAAATATCATGTTGCATGATACTCTAGGAAATTGAGTTACTAGGGTAAATGTATTACTGTCCTGCTCTTAAACCTTTTTTTTTATTGTATTTATCAATATTTTGTTATTATACACTATTTTTTAAATGTAACTCTACTTTAATCAGGTGTGGGCATGCACTTATGCTCTGAGTCTGTGCTTGGGTTCTGGGCGGCATTTACACTTGAAGCGTGCTTGGCACTTTCACCAATACTGGCCACCAACAAAACACTAAACACCAATGTGGCTTTTATATACACATATGATAAATGGATTAGATAATAACTTAGATAAGTTGGGTATTAATAGCAAGTAATATATCTATGGATTTCAATTAAGCATTATGGTCTTATAGTCTTATATATATAACCATGTACTTTTTGCACACATAGTTATGGTAGAGAAGAAATTATGGTGAGCATTTTTACTTATTTTAAGAAGCCAAAATAATTAACTTATGTTCTCCAAAACCAAAGTAGATATACTGTCCTTTCTTTTCAATACTAATAGTGGTGCATTTCTGCTAGCTGCAGCATTTGTGATATCTCGTCACTAAATGAAGTGAACTTCTATGGAGTCACAGAGCACACAAGAAATACACTCCTCAACCCAAGTTTCACATGAGTCCCAAGGTGAACAACCAAACAACCACAAAACTGAGGCTCCTGTCACAGACTCAGGTTCAGTATCTGCTTCGAGCAATGATAGCAAAAAGGTTTCACGCCAAGATATTGAACTTGTAAGAAAACCCTTTCCCTTTTTTTCATTCTAATTATCTTACCAAGGAAAAAAAGAGATTTCAACTAATGTTTTTCTTATATTTATGTGGATAATTATACAAAATGGCTGCTGTAGGTCCAGAATCTTATAGAGCGATGTCTACAATTATATATGAATAGAGATGAGGTGGTTAAGACCCTCTTGACTCGTGCAAGGATAGATCCTGGATTTACAACTCTTGGTAGGTATCCCATTTGTTAGTCTTTGACCTGCTGTTTGTATGTTGTATTAAAAATTTGTTAATTCTGGTTGGTTGGTGGTGACAATACTCTAATGGTTGATGCTCAGAAAAAAAATAATTGAATGCTTGATGAAGTGGAAAACTGAAAAGAGAAGTTTTTAGTTTTTTTTTTTAAATTTCTTTATCACATATCATTATCTGTATTTGTGAATCTATTTCGTTAATACGAGATTGACCTTCAAAGTAATCAAAATATGTTTTTGAAGCTCCTTAATCTATAGCATTGCTCTTTATTTATATATTTGTTTTTTATTCAGTATGGCAGAAGTTGGAAGAAGAAAATGCTGATTTTTTCAGGGCCTATTATATACGGCTAAAATTGAAAAAACAAATCCTCCTCTTCAATCATCTGCTCGAGCATCAGTATCATCTGATGAAGTATCCCGTACCTCCAAAGGTTCCTTTGGCCCCAATACAAAATGGAATTCATCCCATGCCTGGTAAGTCTTCACCCTACACTGTTATGGTTGTTAAACAGAAATAATTACTTGTTATGTACATGGGTAATAGGTAGTTTATTGATAATCTGTTGTTAGTTATTAATTAGGAATAAGAGGTTGGATTCATAATTATCATTTTAGATTGAGGTTATCCTTTGACTTTCATCAATCTAGAACTCTTTTAGGATATAGGTATGGTAGTTGATTTCTTCTAAATCTTCTTTGTTAGCCTTTATAAGGTATTTAACGTGAATGATAAATGAGTAGTGAAGAAATGAGTAGCGAAGAAACTCATTATCAAACTGTCTCTCTCTGTTTGGGAGGTCAGTTTTCCATGAATTAAACTAATTTAGAAGGTATTTGGTTCCTTCGCAGAAACTGTAAGTTCCTTGTTACGTTTGCACGGAACAATTGGTATCATAGCAAATGTAATGGACCACCAGCATGGTTCTTGTCGTGAAGCCAAGCATCAAATGTTGGACAAAAATACAAGAAATATACTTGAGTATTATGCTAGAGGTAGATTTAATTAGGGATCAAAGACAGGAACAAATACAACATTTTCATTTCCAATCGACTGGGCCATACAGCTTCTTTCCCTTCTATGGAAATTCTAGTTCTAATGAGACAGATATTGAGATGTTCATGTCTCCTAGATTCACAGATAAATTGAAATTATCTAATGATGAATGGCTGTCTGTATCAGAAACTTTTATTTTCGCAGAACCTACAAGTGCCCCCACCACTTTCGAGATCCATCCTCCTATACTGGTGTAGGTTTCAATTTCAAAAGGAAAATCAGGTTCACCTGCTTACAGATTAATAAAGAAGCAATGTGCCATCCTAATTTCCCTTGTGGAGCATGACTTAATGGCTTATGCCCAAATTGTTCTGCCATGGCAACTACTGTGACGGCAAAGGCCACTCCTGCTAAGGAAAAGATTGTCCCCAAAGCCAAAGATCGAGATGGCCAAGATAGAGAGGACATCGGAGGTGCCTCCAGGGAAGGAAGCCTCGGCTTCCAAGGCAGTCAAGAAAGATACGAAGCTCTAGAGCATGAAGTCACTGGTGAAGAAGGCTATAGCCAAGAAGCAGAATTAAGGAGCTGGACATGCAGTGGGAGTGTTTGATCTGTTAGTAGAAATGGATCCATACTTAATCGAACAAGAATTATGGAACTGGAAAAGCAGTCGGAGTGTTTGATCCAATTAATGGGAGGAGATAGTGCCTGCCTGTAGTGATGGAGCCATACATATCAGTGTGCTTGATAACAGGGCTTCTGGATGAAGTCGCTGGTGAAGAAGGCTATAGCTAAGAAGCAGAATTAAAGAGCTGGACAAGCAGTGGGGGTGTTTGATCTCTTAGTAGTAATGCATCCATACTTAACGAACAAGAAATATGGAACTGGACAAGCAGTCGGAGTGTTTGATCCAAATAATGGGAGGAGATAGGTGCCTGCCTGTAGCGATGGAGCCATACATATCGGAGTGCTTGACAACAGGGCTTCTGGATGTAGAGATTTCTCCAACTCATCTTCTAGAACTTTTTGATATTTCATCTTTTTCATAGTGGGAAAATCACTACAAGTTTGAGGAAGAACTGAAAAAAAGGAAAAAGAAGATGAAGCCAGGATTCTACCTTTGAATACAAGGGTGTTATTAAAGGGTAGGAATGTTATGTGCATGAATAATAGGTAACCTGTCTGATAAGTTGATCAGTTGTTTTTAGTTAGGAATGAGGGTCTAGATTAGTAACTATTATTTTATATTGAGGTTATCATTTGACCTTCATTAATTTTAGGACTCTTTAAGACAATAGGTGTAGCAGTTTATTTCATCTAGATCTTTAAGCCTTTATAAGGTATTGATGAGAATAATAAAAGGGTAGTGAATAAACTTGTTATCAAACAGTCTTCATATGTTTGGGATGGCAGTTTTCCTCGAATTAAACCAATTTAGGAGGTATTTTTTTCCCTCAAATAAACTATACTTTCTTTGTTAGTCTACACGTAACATTAGAATTCCTATAAGTTAGCGTAAATGCATAGAGTGAGTTTTTGGACCATTTCTTTTTTTTTTTTTTTTTGATAAGTAAGAGAAACTTTATTGATGTGAATGAAATAGGCATGTACCAAGTACACATGAAGTATACAAAAGAACACCTAAATAATTCTAAGAGCGATGAACTAAGGACAAGAATTCATGAATATCATCCCCGTTTAATACAATAGCGGAAAACCAAAGCAATAAAGAATGTAGAAAAAAATTCTTCAGCTCCACCTTTGTTCGTTCCTTGTCTTCAAAACAGTGCGCATTCCTTTCCGTCCAAATACACCACATGATACACAACGGAATCATCCTCCAAACTGCTGCCACTTGATGACTGCCCTGCAATTTTCTCCAATAACCCATCAAATCCACCACCCTTCATAGGCATTACCCAAGCAACACCAACCCTTCGAAAGATCTCATCCCACAACCCTCTTGCTACGTCACAATGTAGTAAAATATGATCTACCGATTCTCCATTCTTTTTACACATGTAACACCAATACAACACTACACATCCTCTCTTCCTCAAGTTGTCCGTGGTCAAGATCTTCCCAAGAGCGGCATTCCAAACAGAGAAAGCAACTCTAGAGGGCACACGAGACCTCCAAATGTTCTTCCAAGGGAATGGGGTGTGATCCTGTGTAATCAAGAGTTTATAATACGCTTTTACTGTACATTTCTTGTGATCCTGAAACCTTCATTTCAAGCTATTATGTTGTACCATAGTAGTCCCCAAGGAGTGTAATAGGCTGAAAAAGTCTGAAACCATAGATAATTCCCAGTCATGAAAATCCCTATTAAACAGAATATTCCACTGATGCGAACCATGAGCAGATAACCGCACATCTGCCATTGAAGCCTCCCTATTAACTGCAATACGATATAAAGCCGAAAAAACCCTTTCCAATGCATGATCTCCACACCACACGTCCCGCCAAAAATTGATTCTGTTGCCCTCACCTGCGACAAAGCGAATATGATTTACAAAGCTTGTCCACCCCTTCTTTATAAACTTCCATAGCCCCACTCCATAACCCCCTCTCACTTCTTTGGAACACCAACCACCCCAAGCAACACCATATCTAGCATCTATAGTTTCCTTCCACAATGATCCCCCTTCCAAATGATATCTCCAAAGCCATTTCCTCAATAATGCTTTATTAAAAGTTCTCAAATTACAAACACCCAACCCCCCATTTACAACTAGGGCACATACTGTCTTCCAATTAACCAAATGAAATTTCTTCTCATCCCTTATGCCTTCCCATAAAAAAGTCTTAAAAAGTTTCTCAATCCTATTCACTATCCCTGCAGGCATAGGAAAGAGATAAAAAATAAGTGGGAAGGTTAGTGAGGGTGCTCTTGATAAGAGTGAGACGACCCCCTTTCCATAAATACACCATTTTCCATCCAGCTAACCTTTTCTCTATCTTCTCTACCACCCCATCCCATGTTGCTCTACTCTTGAAAGTTGCACCTAACAGAAGGCCCAAATATTTCATTGGGAAAGAGGACATACTGCAATCCAAAAGACTTGCTAGACTGCGTATATTACGAACCACACCCACCGGAACCATCTAAGACTTGCCAAGGTTCACCTTAAGCCCTGACACTGCTTCAAAACAAAGTAATAATGCACGTAAAGTTTGGACCTGACTCCTATTCGCTTCACAGAAAATCAGAGTGTCATCTGCGAAAAGGAGATGTGAAATGATACAAGGGCTACCAGAGCCATTTTCCACCTGAAAACTAGATAAAAAACCCCCACCAACAGTAGCATGCGCCATCCTACTCAATGCCTCCATAACTATGACAAATAGAAGAGGAGATAACGGATCACCCTGTCACAAACCCCTCGAGCTATAAAAAAAACCAGCAGGAGTGCCGTTAACTAGCACTGAGAAACGGGCCGTTGAAATACAATGACGCATCCAAGAAATCCACCTATCTCCAAAACCACACCTCTTAAGTAAGTACAAAAGGAATTTCCAGTTTACATGATCATAAGCCTTTTCCATGTCAAGCTTGCAAAGAATACCTGGACTTTCCTCTCGCAATCTAGCATCTAGGCTCTCATTTGCTATGAGCACCGAATCGAGTATATGTCTCCCGCAAATAAAAGCATTCTGAGGTTTGGAAATAATATCCAACACTGGACTAAGCTGGTTAGCAAGAACCTTTGAAATAATCTTATAGACACTACTAACCAAACTTATTGGACGAAAATTCTCAATACTCGAAGCCCCGTGTTTCTTGGGAATGAGCGCAATGAAAGTCGCGTTAAGTGATTTTTCAAACTTCTGAAAAGCGTGAAATTCACTGAACACCCGCAAGACATCACCTTTCACCACATCCCAACAAGTTTGGAAGAAACCCATTGAGAAACCATCCAGACCCGGCGCTTTGTCCTTAGCCATACTAAAGATGACCTTGAAAATCTCATCTTCATCAAAAGGTCTCTCCAAGATACTCACATGTTGCGGATCAATTGCCTCAAATGATAAGGCATCAAGCTTCGGCCTCCAAGTTACCGATTCGGTAAGAAGAGTCTCATAATAATGTGCAATATGACTTTCTAGTTCAGCGGGAGAGGATAGCACATGAGCACCTGAATGAAGCGACTCGATCGCATTGTTACGCCGATGTGAATTAGCCACTTTGTGAAAGAACTTCGTACACCTATCACCCTCTTTCAACCAAAGAGCTCTGGATTTTTGACGCCATGACGTCTCCTCTAACAACAAAACCCTTTCCAACTCTGTCACAACCGTGGCTTTCCTCAATAACTCCTCCTCTGAGGCCCCACCCAATAATTCCTTACCCTCTAACTCCTGCAATTCCTCCAACAAAGTGGACTTTTGATTGTCAGTGTGACAAAAAACTTCCAAGTTCCACTTCTTCAGATCTTGTTTTAGAGCCTTCAGCTTACCTGTAAGAATGAAACTTGGAGTGCCACTAAACTGGTACGATGCCCACCAAGTACGCACCAACTCTACAAACCCATTCACTTTAAGCCACATATTCTCAAACTTCAAATACCGACGACCCCTGTGAATGCCCCCACAATCTAGGAGAATGGAAAAATGGTCTGAACTGACTCGAGCTAACCTTTTTTGACTGAATACTGGATAGTGGGTTTCCCATAACGGTGAGACAAGGAATCTATCCAATTTCGACCAAACACGGCCATTAGACCATGTATACTCGCCACCCACCAAGGGAAGGTCCATAAGATCCAGATCAAAGATGAACTCAGAGAATTCCGCCATGGCCCGAGTGTGCCGATGATGCCCCGATCGTTCACTAGAAAAACGAGTAGTGTTAAAATCACCCCCCATACACCACGGCACATCCCATAAAGAGTATATTCCCGCCAACTCCTCGTACAACCTTCGCCTATCTCTATCCATGTTGGGACCATAGGACCCTGCAAAAGCCCAATCCCACCCATCCCTCACATTTTTGAATAACATCAAAACCGAAAGCTCACCAACACACTCCTCAATCGCCTCAACCACTCTTTTGTCCCACATTAATAACACTCCACCTGATGCTCCCTGAGAGGCCAAATAGGACCAACCCACATATGAACATCCCTGTATACTACGCACCAATCTTCTATCAATAAAACCCAACTTGTTTCTTGCAAACATATCACATCACCCTTCCACAACCTCAATAAAGCTTTGATACGAAGACATTTATTGCTATCATTGAGACCCCGTACGTTCCATGATACAATCTTAGGCTTCATTAAACTTAGCTTACCCCTCCCTTTCGGTCTAACCCTTCTGCTACTCCCATCCTTAACATCATAATTGATGGAGCAAGTTAAACGTTTAAGTTCCCTGTCTTGTTTTGTAGCTGATTTCGAACGACTAGCTTCAATAGCCACAAGAAGGGCCATAAATTGTTCCTCATAACCTCCAAAAGAGACCCCAAAGATATTTTGTAACTCCTCAACCTTTTAAAAAATCCAATACGACAAGCAACTCCCATAATCAAAACTGGGAGGGAGTGCACACAGAGGAGTAAGAGCCCCCTCCTCACCAACACTGTTATTGGGAATCAGAAGCAGTTCCGAGCCACCCAAACTATTTGGTTCACCACTTGAAGCCATATTTTAAAGAGGAATACCATCCCCAGAATTTATCCCACCAAGAACACTGAACTCCATTGGTGTGGAACCAAACGGAGAGTCAGACTGCACCTGCATAGCCTTACCCAGAAATGAAATCCCACTTTTCGGCAAAACAGACTGCACCTGCACAGTCTCAGAGCCTTCAACCACCACGCACGGCTCTGAATGCCCATTCTCCAACGACGCGAAAACATTTCTCAAGCTCTCCTACATTAACGGCTCCACCACAATCTCCCCCTCCTCTAAATCCTCCCGTCGGAGTACCTTTACTGGCTCACCAGGGTGGTCGACGGAGGTCGTCGGCAGTTTCTGTGCCGATAGAGTTGCCGGTAAGGTGCTTATCGGCGCCACAGGAGCTTGACGTAGTTCCTGACCCGAAATCTCGGACCCGAAAGCCTGACCCGATAACTCGGTTGCCACTGCCCTCCAGAACTTCTTTGGGCCTGAGGCCTGACCCGTTCCATGGCCCAACACAAAACCCGTAGGACAAGGCCCACTCTTACGGCCCACATCATGTTTCAGCTCAACGTTGCCCTTAATGCAGCGTTTTAGATAACTGATTTCGTCTAACACGATGCCCACTTTCTCCTCCAAGCCAACTAGCATCCTCCAGACAATTTCCTCATTTAACCCCAACAGTCTGCTGTCTTCTCCACCATACCGCTACACATCCTCTGAACTGATTGCGCCTGGCACCACGTCTCTCACAGCACGAGGCAGTACCTTCTTCATTAGGAGCACCTCACTGTAAGACCTTGCACCTCCTGCCCACGACGATGGAGCACCACCATCTCCTCTGTTCTTCTTTGCAAAAACTGCCTAGGATGTACTCGTGCTCGAAACAGAGGATGAGAAAAGCTCTATTAAAGTATCTCCAAAGTTCCTCCACCCCTCCCCCTTCCTCCCTTCCGGAATCACAAGCAAACCTCTCCTCTTATCACGACCAAATTCTAAGTGGGAGATGAAACTGCCATTGTGATTATGTCCATTCCTCACTATTAACACAGTGTCTCCTTTTCTATGAGTTCTCAAAAACTCATGAGAGCCCAGTGTTACTGCACATTCCTTCACCATAGAACCCAACCAACCCAGTGTTTCAAAATCTACAGAAATGTATTTCACTACACGGCGACTACTTTCTATAATCCTCCACCACCTTGCATTCTCCTTTCTGAACTCAAAAAGCTTCTGGTCAATGAAAACCTCATTGCACAACCCCATCTAAACCAACCCACAAACGATACAACCCTAATGTTTTAGTGATACGCTAATCTCATCATGAAGGAAAAGCCATTAACGAATCACTACCAACAGTAAGGAAAAAACCACAACAAAAACTGAAACTGTACGGAGAGAAAATAAAGTAGAGAGAGAGTCAGCCAAAACTTGATCTTTTTGGACCATTTCTGTGTGTCCACTTAACAAAATTTTTGAAATGTTGGTTGATGAATATCCAACTCCATTTTCTAACAAGTTCCTATTAAGGTGGATGTTGCATTACAGCTATCCTCTACCAATAATAGTTCATGAAAGCTTCTTTCCTTTACAGGAAACTTTGTAGGGTTAGCGTCTCTTTTTGTTTGTATATTTCCTGGATCTTTGGTGGATAAGAGGGGGATTGCATTGGGTTTTCTTTTTCTTCTTATGGAATTGTGCTCACTTAAGAGTTTTGGGTGAAAAACTTCCATTGGCTTTGGAAGGGTATTTCTCATGATTTCGTAAGGAGCGCTCTCATTAATGGAAACTCAGTGGTGGCTAATGGTTATAAGCAAGACTTGTGTGATATGACATTTTTATTTGTCATTGTTATAACGCCACTTGTGTGCAGTGCAGTTAACAACTTACCGATGGGATACCCTGTCCTACAGCAACCTTCCATTCCAGCTGCAGGTCAACCTCATCTCAACCCGATGGGCTGTGGAATTTCAAGCTGTCACGTGGTTAATGGAGTCCCTGCTCCAAGCAATTTTCATCCCATTCGGATGAATTCTGGGAATGAGTGAGTACTTTTCTCTATTCATATTGTCTAACAGTGATTTGCTATTCAAGTAATGGCACTGACTGTAGTTGGTCTATGTATTTTAGTTTGTTTGTGTTCTTTGTCTTTGATTATTATTGCATTACTTATTTGAATTTCAAATGGTTTGACCATAAACTATGAGTTGTTTGCATGTGTATGTTCTCATGGTAAATGGTCTTGTTTACATCTGCCTCCATATTGGCACTCAGTATGCTTTGATGACTATCTCGTCTATGTTAAAACCTAATTTGATCAATGAAAATTGAATCTCAGTTTTCCTTCTTTCTAGCCAAGTATTTTACTGTTATGGAGATTATGTTAATGGCAATTGCTTTTGTTCTTGTTGAAGTATGGTGATGGAGAGCAGTACTGCTGATGTGACTCCCATTGTTCCCCCAAATGGCACCATGTCATCCATGTCAGAGATGGCTGTGAGTCCTACATCAGTGGCATCAAGTGGCCATTTCCCCTTTACCACATCAGAAATATCAGGAATTGGGGTAGATGCATCAGCGCTTGATACAGCATTTACATCAGATGTGGCAAGTTCAGTAGGATTGCAACTTGCGCCAGATGGTGGAGCTGGAAATTCCAGGGATTCTCTGAGATCGCTGGATCAGATACCGTGGAGTTTCAGTTTATCAGATCTAACAGCTGATTTATCAAACTTGGGAGGTAATTCATAGCTCGACTTTATTAGTCAAGGGATATGCACCATCTTTTGAGAAAATTCAAAAGTTGAGTATATGACTGCTACAGCAGACATGTCTGTGGTTGCACATACAAATTAAAAGAATTTATAAGTTGAAAATGAAGTAAAATAAGAGGAATGCAATGAAGTTTTTCCTAAAAGAAAACAGGGAGTATACGTATTAATATAGAGATTCCTGATATAATATGGCATCTGCACTATTCTTCTCGTGAGGAGCAGTGGTACTGATTCGTACAAGTTTTCAAATTGCTTCTTGCTACCAGCTCATAAACAATATAATATCTTTTGTATACAATAATAGTTCTGTTATTATGGCAAAAAAATTCAGACACTAAAAGCTGTCCCAAAGGATTCTGGCACCACAGAATGCTACATGCATGAATGGATATGCTATCATTTAGGTCTAAGCACTACATACAGATTAAATCATAATGTCTTTCGGAATCTTCAGGCTTTTGCTAATGCATTGCCTTCAAAATCCTTTGCAGACTTGGGAGCCTTGGGAAATTATCCTGGTTCCCCCTTTTTGCCATCTGATTCAGAGCTTTTGCTTGATTCTCCTGAGCAGGAGGATATAGGTAATGGAAATTGCTTATCTTGGTTTTGATGTCAATTCATAATGGTGTTGGTTATTAGTAATTGGCAAATGTGATGCAAATTATCCATTTCAAAATACATAGATATCTATAGGACAATCAGATAGAACTCAAGCACTAGAGGTGAAAAATGGTGTATTGATCCTCTGAAATATCCAGTATCCATGCAAGAAAAGGAAAAATATCATTGTAGCAGCATTAACATGTTTCGACCATTGGCATGGTATCGTAATATATTCTACATCTGAGTACCTTATTTTTTTGAGTTCGATTTATGGGCATTAACAGTCAATTGTCTGATGTAGGTGTCCAAATGTACCTCAAGATTTTTTTTTTTTTTACAATTTCCATGATTAAAATTTGAAGTGTTTCATCTGTGCTGGCTCATCATATGCTTATTGCTTGACCTCATTTCAGTGGAGGAGTTCTTTGTTGATTCTGTACCTGGACCATCATGCTCTCCATCAGATGAAGAGAAACCTTAGAGAAAGGCGAGTCACATCTGGTTTTGCTTTATATTGGTGATGATAGGATAACATTAAAGCAATAAATAAGAATTCTTCTTCAGGTTTCTCAGCATGTTGGGATCTTCTTGTTAACGTATTTGAACATCGTACTATGTATTCTGCATTAATTTGCAGCTGGTAAAGCAATCATGCCAATGGAAGTTATAAATTTTCTATTAATAAGTTTTTCAGAAAACATTATGATCTAGGAAGTGGACTGTGTTGTCTGTAATTTCTTGTGTTGGCTACATTGATGTGAACTTTCCTATTTAAGCGATAGCGTAGCATTGCTGATGTATCCGTTTTTTTGAGTATAAGAATTCTATCCATTGCCTGGTAAGTCCTTTTCCATTTCCCGTCTGATTTGCTTTTGTTTACTTTCCTTTCGGTTGTAGTTCCTCTTAAACCATAGACAAAGATCAAGGTACACTAAAACCACTGTCCTGTATGTAGACACTAGAGTTTAAACTTTGATATATGGACATATCTTGTTTTGTTTGTAGTTTATTCTCATCCACAATATAGGTAATTTTTTTTTTTTTACAAGTCAATATAGGTAAAATTGTAAAAAAAATAATGTTGTAAGGCTATTGTGGTGTGACTCAAGTTCGAATTTGATAATTTGGTCTTCGACATGCACTTCAACCTAGGGGTGGGCGGCGGGGCTCTACCCCCTACCACCTCACCCCAGTCCGCCCCGCCCTCGCTCGGGCGGCGTGGGCAATCCTGTCTGCCCATACGGGGGCACCCCCTACGTCTGACAGGGAAACAAGGGCGGGAGAGGGGTGCGCACTGGGCCTAGCCTAAATCCTATATATATATATATATATATATATATACATTTGTATATAAAAAAAATGTTTCGTTGGTAACAAATTTTTTTTTTTTAAAAAATAAAAGAATGCAAAAGTGGTGTCCTTTTCTTTTGGGGAGGGGGGGGAGCGAGGGTTTAGGGTTCCACTTCCCCCTCCCTGCATATCACTTCTCTCTCTCTCTCTCTCTCTCTTCCTTCTTTCTCTGTGTGCCATTTTGAGCTCCTCTGTTGTGCGCCGTTGCCCTCTCTCCATCTCGTAGTCGCCACAACCCATGTCTCCATCTTCTCTCTTCCCCTCTCTCACTCTCTCTCTTCCCTCTCTGGTGGCGCCAACCAATGGACGATGTTTAGTTTTTTCTTTCCTCATATTTTTGGCTGTTTTTGGTATGATATGGTTGCTAGTTTTGGTTTATGATGTGTATTGTGGATTTTAGATGGTTTTGTAAACTTCTTGTTGATCCTTTTTTTTATTATTTATTATTTTTATTTTGTTTTCGGCTGGTACAACTTAGCCATGAGTGGCGATAGACTGGGGCGGACGAATGGAGGGTTTGCCTCTAGCACACGGACGGGGGGCCCCGGCTCTACATCACGAGGCCGATTGCGGGAGTGCAAACTCCCCCCCCCCCCCAAAAAAAAGGCGGGGGCGAGGGGTGGAATGGGGGCAACCCTGCCCCATAAGGTGTGGGTAGCACTCCTGCTTCAACCGAGGATGTCGTTTGGATAATAAACAATTATATGAAAAGGTTTCATGAAAAGTTCTAGAATGGAATGGACTTCTTTCCCTCAAACTTTATTTCCATTTATTAGTTTTTCAGCACTAAAAACTTCCAACTCATTGAAAGGAGCAAGACAATAGGATTTTTTTTTTTTTTCCTACGCAAGCATATTTTAAATATATGTAGCAGTTACAGGATAAAAGAGTCAACAAGGTGGGAAGCCCCAACTTTCATCCCAAATAAGGAAATACAACATAAGAAAGAGAAAAAATAGGGATCTAGGGCCAATGACTTGATCCTCATCCATTTCCAACAAAGGAAAGTTGCATGAAACAATTTTGATACAGTCCAATAAATGGATTGTAATACTATGACTAGAAACTGTTGTAAAATGTTTTGTGCTGCATTTCACTGGTCTGGACTAGCTAAAGGAGACTTTCACTACCTCTTTTCCATGATCCTTGGTTAGGAGAAGCAAAAACATAAGAAGACAGCAAGCGAGAGATGTGTCGAATTTTTGGTAGACAACCGTTAAGGATTGTGGAGGCACGTGTAGACCACGTGTCACACTAGGGGAGTGGAGGTTAGTCAGATCTAAAAGATCTGAGGTTGCTGACCCCTAAAATGCCGCACGTGGCAGAGACAGTCTCTCCTCGATGCAGTGACGCATGGATCTCACACGCTATTTGAGTCGCGCGTGAGACGTACGCGTCGCTCTGTTTGACATTCTGCTTCGGCAGTTTGAAGGATTGACGGTTGAGGAGTCTTGTGGTGGGGTGCATGGCGATCGTGGGAGGCCAGAAAGCAATAGATCGACGTTTCTCCTTGCTATGGATGTAAAACAAATTAAAAACCAAAAAAAAGGGTTGGACAGTTTCGAGACAAGCCAAATGAGAGGAGGGCGGGTGGAGCCAAAGCTCCCCCGTTCCCCTCTGGGCAAATGAAGATGGGATGTTTAAGTTTTTGGCGAAATCTACTGGAGAGAGGAAAAAAAGAAGAAGCAAACCTAGGCTTCCTTTTCATTGTAAGACTAATGGATTAGTATGGAATCATTATATTGAGGGTAAAATATATCAATTTCTGTGATTTCTAGTGGGGACAAATAATCTGTGTTTTCAATTTGGACTCAATGTTTATCATGCGTGTGAAATTTATAAAATATAAGTCCCTCGGTTTGTCTGTCATTAAGAAAACTAATGATGCCTTAATCAGGTGTTAATCCACATTAGCATCATTATCCGTTTGACACATTCTTTAAAATAGCAAAATTTAAGCAGAAAATGAAAAAGAGTGAGTGCCCCTCCTCCTTGAGGGAGGGATAGCGTAGCCACCCTACTCTGTGAGTGGGTTATCCACCCACAGATTCAACCTGCAAAGGGGCTTTCCCATAGGGAGTACTAAAACAGAGTTGTATTTCCCCCCTTTGAGTCTGAGACATAGAGTTGTAGGCAAATAGAATTGTTCATAAATATTTCAAGCTCAATTCAAGTTCAATCCGTTTATGAAATGAGACGAGCTTTAACCAAAATTCAGGATCATTGTATATGAGCTTAACTTGTATAATTCTTGTTCAATTGGTATGAATTTATATAAAGTAATTAAAAGATGAGACCAAATACCTAATCTAATGGATGTAGCTTAAATATTTCTTGTGAATATGGCTGTATGTGTATATATATATATATATATATATATATATTATATACACTAGCAATGGTTTAACGTGCAAAGCACGTTTGCCACATTTGCTTAATTGGAAGAAAAAACAAAATTCCTGAAAATAATGTGTCAAAACAATAAATAAAGTGTGACTTCTTACATGAGCACAAAATCTTAAATAATTGAATTGGTTGTTAGTTCACAATCATCAAGATTGAAAGAGTACATAAGATTGATTAGTGAATAGCATAATGCATAGGAGCATAAAACCTAATATAAACAATCATCTATGAATTTTTCTCTTTCTTTACTTTAACAAGAAGAGTTTGTTCAACTGTAGTATCTCCAGACATTTCCATGCAAACTTTAGCAAGAAGAGTTTGCATGGAAGTTTCAACTCTACAAATTAACCATATTTGACGGTAGAGATCAATGCATGCATGTCATGTTACCTCCAACCATGCAGAAGATGTAGTGAGCTTGTATGAAACAAAACCACCCTCCCTATTTCTGCATTTTCAATTTTCAAGAATAAGAAAATATACTCAAGTTATAGCAAGAGAAGATACTTTCAAAATTTGATCGTATGAACAAAAAACTTATCTCACGATTAATAAAAGTTCAACCACACTACTCGATGACCCAGGGAGCACTGAAAAAATACAAAGTCTTTTATTCTTATGTTGCTCTCATGTTCTTTCATCATTAAAGTAAGCCTCTTATATTTTGGAAGCTCCAAAAATATTATAATTGTAGAAAATCATTTTATCTAAATGATTTTAGTTAATTAAGAATATTATGATATTTAAATTATGTTAAAAACTTTAATTATTTAGATGGTTTTACTCTCTTAAAAATATTTAGCAAAACTTCATCATTTATTTAATGATGAAAGATTGTAATAAGACTGTATAAGACCCAACTACCAGGGGCATTGATGGAAAAAAATTGTCAAAATAAAGCATTGTTCATTACTGTTTATATTGAAATAGATGCTTTAAAGTATAAGGATATATATATATATATATATATATATATAATGTACATATTTTTAAATTTATATATAAAATGTTAAAATTACTATACAAAGTCCAAAATTTATTTTCTAAACTTATAAATAAAGTCATAAGATATGGTACAAATAATGTATTCATAATAAAAGACGATATACGATATAGTCCATAAATATAGTTAATCTAATGAACATGAACACTATAATTTTAATGGTAATTAATTCATCATTAATCAAGTTTATTAAAAATGTATAAAATCTCATTGATGGTATTTATTTTATGTGGAACTAACAAATTAATTAGGCTTGGTTTGCTTTTAAGACTAAAATCCAAAACTTTGAAAACCTCTCATTTCATCAATATTACAACTTTCTCAAATTTCTACACAAAATAAAATAAACAATTCAACTTTTTCAAATACCAAAATAAAAATAATATTAAAAAATATATTCTAATAATATTTTATTCAACTTTTTAACTTTAATTTCAACTCATCTCATATCATTTCTGAAAACAAACGAGGCCGCCTTTTGTAAATAAGAATGAGTTTATTTAAAATAAGTTAACTGACCGTGAATATTATTTAAATTTTATATTTTTCTTCAAGTTTGTAAATCCTTATTTATATTTTCTATAAAAAATATTTAAAATGAATAAATGCACAAAACATAAAAGTGAATTACCATAAGAGCACTCGCAGAAAACTTCCATATATTTTTTTCCATTAGGTTGGTAAGTTGACTCGACCATTTATGTAAGTAAGGTTGAGTTCACATTGCATAAGACTAGAAGTTTTGAGTTCGAACATTGATTTTATACTTTATCTCATGTATTGAGACCACTTATTAAGGGAAAGTCTAGTCCACATGTGAAGGTGAATATTAAGATATAAAATAAATAATAAAATCTAATCTTCCTATCATCTTAAATTTTTGTAACAAATGGTGGTGTTGGTCCATCGGTGCCTTAGGGGCAATCATTTGCGCCAGTGTATAAAAAGACATGTCAAAATCATTTAAAAGAGTAGGCATGAGTAAGCAAGG
Organism: Juglans microcarpa x Juglans regia; assembly: GCF_004785595.1. Classification (NCBI taxonomy): domain Eukaryota; kingdom Viridiplantae; phylum Streptophyta; class Magnoliopsida; order Fagales; family Juglandaceae; genus Juglans; species Juglans microcarpa x Juglans regia. The sequence goes on from NC_054595.1 coordinate 6,349,833, forward strand.
ATTTATAGCTTTAAAGCTGAACATGTGTAAGGAATACGACAAGATTGAATGGCCTTTTTTGGAAGATATAATGAGAAAGATGGGATTTTCTAGCCGATAGATAGGGCTCATAATGAGGTGTGTTACCACTGTTTCCTACACTTTGTTCATTAATGGAACCCCATACAGAAAGTTTAAGCCTTTAAGAGGCATTCGACAAGGTGTCCTCTCTCATCTTATCTTTTCATACTTTGTTCTGAAGCTTTTAGTCAACTCCTAAACCAAGCAAAAGTTGAAGGACAAATCACTGATGTGCCATTGGCTAGGGGCCAGATCCACATCAACCACCTCTTTTTTGTAGATGATAGCTTCCTCTTCTGCAAATCAAGCTCACTAGAGTGGAGCAGACTGCTAAGGTTATGGGAGATCTATGAAAATTCATTAGGGCATAGGCTTAACAAGGAGAAGACATCTATATTCTTCAATAGGAATACTAAAGAAGATACAAAGAATACAATATTTTGAATAAAGTTAGAGCAAGAATCAACAACTGGAAATCGAAACTTCTATCTCAAGCTAGCAAGAAAGTCCTTTTGAAGTCTGTGATTCAAGCAATTCCCACCTGCTACATGGGTGTATTCAAGATTCCAAAATCAATATTAAGGGAGATCAACATAATAATGCAAGGCTATTGGTGGGGTCATAAAGATAAGGATAAAAGGATACATTGGATCCCTTGGAATCAAATGGAAAAAGCAAAATCTGTTGGAGGGCTAGGGTTCTAACTTGGAGAATTTCAATTTGGCTATGCTAACAAAACAATGTTGGTGGCTAGTACAGGCATCCTATTCACTTGTAGCTTAGGTTATGTCTCATAAATATTATCCAACAGGGGACTTTCAACAGGAAAAAATGGGCAGGTATCCCTCATTCATCTGGAGAAGCTTCATGGTAGCAAAACCACTCTTTGAAGAAGGATTATTTTGGAGAGTGGACAATGAAGAATCCATCAAAATTAGCTCTAGTAAATGGATCCCTCAGCGCACATCATTCAAGATCCAAAGTGGTTCCCACAGAATTCTAGCAAAGAACAAAGTGCCTATGTTGGTATACACTCTAGACAATGGAATATGCAGCTAATCAATGAGGTATTTTCGAGTAAAGAAGCTAAAATAATAAGCCAAGTTCCTCTCAACCATTATGGCAATGCTGATAAACTGATATGAAGACACACAACCAATGGTTCATTCACAGTTAAAAGTGCCTATCACTTACAAGGATGTTTACAAGAGAGGAACAAGGGCCAACCATCCAGCAAGCAAAACCAAAAGGATGGAATAAGTTGTGGGGGTTGTCAATTTCTTATACTGAGAAATTTTTCTTGTGGAAAGCTTGCTAAGATGGTCTACCTACAAAATTTAACTTTTTCAAAAAGAAAGTGGTGGAAAATCCAATGTGCCCCATCTGTGATCAAGAACAAGAGACTATTGAGCATGCACTCTTGGCATGTGAATCAGCAAAGGATGTTTGGGGACAATGCTCCAAGAAACTATAGAAAAGTAGTTTTGGTCATTAGAGTTTTAAAGATACACTACTTTCAATGTTAACATATATGGAAAGTGTGATTTTTTAGAAGGTCTTCAGTGTGCAAGTCCTCAACAAGAAAGATCCTACTCAGTGTGCAAATCTTCAACCAGATAGCAGTGTATGGGTGGCACCTCCAAGGGATGTTGTTAAAGCCCCGTTGGATTTAGAGATGAGTTGAGATGGTTATAGATAAGTTGAATAAAATATTATTAGAATATTATTTTTAATATTATTATTGTTTTGAGATTTGAAAAAGTTGAATTGTTTATTATAGGGGTGGGCAGCGGGGCCCTGCTTCCACTCCTCCCCCGGTCAATGGGACGGAGCCCCCCGTCCGTCAGATGCGGGGGCGGGTGGCCCCGCCCGCATCTGACCCCCAACACGGGGGCGGGGGCAGGATAGGGGCAACCCCCGCCCCGCCCCGTTATCCCTTATATATACATATATATATATAAAAATAACCCAAGCATGAAACGACGTGGGTTATTTTTTTTTTATATACCCATTAGGAAACGACGCCGTTTCCTCAATTGTGAAACGTCGTCGTTTCCGTTTTGTTTAGAATCCCCCCCTGCGATCACCCTCCCAGTCACTCACTCACTCACTCACTCACTCACTCACTCACTCTTTCTCTCTCTCTCTCTCTCTCTCTCATCTCACAGCTCTGTGACCGTCGCTCACTCGCCGTGCTCTCTGTGGTCCGTCGGTCGCCGTCGGTCGCCGTCGGTCGCCGTCGGTCGCCGTCGCCGCTGCCTTCCGTCAGTCACAGTTCATCTCCGTCGCCGAGGCCCGAAGGTAAAACCCATCTTGGCATCTCCTACAATTTATTTTATAATTTATTTTATGAAATAGAGATTGGAGGAAGGATGGAGTGTAATCAAAGATGGCGGATGGGATTTTGTGAATTGTGTGCTGTGAAGACTTGATTGTGCATGTGGTTCTTGTGTGAATCTGTGATTGTGATTGGTTTTTTTTTTTTTCAATTTTTTGTAAATACCCTAAAAATTTAGGGTTCCAATCCGAAACCCTAATATAATTTAGGAGTTTCAATCCTTGAAACCGATTGAAACCCCTAAATTATTTTAGGATTTCGAAATACCCTAAATTAATTTAGGGTTTCGGATTGGAACCCAAAATATAATTTAATTGGGTAAATTGATGAGAAATATTTGTAATAATATAACTTACAAATATAGTACCAAGTGCTGCACACTTTTTTTTTTTTAAAAAAAATTGAGTAAATATAGGATTCAATCATTCACATGAAAAATTTAATTTTTTAATGATACTTAGCCCTAAGGAATTCAAGAACAAATGTAATTGGGGGTTAAATTGTGAAATCTAAGGAATTCATTAGTAATTTATTAGACTTAGATGTGTGAGATATTGATATTCAGCCTAGTGAGTTTAGTAAAATTCATTAGCTCGTATGCTCTTCTTTTGGCAGCATTATTATTTTTAATAATAGACAAAATCTAGGCTAAAATTTCATTTTTATATTTGGGTTCCAATCCAACTACATGTATAACCCATTTTAATTGAGTATTTCATTTTATTTATTTATTTATTTATTTATTTATTTATTTTTTTTATCTTTGATGTTTGATCATTAATGTTTCATCTTCCAACTTCTAAATTTCCAATATATATGTTAATGCTTGGATGTAATTGTTTGGCATGTTGATTTGTTTGCTTTTATTTCAGATTTCTTATTTGGTTAAGTTAATGGATATGCCAGCAGATTCTAGTGCGAGCTCTCCTTTTGATGCCCAAGGTACCCCTACCCCTACCCCTACATCTACTCCTATCACTACTCCTACCCCTACACCTACTCCTGGCCCAACACCTACCCCTACGGTACCTTGTCTCGCCCCTAAGCCCAACAAGAAACCTGCTTTTATAGTTTGGGTTCATTTCACCAAACTAGAGGGTGGTGACCCCAATAACCCCCAAGCCAAGTGTAATAATTGTGAAAAAATCTATGGATGCCATATATGAGACGACGTCTACAGCTACCTTCGATGCAGTATGACTTTGTATTGGACCCACCATTGCCATGGTTTGCGCAAATTGTTCTTTATTTGTTTTTTTTTATTTATAATTTTATATCATATTTTAGTACCTAATTATTTTGCTTGTTTTTATTTTAGCTTTCATATTCTTAATATAAAATTATACATATGCCCAATCCTAATGACCGATCTATGCTCATCTGCCTCATCTTCATGACTTCATCTCAAATTCCAATTGCCAATGCCCAATCCCAATCTCATTTCAAAAGGTACTTTTAATATTTTGTATTTTAATTTTTTTAATTTTTATTTCATTTTATAACTTTATAATTCTAATTTATTTTATTTTTAACTTATTAATATTTCAGCCTTTAAGGTTTTATAACTAATTAACGTTTATGATCTTGATTTTCAGTCTCACAGCAGTTGACACAACTCACCACTCAGTGAATTCACCCCTACACAGCGCTACGCCGCCATCCCAAATTGATCAAATTTTCAAGTTATGAGTTATAATTGTTAATTTACAATTAAGTGTAATGTTGCTACAATTTGTAATATTTAATATTTTTAGAGGAGTTTGCAATAGTTTAAGTTTATTAGTTCTCTTAGAGTCTTAATTTGTATAATTGTAAATTGTAGTTTGTAATAACTTAGTAGTTAATAGTTTAAATTTAGTATATAGTTCTATCTATATATATATATGTATATACTATATATTTTTTCTATTTTCACATATATTTAATTTTTTTTTAGTTAAATTCTGGGCCCAGAAAAATATACTGGGCCGAAGGCCCATTAGGGGGGGCGGACGGATTGGGGTGCCACCCCGCCCCCCGTTGAACGGACGGGGTACCCCGCCCACATGGGCGGGGGCGGGGTACGGGGAAAAAAAGCACCCCTAATTTATTATATTTTGTGTGAGAATTTAAAAAAGCTGTAATAATAGGATTAATTGGGATGCAACCATCAACAAACAACTATGCAGAGTAAGTGTTGGTGTAATCGCAAGAGATTGGGAAGGAAAAGTTCTAGCATATGGGGATGAACATATCATTATTTCCAGACCCTATGCTTGCTGAATCCTTTGCAGCACTTAGTCTACTATTTTTGGGATTGAGCTAGGATTACAAAAGATCATTCTAGAAGGTGATTCATTACTTGTTGTCAAGGCCATCAAAGATTCAATGAAAGCTTGGACAACAAAGAGATGATAATTGCAGATGTTAAAAGTCTGCTCTGTAAATATGTTAGCTGGTCTGTAAACAATGTTAAAAAGGATGTAAATAATGTAGCTCATGCTCTAAATATTTCTGATGTCATCATTGACATGGAGGAAACCCCTAATTGTATTCAATCTCTCTTCTAGAGATTTTTCTCAATAATACTACGATTTTTCCTCTAAAAAAATTCATTTAAAAGAGAACTTTCCGTTTGAACAAAAAGAAAAAAAAAATTAATTTTGTTATTAAATGTTCGAACAAAATTCTAAAACATAACTTAGCATCTATTTTTAGATCAAACTCTGACGACAACTCTCACAAAAAAAAAAAAAAAATACCAAATGATTTATCAGAAACTCAACTTTTTTTCTATTATAGTATTTGAGCTAGTTTTTACACGTTTTAAAGGATAAAATCTCGTTTTATAGTGGTAATAGAAACAAAAAGCCAACAAGAGACTAATAAATTATCTGTCAATTAAATAATAAACATTTGACTTTCTTCAAATTGTTTTCCTCTACATGGCTCGATTGTTTTCGTATGTAAGATTAGATGAGTCGAAATTACAGTTAAAAAGTTAAATAAAGTATTATTAGAATATATTTTTTAATGTTATTTCTGTTTTAAGATTTGAAAAAGTTGAATTATTTATTTTATTTTGTATTGGAAGTTGGGAAAGTTGTAATAATTAGATGAGATAAGATGAGATGTTTTCTAAAGACAAACGAGGCCTATTGACATATTCTTTAAATCCAGAAGTTAATTTGGCACATTAATGATTGAGCTCATAATAATATTGCTGAGTCTTTCATAATCTAACACATTAAGTTAATAGTTTTTTCATGTTTGGGGGCCAAGAAATTAATTTGGAGGAGCCATCATATAAAAAAGTATAAAATATAAGAATTTCTACACTATCATTCGGAAATAGCAATTTCTACATGCAAATCATAAGTTAATTAGTTCTCATTTTCCTCTTATTAATATTGCAATTTTTTTTTTTTTTTCTGAATAAATGCTCAGATTAATATGCTCTTTTCGTTGTAAAGCTAAAAGCATACAATCGATCTCTTACATCTCTTTAAAGCTCTGAAGTTTTCTGAGAGTTACCCAAAAAGAATGTCAAAATTTGGTGACGAATTATATATTGGTTTTAACGTGGGCCTTCCACAAAAGGAATATATAAAATAAAATCTCAATTTTTTTAATTTGGTTAATTGAAATGTGAGTTAATTAATGTTCTAAACTTAATTCCAGTAAAAATGTTTCTTTTTCTGCACTTTCTACCAGCAAACACATTACAGTATTACTTTACCAACTTAAGAAGATTTTGGCGACCCAAAAAATGGAAATGGTTAAATTACAAAGAGAAAAGATATTTATAATCGTAAATTATATAATTATCGCGTAATCGTTTTGAAAAAAGTGAATAAATATGATAAATATATGAAAAAAATTAATTTTTTAATAGTGAATCTTACTATTTTTTAAAACGATTATATAATGTTTACGTATTTTATGATTATATATAGAATTAGTCAATTATAAAATGACAAAAATAGCGTATTAAATACGTAACTTACATCTAGAATTTCTCGATTAATAACAAGGTGTGGTCCGTGGAGTCGTATGGACGAAAGTTCTATCAATGTAGGCCCCCCATCCTAATGGCCCTCAAAATAATTTCTTGGAGGCTGATTCTTCCCTCGCGCTGACTTACCTTGTTCTTCTGTTCACTTCTGTTTTTTCTTCTTTCATTCTCTGGTTCTCGCGAACTTTCTTTCTCCTGAGGACTCTTGTCATTTTCCTCAAGGAACTTCTTCAAATACTTAACACCATTCTTCTGTTTCTGATCTTCCATGAAATCAAAACAAATTTAAGCAAGGCTGAATAGTACTACTACTCTCTGTGCGTTGGGTGTATTAATATACTTGGATTCGCTCTCTGTTACCGGGTTCTTCGCCAAGCAAATAGCACCCATGTTGTCATTCAAGAAAACACAAGTCCTAAGAGTGATTCATGTCACTTTTCTGCTCGTTTAATACAAACGTACGGTTGGAAAGAGAAAGAAAAGGAAAAGCAACCTCGGAGAGAGTAAGAACTTTTAGTTTGATTGAGTTTAGTTCAATAACTTGGCCTTAGTAAATATGGATTTTGTTTTGAAAAGCACGACAACATAATTAGATAAAAGCATATAACGAACATAAGGGTGATATTTAGCTTTTTTCTTTGTCTCTTTCTGGAAACTTTCCATTTTCTGATGAGTTGAGATATGGATATTGAAACCGCAGTAGTAAACCATAATGTGTCATGAAGCCTCACTTTTTCTCTGAAACCAAACAGAATTAAGCTAAACCTGCTTTTGTTTTCTTAGATATTTTGTAACGTCCCGACTCCGAGAGTCTGGAGAGTTAACTCATATAACCTGATAATCAACTCCAATAATCCAAATGTATTTCCAATTCCAAGAATATATATGCTTCCAAAACTTCAAACCAAACATAAATACTTTAAATTAATAAACCAAACATACTCACATATCAAATCCTCAGTCCAACAACCCAAATAAAATATCAACTTTTCTCCATGTCTCAAATAACAAATTAGAATAGAATAAAATTAACATAAGTTTCCATAAACTGTCTAAATCCATTGAAATCAACTTAATAAATAAATAACATCCAACAGCAGTACTAATACCACAAGATACCCAATATCTATTCACGGATAATCTTGTCCACAAACTCTAATATTGATCCTCAGCTGAACCATCAATGTCATCTGAAAATATTATGAAGAGTAAGGGGTGAGTTATCAACAACTCAGCAAGCAGAGAGCACATACTAGCATGTAAACATGAGCATTTATAACGTTCAACATGCAGAACAAAACATTTACTTTCAGAATGCATAAACAATATATTTTCTTTCATAATGCATAAATAAAACTTGTTATAAAACATCAGAGCGAAATTTTCAAAAAAAAAAAAAAAACTTGTTCCTAAAAGGAAATCCTTTGGCATATCCAAACCGAAACATTATATTTATATGCTCTCATAGCATTACATCGGGACAAATACCATGTTTCACCCCCCGTGGTAGGGTTATAAACTACCATTATACCCGTGGCTGGGCAGTATACCATGTTTCACCCTCGTGGTAGGGTTATAAACCACCATTATACCCGTGGCTAGACCTTAACAGAAACAGAACGGAACATCATCAGAATCATATCACATTCAGATACAGAATCAGAACTTCATGCCAAGGTTTTCAGATGACAGTCATGACAGAAAATATAGAATTTACACATATGCAAAACAAACATCTGAGGTCGTTTTCAGATTTCTTTTCAAAAACAAATATGCATATTTTCAAAGTCAACCTCATTTTATTTCTTTTATACAAAACTAGTATATGAACCCCGCTTACCTGACTTCCGTGTATTATCAACACCTTGAGTTGGAACTCTAGTAGTGACACCACCTAAACAAAACATATACCCAACATTTAATAAACCAATACAGTAAGCTACTATTTATTGAGTAATAAACCAAAACAGTCCATTCTTAACTCAATAACTATCATAACAATTAAACCTGAACAATACTCTCCTCAAACCATTCGCATTTAAAACCCAAAACAGCCACCTTTTATTAACACCAAACCAACCATAATCATTTCCAAAACCCCCAACAGAAACTCCAATGATTAAAACATAACCCAAGCCATACTTCACCTCCAACATTCAAATAAAATTTTCAGCACAAGCATCAATATTTTAGTCATTCAACAATTCGAGACTTGCATAAAATATCCAATACAACTAGCTCAAAACACCCATAAATTTACACCAACTAGTTTCAATTAATAGCCCAAAACAGTCTCACAAAGCCATCCAAAAATCATACTCCTCAACTTCAAGAATTCCATCACACTCCACCACAATCCAACATATAAAACACCAACACAATATAAATTTATAACTGTAACAGATTGCCCAAAAGTCATTGTAGTAATGCAAAAATCTTACCCACGCCACACTCAAATCAGTAACATTACTACATTTCACAACCAACCACAATATCCAAATACTATCAAAAACTTCGGGAGAGACTTACCTAGAAGAGTAACAAAACTTCGAACCAAATCGAATGGGTGTAACCCACAGTGAATTAAGCCAAAAAAAAAATTCACTCGAATCTCTAGTGAAAATAGACGGTGATCTGCGCAAGGAAGGACGATGGGTTTGAGTGTGTGCACGGCAACTAAAACAGAGTGGGTGTGTGTGTGAAACAAAATCAAAGCAACACAAAGTAAAAGAGAGGGTCTGCGTGTATGCAAAAGCATGGGGGGTCGAAGTGAAAATTAAATGTGAAACCAGTGAATGGAAAGTATGGTTACCGAAAGGAGAACTCCAAGGAGAAAGACTTCCAAGGAAGGCACCAATGTTATCAAGACCCACGAATAAGCTGCACAATGTCAAAACCCAAAGAAAAATTCATGAAGCTGTCGGTGAGGCCAGGAAAGACAGAGAACGTGAGAGAGAGAACGATGGCTCACGTTCGAGGAACCAAGATTTCGAGGCTCACGGAACAAGCAGCGCCAGTCAAGGGTGAACCAAATCTGCGTAAGAGAGAGTCTGAGTAGTCAAAATGAAATGAGGGAAGTTTTCAAGTGAGAAGCCGAGAGGATAAACTGTAGGAAAGTGGGAGGAGGCACACGGAATTGGAGAGATTTTCGGGAAGAACAGAACAGCTGGGGAAAGGAAAGAAAACATAAAAGAAAAGGAAAGAAACCGACGGAAAGAAGGAAGAAGAACAAAACAAAAGAGGGAAAAATAAAAATACTCACCAACGACGCCGTTTACTGGAGTCCTCCAAGCTGGGCTTCATCTGTACCTGGGCCTTGGGCCCGGGTGTTACATATTTTCTTTACATTTCCTTGCTTCTGACTATAATCGATCATAGAAAAATTTTTCTTTGCATTCGTTCTTGTTTTCTTTGACATTTTCTTCCCATCTTGTTTCGAAATATTTTATTTTTGTCTGACTTACTTATGCTTCTGGTTAGGTAACTTCCAAATAATTTTATTTATTTATTTATTTATTTTTTATAAATGATAAAAAAGACCAATTGTCTACCGTTATTATTTATTTATTTATTCTTTCTGAGCATCCAATTGTCCACTTGATAAACTTGCTTTGCTTTGATCTTGTATTAGTGACGTCTCTCTGTCTCTCTCAAGACTTCTAACTTCTAAGTTCCAAATAATTTATCTTGCTGATTGTAAAAATGGGGTTAGGTGGGTACGTGTAGAAAGTGATGAGACCATCTTACACGTTTAATTAAGTCTTGTAGACTTGATAGGTTGACAAGTTCCAGGTCTATAAGCTATACATGTTGGTCACGAAACTGTTATAAATATCGTACTTCTTACGCTTGCTGATCTTACCTCACAATATATATATAGCATGGCTTGTTCTGTGATTCTTCCTTTGTAGAGAATATCAAACTTGAACTTGAACTTGTACTTCTGCCGGGCCTGGATTTCAGCACTTGATAGCTGTAAATCAAAAGTACTTGGGCTCTTCATTTTTTACTTCTAATTGGCCAAAGTCATGGAATATTTCAGGAGTCGTACGTTTGAAAGGTTAGCTTGTAGGGTTAGATTTTAACTTTTCTTTCACGATTTTATGTGTATGTGTCTTGAATACCTTTGAAACTATCCTGGAACTTATTAAGTGGAACATTCTAAAAGAACATTACAAGAGGATCCCCCTAATGCATTCTATCTTTTGTAGTAAATTCTGTAAGGAACAATTGACCAAGATGATCACACGGGTGATTGGTAGTAATGCAAATTGTTACAATCACTATTTTGTCTCAAAAAATACTAAAGTACTGAGCTAAGGATTGCACTAGTTCTTCCAAATATTCGAATTAGTGCAGGATTGGGTAGTTGGACATGCCTGTCACTGACCATCCCAAGTAGCTATTTGATTTTGGTAGTGTACAATTAAGTACTCATATAGCTGCTGACATTTTGATATCTGCTCTTTCATCCAGCTTAGAGAGATCTTCGAGTTTTGAGCAGAAATATCCAAGAAACATCAGAGTGGTTTTTGGCAGAGTTTTGGAGAGCTTTCAGAGAGGAGTTGAGAGAGTTAAAAGTTTGAAAACGAAACAAATAAGCACCCATTCTGTAGGGGATCGGCCAAAAAAAGAGTCTGGTCGTACTAGGGAAGTCTTTGATCCACAGGATCAATTTCTACAAACATGGAACAAAATATTTGTGCTTTCTTGTGTGATATCAGTGGCTGTGGACCCATTGTTCTTTTACATCCCTGTGATGGACAAGTTTAAGGATGGGGACAGATGCTTAAATTTAGACAACACACTGGCAATTTTTGCTTGTGTTATTCGATCCGCCATGGATGCCTTCTATGCAATTCATATATTGTTTAGATTCAATACAGCAATTTTCCTTCCGGAATCTCGAGGGTTTGGAAGGGGTGGGTTGATTAAGGATCGTATGGCTATAGCAAAAAGATACCTATTCACCGGCCACTTAATTATTGACATTCTATCAATTCTCCCATTGCCACAGGTATGCATTCGGCTCTCAATCAATCTCAAGTATCAGTAATCTCATTTGTCACTAGAAACTCTATGGCTTTTCAACATTCAACAAAGTATTCAGTTTGGACCTGTGGTAGTCATATATGTTCACAATTTCATAAAAGGAAACTTGCTTCCCAACATATATTCCACTACTCGAGAACATGACAGAGAGAATCTCTCAAGGAAGAGCAGCCACATGATGCAATGCTTCCAAATGTCTGTATATAGTAGGTCTGATTTTACATGCATTGAAGAACTATTTGGTTATTACCAATTGCAGAAGTGATTTATTAGTTCACTTTCTGAGAGCTCTAGAAAGTGATGATATTTTGGAAGCAACCGAACACACACATTATGCACATATAAATATGTTGAAATGCAGAAAATTCTGGTGACTATGACTCCAGCTGAAAATCTTGTCAATTGTTTGATGTAAAAGAATGAACTATATATATAGAGTGTTAGGGCCTGTTTGGGAACACGACTGTTTTCCGATATTCACAAACTATTTTACTACTATTTACAGATATTCTGAGATATTCATAGTATCCAAACGATTAGTCTTACAATTTCGGATGTGTTCTGCTTATTATGTTCAGGTGGTAGTTTTCGTTATCTCTCCCAAATTAAAAACTGAAGTTCCATTGGTCATTAAGGAAATGTTGAAGTTTGTAATCTTCTCCCAATATGTGCCGAGGCTTTGGCGGATCTATCCACTATATGTAGAAGTAACAAGAACATCCGGCATACTAACTGAGACAGCATGGGCTGGAGCTGCTTATAATCTGTTCCTCTACATGCTTGCAAGTCATGTAAGTTTATAGGTTATTTGATTATTCAGCCTATTCCAAGATTTCTGATCAAAATTAATTCGATATATCAGGTAGTTGGTGCTTTTTGGTACTTGTTTGCCATTGAACAATGGGACGCATGCTGGCAGGAATGGTGCAAGGATGATCAGGATGGTTGTCAAGAATCTTTTTACTGTGGTATTCGGCATAATAATAACTTTGGAACTAATATAAGTCAGGCTTGCCCTTTTATGAAGCCTGATGAGATTGAGAATTCAACTGTCTTCAACTTTGGAATTTTTACTGATGTTCTGAGGTCTGGAGTGGTGGAATCAAGAGCTTTTCCAAAGAAATTCTCCTACTGCTTTTGGTGGGGTCTGCGTAGTCTGAGGTTAGTAATATATAATCCTCAAACTAAATTCATAGTTTGTTATAGATAGCAAGATTGACTACATTCTCAGCTAATGCTTTGGAGTTGAAGGCATTTTTAACTTGTACCTTACCTTTTTTTTTTCCTCAGTTCTTTTGGCCAAAGCCTGTCAACAAGCACATATGTTTGGGAGATAGCCTTCGCTGTTTTCATCGCCATCTCTGGATTGGTCTTGTTCTCATTACTTATTGGCAATATGCAGGTAGTTTTCTTTGGTCCTCGGGGATTCTCTTATCAACTACTGTTGTAGCATTTTGAGATGATTACGTTCAAATATTTTGAATTTTGTGCATATGCATCTCATCTAGACCTTCTAACTGATAGGCTTATAGAAAATCAGACCACCTTCTATTCATCACATGTTAAACGTGCATTATACTTCTTTGGTATCCAATTAATACCTCTGAGGTATGTTTATTCTCAACAATCCTGCAGTTCTATTTTAACCTGCCAACTGACATATTGCCAACAGAAACATGAATTGGGTCTGTTCTTCACAATTCCATCCACTCACTTGAACTGGAAATTTTCTGCAGAACCCACAATAGTTTTAGAATGGAATAAGCTGCTATATGATCAATTTTTCTTGTGCTGCTATAGAAATATCTGCAATCCACAACAGTGAAAGTAGAAGAAATGAGAGTGAGAAGGACTGATGCAGAACAGTGGATGTCCCAACGTATGCTCCCTGATAACTTAAGGGAGCGGGTCAGACGATATGAACAATACAAATGGCAGGAAACCAGAGGTGTCGAGGAAGAGAATCTCATTCGTAACCTTCCTAAGGACCTCAGGAGGGACATAAAGCGCCATCTTTGCTTGGATCTTCTCATGGGAGTGAGTGTTTTCGTTGGTTGTTTTTGTACTTCTTTTCGCCCAATTTTCAGCTAAGTTGTTCATCTAGACAATTTTTATCTGTAAGGTGCCCATGTTCAAAAAGATGGATCAGCAACTGTGGGATCCGCTGGTTGATCGTCTCAAGCCAGTGCTTTACACAGACAAGAGCTACATTGTTCGTGAAGGGGATCCAGTGGACGAGATGCTCTTTATCATCCGAGGAAAACTAGCCACCTCGACTACCAATGGTGGAAGAACTGGTTTCTTCAACTCTGCTGATCTTAATGCTGGTGACTTTTGTGGTGAAGAGCTTCTTACTTGGGCCTTGGATCCCCAGACCTCGGCCCCCAAATTCCCCACGTCAACTAGAACAGTGGAAGCAAAAACAGAGGTTGAAGCCTTTGCGCTGATGGCCGAAGACTTGAAGACTGTAGCCTCTCAGTTTCGGAAACTTCGTAGCAAGGAGCTCCGACACACTTTCAGGCAAGGATTTAAACCAAGCTTATGCACTTTTTGGATAACTATTTCATGTCTGTTTAAACAAAGCAAGGCTACACTAACATGAAGGAAAGGCTAAAAATTATGTTTAATACAAAGACAGAAATAATCACTGTTAGAATCCTGATTAGCTTTCCCATTTGCATGAATGATTAAAAATATAATACAAATAAATAAATTTATTTCTTCTCATCAGCTTAAATTTTTGAGACAAATGATGATTTATTATGATATTAGAGTAAAAATTCTGAGTTCGAACTCTGATTTTACACTTTACTCGTTGAGGAGAGTTTAATCCACACGTGAAGGAAAATGTTAGAGAATATAATACAAATAAATAAATCTATATAATCCCATCAGTTTAAGCATTTGGAACAATTAAGGGTGATTTCGACAATCCCTTCATTATCTAACTCTGCAATATGACTTTCAGGTTCTACTCACAACAATGGAAGACATGGGCGGCATGTTTTATCCAATCAGCTTGGCGCCGGCACTGTAAGAGAAAGCTTGAGAAGGAATTGCGCGACTCAGAAAACAGACTGCAAGATGCTTTGGCAAATGAAGCTGGCACCTCGGCTAGTCTTGGTGCAACTATTTACGCATCAAGGTTCGCTGCCAATGTACTTCGAACCTTGAAACGGAAAAGGGCTGCAGAACGCACCACCAGAGCACCACAAAGAGTGCTACAGTTACTGCCACAGAAACCTACTGATCCCGATTTCACTGCTTACGTACGTCATTAAGAGTAGTATATATGCTGTTTCAAGTTGATTATAACGCAGTAATTGTTTTTACATAAAGGTTTTTGAATCCATAGTTTTGTGTATAGCATGTTTTAATTTTAAGCGAACTTCCAACTTAATAATCTAGATCACTGTGTTCTGCTGTGTCATTGAACATCTACATAAACGCAGTTTTCTTCGTCTCCATAACAATATATTTGATAGAGAGAGACAGAGAGAGCAGCAGGTATTAATGCTTCACATGTAACTCACACTTCTGTAGAAACTGCAGCTGCCAAATGTGGGATGTAAGCATGGCACACTCCTTTAAAAAAAAGTGGATAAAGAGAGTATGCAGAATTTGCATACCTAGAATTGTACTTTACTCAATTTTCCTATAACCCTGTAATAGAAGGCAAGCATATATATATATATATATATATATATATACATAGCTTTCGACAGCAGCTTGTGATATGTATGTCTCAAACTTTTTCCGCCCTGACCCAAAGAACTTCTCAAGATCAAGCATGCTAGAAGACATTTTCATGCCCCCATGGGCCTCTTATTATGTTGAACAAGTTATTCTTCGGCTGGACACCAATAATCATTGAAACTTCCCTTGATTTGCATATCAGTTCCATGTTGCATGCTTTTATTTTCATGTGTTTTTATGTCATTTAAATTGAATAAATTTGTGGTTAGGATTTTGCTCAGTCATTAAGGTCATGTTCCTTTGGCTTCCCCAACAAAGTTGTACAGTAGATTTGGGGATTTGCCCTCTTTGCCCAATATTGTACACCGATCCTTCTCTTGGAATGAACATAAAGAAATTAACGATAGTACTTCTTTATTTTTCGAATTGTTCTGCAGAATCGGTTGCTCAAGACCTTTGGTGATCTCTTGTTGTTATGACCTTTATCTGTTATGTTAGTGACTAAAAGTAGAAATCCAGCAGGGCATATAGCAGCAATGTTTTGTGTCAATAATATGATATTTTGATAAAGATACAGACTCATGTGTTGCCATCATGATTCATGGTGAACAGGTCGATCCTTTTCAATCATGTTTGAGTACTGATATTTGGTTTTTCATTTTGTTTTGTAGTACCCACTGCATGCCATTACTGGGCTTTAAGATTGTAGTACTTAAAAGACATTATAATGATTGCCTTGATCATATATATATATATATAGCTCTAATAGCAGAGTTGGTAAAATATCCTTGATTAGAAAAAGTAATTTGAGAAATTACCAAGACCAATGTAAACGAAAATTCCAACAGATAGAAGAGACCAATTGAAGAAGATTATTTTTCATAAATAACAACTGATCATGCAGGTATACTGATCCTGGTATACATTATTATTTTCTTCATTCCTGGCTTAATAGATATTATCACTTGCATGGATTCATGCATGATCAGATTGATCATGAAGTCTTGGTAGGAAGTAGGATCTTGAAATATAGCTATATATATGTGTGTGTGTATCTCCTAGTGGATTTAATTATGATCACCCTTCATGATAGAAAGATACCCTGCACGAAATTTTGAAACAAAAAAATCAGTACCTTCTGTGCATGCACAGAGAGAGAGAGAGAGAGAGAGAGAGAGAGAGAGAGAGAGAGAGAGAGAGAGAGAGAGAGAGAGAGAGAGAGAGAGAGAGAGAGTATTACTTAGAGCAGTCTGTGTGACTGCTAATAGGAGGGAGGTTGATTTTGAGACCACAATCCTTGACAAGTTGAGTAATGCGAGAAGGCTCGATTTTGCCGGCCGATGATCCTGCTGTCTTAATGCACTCGCATATAGCTTGTCGATCTTGTTTGGATTTGGCGGCGGTAACCACCTCCTTAGCACCTCCACAACACTGCGTGGATGGCTTGTCCTCCTTTCCTTGTACGAAAGGCAGGCAGGGTGTAAGCTTGGTGATAACGTCGGAGCATGAAGTTGCATTATCATTTTCACTCATCCCTCCATAACTAGAACATGTATTCGAGGCTGCTGCATATGCTATACCAGAAAGTAAAAAAACGATGGCTAAAACAGTGCCAACCCGAGTCATGGCTGCTGCAGTAGTAGTTGACATGATTTGGAAACTGATTTTTGTGTTATGAAAAGCTTCAAATTCCTAGCTAGGTGATGATATGCTTTGCTAGTTGTGAATGCTGAACAAGCTATAGGGACGAATATATATAGATATTGATGCTGGTGGGATGGTTTCAAATTACTCTTTTCTCATTGGTTTAATTCCATGCATGCAAGTGTCATGATTTTCAGTTGAATGCAATATGTTAGACGTTCCTGCATGCGCGCTTAATTCCGTGCCTTACCAAAATAAGGAACTTGTTGCTTTAATTTATAGATCACTGGCCTCTTGCTTGGCAAAGAAAAGAAAAAGATCAATTGATACACACACACAGATCATGACCCAATACTGTTGCCTCAAGAACTCACATTCAATTAAGTAATCTTACAACTTTCCCAAACTCTTACACAAAATATAATAAAAGATTCTATTTTTTCAAATCTCAAAATAAAAATTATATTAAAAAATTATATTCTAACAATATTATTTTATTCAATTTTCAACAAAACATCACATCTCATCTAAACTGTGTAACCAAACGAGGCCTTAGTTTGTTTAAAAAAAAAAAAAGTAATCTTAGTTGATTATTTATAATATGCCTCGTCCGGTGAATTTTGTAATCTTGGTTGATCATTTTTACAAAATAGAAGTATATATATAGTTGTCCATGTATGCAAGGATAAAGTTTGCTTTAAGACGCCATTGGTCTTAATTAGTAAAAAAAATATGAGTGATAACAATGTCATATATATTAAGAATCCATTTCAAACGGAACTATTATAACTTATTCATAATCCGAAGATGAATAAGAAGTAACATTATAATAAAGAACTAACTCCTAGTGTGATTAATGAAAAAGAATATGATCTCTTAGACTTCAAAATGTTTGTAACTCCATTTTGCCTATATATATAGAAAGAATTTTGGCAGGCTTCAAGATGTTTTGATTTTTATTTTGAGATCATCAAAGTCTGAAGATGAAAGAGGCATATCTGAATGGGTTAATTTGAAATAGGGACATACTAATCTGCATATAAATTTATGGAAAATGCTAGTATGCCGCCTGAGTTTGCCCTCTCATTTTGACCGATCATGTATTTAATTTCTTTTTTATTTATTTTTACTTAATGATTAAGGAAATAGCTTTTAGTGTGTTGATATATTTTTTATTTTTTAAAAATATTTAAATATGTTAAGAAAAATATGAAAAGAAAAATAAGAAAAAAATAAAAATGTAAATTTGTGATAGGCAGCATGCCCATCGGTCATTGCTGGGCGGCACGGCAGACTAGCATGACTCTAAATTTATTAGATTAAAAGTTGTAGGCTGACTTGTCAGCCTAGCTTCAACTACTTTACACAATATCCCGACTAAAGATCTAACACATATGCACCAGTCACAAGATTAGAAACTATTTGAATGCTACTTGCATATTCTTGTTATAAAGATTTCAAACCTTTTCAAATGGATGCTAAATGGTTTTATAAATGAGGATGTATATGTTGAGCAACTTTGAGGTTTTGAAAATCATATTTCTCCAAGTCATATTTTCAAGTAGTTGTGTAACCGGTCCGGTTTTGGATAAAATCTAGAACAGAACCGGTATGTACCGATTTTATATTTTTCAAAACTGATTACGCTCCGGTTACCCACCTAAACTGGTACCTCCGGTTTTATCGATTTCTGGTCCGGGCCGGTCCGGTTTTCTGATTTTTTTAACATGTAAAAAACATATAATAAAATGTTACTTCTTATGATCAAATGTTATTAATAATTTAATATATATTATGTTTAAAGCATATGATCAATTAAATTTTCATCTTTAAGATTACACTTTTATTTTATAAATTATAATAACATTATCTTATGTATAATTATATTAATTCTTATATATAATTATATTAATAACATATGATCAAACAAATTACAAATGTTCATATTTAAGATTAACATTTTATGTTATAATTTATAAATTATAATATGAAATTATTTCATATATGATATATAATTATATATATTATATATAAAAATTTAATATATAATTATATATTATATATAAAACTTATATATATATATAAATATTTTTTATAATATATAAAATTAATTGTTATATATATATTTTTTTCCAACTGGTCCGGTCTCGAAACCGAATCGGATCCGGCTGGTTTTCATAATCTAGGAACCAGTTATGGACCGGACCGATTCAAAACAGGACCAACAGGTCCGGTCCGGACTGGTGTTCCGGTTAAATTTATACTCCTATTTTCAAGCTTAAAAAAGCACTCTATGGACTCAAATAAGCTTCTAGAGCTTGATATGAGAGACTCATTGGTTTCTTGATTGAAAAATACTTTTCAAGAGGAAAAATGGGCAACCGTTTACACGAAACATGAAAAGCAAGATATTCTTTTAATTCAGATTTATGTAAATGATATAATATATGGTACTACTAATGAAAATATGTATAAAGTTTTTATTAAGAGTATGCAGGAAGAATTTGAGATGAGCATGATGGGAGAACTTAGCTTCTTTTTTGGATTGCAAATCAATCAAGAAAAAAGTAGAACATTCATTAATCAATCAAAATATATCATAAGAATTACTCAAAAAATTTAGGATAGAAGGTGCAAAGGAAATTGGAACACCAATAAGCCCATCCACCAAACTTGATAAAGATGAAAGCGGCAAGCCAATTGACTCAAAGGTATATTGAGGTATGATTGATAGTCTATTATATTTGACAGCCAGAAGATTGGATATTATGTTCAGTGTATGCTTTCGCGCGCATGTTTTTAATCATCTCCAAAAGAATCTCATTTGACTACAGTTAAGCACATTATTAGATATGTTGTTGGTACAATTGACTTAGGGTTATGGTATCCTAAGCACACTTCTTTCAATCTAATCAACTACTCAAAAGAATATTATGCTGGTTGCAAAGTTGATCGAAAAAGAATTAGTAGAACATATCATTTCTTAGGTAATGTACTTGTTTCATGGTTTAGTAAAAAGCAAAATTATATTACATTACCTACTGCCGAGGCAAAATATGTTGTTATGGGTAGTTGTTGTGCTCAAGTTCTATACATGAAGCAACAACTTAAGGATTTTAAACTTATGTATAAACACATTCCAATCAAATGTAATAATGCTAGTGCTATAAATCTTTCAAAGAATCCAATACAACATTCTAGGATCAGACTAAACATATTGAAATTAGATATCATTTTCTACGAGATCATGTGTAGAAGGGTTACATTGTACTAGAGTTCACAAGCACACACGAAATATGAATGATTATGCAAAATGGTGATATTTTCACAAAACCTCTATCAGAAGATAGATTATGCATGATTAGAAGAGAAATAAGAACGATACATAATATGGATATTTGTTAACCTTTTATCTCAAATTACTTACAAAAACTTAGGCTCCTAGCCTCAAATTTTAAGCGCTCTTGTTCTTCATACATCAGTATGATATCCTTTTCTAAAGGATTATGCAATTTAAATGAAGAGCCGAGCAAGAATTTTAAATCATTATTCTCCAATTTTAAGTCCACTAATTTCAACCTCATGAGCTCTGGACTGCAACCACTGAGAAAATGCAACAATGGACAATCAATATCGAGTACCCAGACTCACTAGTTCATAAATGGCGTTATCATCTGACTTATTAGTCAGATCTCTTTCATGCTGCATAATGGCACCTATAGTAGATGCTGAGATAACTAGTGGTTGCGGTGTAGAATATCTTATATATTGATCAAGAGGATTATTGAGCCATTGCAAAAGGAGAAAATTTGCAAAGTGAGAATGCAGATGTATTACAAATATGTGAAAAAGATTGGATGCGAATTAGATGAGCTGAAGAGTGTTTTTATAAAGATAGACATGAGAACAAGATATGATGGACTCATATCGTCAAAAGTTATTTTACTAGGCTAGTGAGACTAAATGCAGCATGTCCCTACTTTTAACATAAATGTTGAACCTCTGCACTTATCCGCTGCTATTGGTCTTGAATTTGAACTCTCCCTTTTTCCAGCTCCTCTATTTATGGTTAAAGGTCACGATCATACCAATCCGCAAATTTTTCGACTCCTTGTTTTCTTGCTTTAACATTTTGTTCTTTCTATCTTTATCAACAAACTTTTGACGCAATTGAGAAACTTGATTGTTAAGCTGATCAACCTCAATCACTCTTACCAAAAATCTGCGAGAAATGGTCGTAACAGAGGCAACATATTGAGCATTGAGAATTCATGATTATGCAAAGACCTCATAATCATTTCTGTAAGAAAAATGCATTTTTGCTCTTATTATGGTGTTAATTGCCTCCGTACAGAAAACGAGTGGTTGAGGATAGGGGTGATACCCGCCCCCTACGGGGCGGGGCCACCCCTCCCCCGCCCCCCGCCCCCGCATATGCGGGGGTGGGGAATTTCTCCCCGGACCCCGCCCCCGCATGGCGGGGGCGGGGTCCCCCGTCCGTTGGGCTGGGGTGTGGGGGTGGACCCCCACCCGTCCGCACCCCCCGCCCCATACTGGGCCTTTGGCCCAGTACATTTTTCTGGGCCCTAATTGGCCCAGAATCGGTTTTTGGGCCACTTTGGGCCCAGAATTCGTTTTTGGGCCATTTGAGCCCATTATTTAGATTAAAAAGTATATAGATTTAAAAACAGGAAAAAAAAATATATATATAAGGGATATATAGAATCATACATTGAACTATTACGTTATTAACTAATTAAGTAGTAATCATCACTAAGGCAGTAAGACACTATGCTAAAATATTTTGTTCACAATTATACAAATTAAGAGAACTAATAAATTATTACACTATTACAAACTCCTCTAAAAGAAATAAATATTACAAATTATACAATTAACTATTGTAGCAACATTACAATTAATTATAAATTAATAAAATCATAATTTTTCAATTTGATCAATTTGATTTTGGGGTGGAGCCGTAGCGGTGAGTTCACTGAGTGGTGAGTTATGTCGATTGCTGTGAGACTGAAAATCAAGATCATAAAAGTCAATAAGTTATAAAACCTGAAATATTAATAAGTTAAAAATAAAACAAATTAGAATTAAAAAGTTATAAAGATGAAACAAAATTTTAAATGCAAAAAACAATTATGGAAGAAATTGTGCAAACCATGACAATGGTGGGTCCAATACAAAGTCATACTGCATCGGAGGTAGTCGTAGACGTCGTCTCATGTATCACTATAAGTATTAAATTTGAAATCAAATTAATGAATACCAATTAAATGAAAATAAATAAATTAAAATAAGAAATTATAAAATGAAATTAAAATAAATACCAGATCCAAACTGATCATCATTATCCTCCTCGACGTCGGCCTTCTCATACTCAAGAACATCCGGAACATGAATTGGAGTTCCCTTGATCCAATTCTGCGTGCAAATCAAAGCCTCCACAGTGGCAGGAGCTAATGAACTCCGAAATGAATCTAATACACGTCCTCCCGTGCTAAAGGCCGACTCTGAGGCTACTGTGCTAACAGGGATGGCCAAAAGTGTGCGGGCTATCTCTCCAAGGATGGGATACTTCACGGCATTCACCTTCCACCAACTTAATATATCAAAATCTCGGGAAAATGGTAGAATCTCGGCTGCTAAGTATCTGTCTATCTCTGGCTGAGCCTCTATAGAAATCCGAAGGAAGGGGGTCTGCTCATACCTCTCACCCCACTCCAATCTACGTCTTTTCCCAACCTCGACTTCAGGAAACTGTGAGCTTGAGGCTGAGGGGGTAGGTGTAGGTGCCGCAATATTACCACCTCGCAGGGTGGAAAACTCATCAAATAATCTAGTAAGGGTTTCCCGAACCCTTGCTGCAATAAGCTCTGCCCATACTTGCCCGTACGCAAGGCCCAATCCAAATATCATGCCATCCAACTTATACCTCGGGTCAAAGACGACAGCTACATATAACAAAATATTAGCCTTCGTTAAATCTCTTCAATACTTGTCGTACTTTGTCCTCATAATCAATGACATCTCCCGCATCCTAATGTGACCACCCGCGACCATGTCATCTAATTCTTCTTTTACCCTACATATTTGCTGACATACAATATTGGATGTAGGGTACAAAGTTCCAGATAGCCTCATGGTGACATCGTAAAAAAGCCTCAAAAACTCTACAAAATTAGTTACAATTTCCCAATCATCCTCTACGGGTTTCCCCAATCCCCCGTGATCATCAAAATATTTAACATATTGGATGTCTTCGTCACCCAATAATGTAAATGCCAGCTTATATTCTTGGGCCGCCTCCAACATCAGAAATGTTGAGTTCCATCGTGTAGGCATATCAGTACAAAGGCCCCTCTTAGATGTTAGGCCCGCAGATCTCGCAGCAACCTTGAATTTGTCCAACCTCGAAGGAGAAGATCTCACCCATCTCACAGCAGTCCTAACCCGAGCAATCGAGTCATGAAGATCTCTCAAACCATCAGTGACAATCAGATTCAGAATATGTGCCGCACATCTCACATGCAGACACTCACCACCCATGAGTGTCTTATTTGCCTCTCTAAGATAGGTCTTTAGATGTCCCAATGCAACATCGTTAGACGAGCCATTATCGACTGTGACTGTAACCACTCGGGTCAACCCCCACTCCTTTATTGCGGCCTCCAAGGCCTTTCCAATTGTCTCACCCTTATGATCGGTGATTTTACAAAATTTTATAATTTTCTTTTGCAATGTCCAATGACAATCAATAAAATGCACAGTCAAAGACATATAATTAAAATTTTGGATCGATGTCCAAGTGTCAGTGGTGAGACAAACAAATTGATCCGCCAATTGACCCCTCAACTTCTCCTTTTCAATGTAATAATGTTTTTTTACATCCTTTGCCACCGTGTGGCGAGAATGAATGTTAAACCTTGGTTCCAAGTAGCGAGAATACGCTTGGAACCCTTTCCCATCAACAATTTGAAAAGGTAGCTCGTCCATTATGACCATACGAGCTAGGTGTCTTCTACACTCATCGGGATCATACTTAGTATACCCCTTCAAAGTTGCACCCCCACTAGTCTCATCCGCCATTTTTTTAAGTCCAATTTCTAGCCTAGATTGGCTTTTGTCTTGTAATGATCTTAATATTGGACTTTTTTTGCATTGCTCTTCTAAGTGCACCTTTAATTGTGAGGTGCCATGTTTCCTATAGTGACATCCATAAATTTTTTCACAATAGTTACACTTGGCTTGGGGGTTACTTGAGTCACCACCCTCTAGTTTGGTGAAATGACTGCAAACTATTGAAGCAGGTTTCTTGTTGGGCTTGGGGGCGGGGCAAGGTGCCGTAGGGCTAGGGGTAGGGGTTTGACTAGGAGGGGTAGGTGTAGGTGTAGGGGTAGGGGTAGGGGTGCCCTCGGCCTGGAAAGGAGAGCTCGCACTAGAATCTGCTAGCATATCCATGAACTCAAGCAAACAACAAATCTGAAATTATAGAAAACATAGCAAATATATAATGAACATAAAAAAAAATTAGAATAAAAAATTAGACCATATAATTCATCAAACAATTGTAAAAAATTTAAAGTCATAAATTTTAGGCATTAAAAAGACACATTAATTATTCAAGTTATAAAAAGACTTATAGTGGTTTAGTTATTTTTATTGTGTTAGTATGAATGTTCCAAATTTGTTGAGGACTTTGTCTTGTCACCCTAAATGTTTTCTTTTTACTAAAACAACATGTTTATGCAAATTCTCTTTTGTGTTCAAATGAATTTGACATTCATAATATATATATATATATATATATATATATATATATTTATAACTTGAAAGACTATAAGGCATAAGCATAGCAACTATATAAATTATAATGAACATAAAAAAAAAAAAAGTAGAATAAAAAAAAGTTCCACTTGACATTCATAATTTCATATATATATATATATATATATATTTCATCTTAATTCATTATATTGAATTTCGAAATACCCTAGTGCATTCTTTTTTTTTTTTTTTTGTTCAATTTGGTAGGGAACATCAAATTATGTTTTTAAACCCCTAAATTAATTTTTTAAACCCCTAGTGCATAGCAATTTTAAAGATTAAACCCCTAAATTAATTTAGGAGTTTCAAAGATTAAAACCCCTAAATTAATTTAGGGTTTCGGATTGGGCTCTTTAGGGTATTTCGAAACCCTAAATTAATTTAGGGGTTTCAAAGATTGAAACCCCTAAATTTATTTAGGGTTTCGGATTGGGCTCTTTAGGGTATTTCGAAATCCTAAATTAATTTAGGGGTTTCAAAGATTGAAACCCCTAAATTAATTTAGGGTATTTCGAAACCCTAAATTAATTTAGGGGTTTCAAAGATTAAAACCCCTAAATTAAATTAGGGTTTCGGATTGGAGCCTTATACACAATAATATTGAAATTCAGTGATTTACACACATTATATAATGCAAAAAAAAAAAAAAAAAAATCACAGCACACAATTCACGGGTCACGGACTCACGGGAGCCATTCAAAATTTCAAAGATCAAACCACATGCACAATCTAAACTCCACAGCACACAATTCACAAAATCCCATCCTCCATCTCCGATAAACCCCATCCT